>NW_026652286.1:27867433-28407539 GCF_009828535.3 Hylobates moloch | reverse complement strand
CGGAGTCTTGCTCTGTCCCCCAGGCTAGAGTGCAGTGGTGCGATCTCGGCTCACTGCAAGCTCCGCCTCCCGGGTTCACGCCATTCTCCTGCCTCAGCCTCCCGAGTAGCTGGGACTACAGGCGCCCACCACCACGCCCGGCTAATTTTTTTGTATTTTTAGTAGAGACGGGGTTTCACCGTGTTAGCCAGGATGGTGTCTTGATCTCCTGACCTTGTGATCCGCCCGCCTCGGCCTCCCAAAGTGCTGGGATTACAGGCTTGAGCCACCGCGCCCGGCCAGCAGCATGATTTATAGTCCTTTGGATTTATACCCAGTAATGGGATGGCTGGGTCAAATGGTATTTCTAGTTCTAGATCCCTGAGGAATCGCCACACTGACTTCCACAATGGTTGAACTAGTTTACAGTCCCACCAACAATGTGAAAGTGTTCCTATTTCTCCACATCCTCTCCAGCACCTGTTGTTTCCTGATTTTTTAATGATGGCCATTCTAACTGGTATGAGATGGTATCTCACTGTGGTTTTGATTTGCATTTCTCTGATGGCCAGTGATGATGAGCATTTCTTCATGTGTATTTTGGCTGCATAAATGTCTTCTTTTGAGAAGTGTCTGTTCATGTCCTTCGCCCACTTTTTGATGGGGTTGTTTGTTTTTTTCTTGTAAATTTGTTTGAGTTCATTGTAGATTCTGGATATTAGCCCTTTGTCAGATGAGTAGGTTGCAAAAATTTTCTCCCATTCTGTAGGTTGCCTGTTCACTCTGATGGTAGTTTCTTTTGCTGTGCAGAAGCTCTTTAGTTTAATTAGATCCCATTTGTCAATTTTGGCTTTTGTTGCCATTGCTTTTGGTGTTTTAGACATGAAGTCCTTGCCCACGCCTATGTCCTGAATGATATTGCCTAGGTTTTCTTGTAGGATTTTAATGGTTTTAGGTCTAACATGTAAGTCTTTAATCCATCTTGAATTAATTTTTGTATAAGGTGTAAGGAAGGGATCCAGTTTCAGCTTTCTACATATGGCTAGCCAGTTTTCCCAGCACCATTTATTAAATAGGGAATCCTTTCCCCATTTCTTGTTTTTGTCAAGTTTGTCAAAGATCAGATAGTTGTAGATATGTGGCATCATTTCTGAGGGCTCTGTTCTGTTCCATTGATCTATGTCTCTGTTGTGGTACCAGTACCATGCTGTTTTGGTTACTGTAGCCTTGTAGTCTAGTTTGAAGTCATGTAGCGTGATGCCTCCAGCTTTATTCTTTTGGCTTAGGATTGACTTGGCGATGTGGGCTCTTTTTTGGTTCCATATGAACTTTAAAGTAGTTTTTTCCAATTCTGTGAAGAAAGTCATTGGTAGCTTGACGGGGATGGCATTGAATCTATAAATTACCTTGGGCAGTATGGCCATTTTCATGATATTGATTCTTCCAACCCATGAGCATGGAATGTTCTTCCATTTGTTTGTATCCTCTTTTATTTCATTGAGCAGTGGTTTGTAGTTCTCCTTGAAGAGGTCCTTCACATCCCTTGTAAGTTGGATTCCTAGGTATTTTATTCTCTTTGAAGCAATTGTGAATGGGAGTTCACTCATGATTTGGCTCTCTGTTTGTCTGTGATTGGTGTACAAGAATGCTTGTGATTTTTGTACATTGATTTTGTATCCTGAGACTTTGCTGAAGTTGCTAATCAGCTTAAAGAGATTTTGGGCTGAGACAATGGGGTTTTCTAGATATACAATCATGTCATCTGCAAACAGGGACAATTTGACTTCCTCTTTTCCTAATTGAATACCCTTTATTTCCTTCTCCTGCCTGATTGCTCTGGCCAGAACTTCCAGCGCTATGTTGAATAGGAGTGGTAAGAGAGGGCATCCCTGTCTTGTGTCAGTTTTCAAAGGGAATGCTTCCAGTTTTTGCCCATTCAGTATGATATTGGCTGTGGGTTTGTCATAAATAGCTCTTATTATTTTGAGATATGTCCCATCAATACCTAATTTATTGAGAGTTTTTAGCATGAAGAATTGCTGAATTTTGTCAAAGGCCTTTTCTGCATCTATTGAGATAATCATGTGGTTTTTGTCTTTGGTTCTGTTTATATGCTGGATTACATTTATTGATTTGCATATGTTGAACCAGCCTTGCATCCCAGGGATGAAGCCTACTTGATTATGGTGGATAAGCTTTTTGATGTGCTGCTGGATTCGGTTTGCCATATTTTATTGAGGATTTTTGCATCAATGTTCATGAAGGATATTGGTCTGAAATTCTCTTTTTTGGTTATATCTCTGCCAGGCTTTGGTATCAGGATGATGCTGGCTTCATAAAATGTGTTAGGGAGGATTCCCTCTTTTTCTGTCGATTGGAATAGTTTCAGAAGGAATGGTAGCAGTTCCTGCTTGTACCTCTGGTAGAATTTGGCTGTGAATCCATCAGGTCCTGGACTCTTTTTGGTTGGTAAGCTATTGATTATTGCCACAATTTCAGAGCCTGTTAGTGGTCTATTCAGAGATTCAACTTCTTCCTGGTTTAGTCTTGGGAGAGTGTATTCGTCGAGGAATTTATCCATTTCTTCTAGATTTTCTAGTTTATTTGCATAGAGGTGTTTGTAGTATTCTCTGATGGTAGATTGTATTTCTGTGGGATCAGTGGTGATATCCCCTTTTTCATTTTTTATTGCATCTATTTGTTTCTTCTCTCTTTTCTTCTTTATTCGTCTTGCTAGTGGTCTATCAATTTTGTTGATCTTTTCAAAAAACCAGCTCCTGGATTCATTAATTCTTTGAAGGGTTTTTTGTGTCTCTATTTCCTTCAGTTCTGCTCTGATTTTAGTTATTTCTTGCCTTCTGCTAGCTTTTGAATGTGTTTGCTCTTGCTTTTCTAGTTCTTTTAATTGTGATGTCAGGGTGTCAATTTTGGATCTTTCCTGCTTTCTCTTGTGGGCATTTAGTGCTATAAATTTCCCTCTACACACTGCTTTGAATGTGTCCCAGAGATTCTGGTATGTTGTGTCTTTGTTCTCATTGGTTTCAAAGAACATCTTTATTTCTGCCTTCATCTCATTATGTACCCAATAGTCATTCAGGAGCAGGTTGTTCAGTTTCCATGTAGTTGAGCGGTTTTGAGTGAGTTTCTTAATGCTGAGTTCTAGTTTGATTGCACTGTGGTCTGAGAGACAGTTTGTTATAATTTCTGTTCTTTTACATTTGCTGAGGAGAGCTTTACTTCCAACTATGTGGTCAATTTTGGAATAGGTGTGGTGTGGTGCTGAAAAATATGTATATTCTGTTGATTTGGGGTGGATAGTTCTGTAGATGTCTATTAGGTCCACTTTGTGCAGAGCTGAGTTCAATTCCTGGATATCCTTGTTAACTTCTGTCTCGTTGATCTGTCTAATGTTGACAGTGGGGTATTAAAATCTCCCATTATTATTGTGTGGGAGTTTAAGTCCCTTTGTAGGTCACTCAGGACTTGCTTTATGAATCTGGGTGCTCCTGTGTTGGGTGCATATATATTTAGGATAGTTGGCTCTTCTTGTTGAATTGATCCCTTTACCATTATGTAATGGCCTTCTTTGTCTCTTTTGATCTTTGTTGGTTTAAAGTCTATTTAATCAGAGACTAGGATTGCAACCCCTGCCTTTTTTTGTTTTCCATTTGCTTGATAGATCTTCCTCCATCCCTTTATTTTGAGTCTATGTGTGTCTCTGCATGTGAGATGGGTTTCCTGAATACAGCACACTGATGGGTCCTGACTCCTTATCCAGTTTGCCAGTCTGTGTCTTTTAATTGGAGCCCATTTACATTTAAAGTTAATATTGTTATGTGTGAATTTGATCCTGTCGTTATGATGTTAGTTGGTTATTTTGCTCGTTAGTTGATGCAGTTTCTTCCTAGCCTCCATGGTCTTTACAATTTGGCATGTTTTTGCAGGGGCTGGTACTGGTTGTTCCTTTCCATCTTTAGTGCTTCCTTCAGGAGCTCTTTTAGGGCAGGCCTGGTGGTGACAAAATCACTCAGCGTTTGCTTGTCTGTAAAGTATTTTATTTCTCCTTCACTTATGAAGCTTAGTTTGGCTGGATATGAAATTCTGGGTTGAAAATTATTTTCTTTAAGAATGTTGAATATCGGCCCCCACTCTCTTCTGGCTTTTAGAGTTTCTGCTGAGAGATCAGCTGTTAGTCTGATGGGCTTCCCTTTGTGGGTAACCCGACCTTTCTCTCTGGCCGCCCTTAAGATTTTTTCCTTCATTTCAACTTTGGTGAATCTGAAAATTATGTGTCTTGGAGTTGCTCTTCTCGAGGAGTATCTTTGTGGCGTTCTCTGTATCTCCTGAATCTGAATGTTGGCCTGCCTTGCTAGATTGGGGAAGTTCTCCTGGATAATATCTTGCAGAGTGTTTTCCAACTTGGTTCCATTCTCCCCGTCATTTTCAGGTACACCAATCAGATGTAGGTTTGGTCTTTTCACATAGTCCCAAATTTCTTGGAGGCTTTGTTCATTTCTTTTTATTCTTTCTTCTCTAAAATTCCCTTCTCGCTTCATTTCATTCATTTCATCTTCCATCAGCGATACCCTTTCTTCCAGTTGATCACATCTGCTACCGCGGCTTCTGCAATCTTCACGTAGTTGTCGATACTTGGCTTTCAGCTCCATCAGCTCCTTTAAGCCCTTCTCTCCATTGGTTATTCTAGTTATCCATTCTTCTAATTTTTTTTCAAAGTTTTTAACTTCTTTGCTATTGTTTTGAATTTCCTCCTGTAGCTCAGAGTAGTTTGATCGTCTGAAGCCTTCTTCTCTCAACTCATCAAAGTCATCCTCCGTCCAGCTTTGTTCCGTTGCTGGTGAGGAACTGCGTTCCTTTGGAGGAGGAGAGGTGCTCTGCTTTTTAGTTTCCAGTTTTTCTGCTCTGTTTTTTCCTCATCTTTGTGGTTTTATCTACTTTTGGTCTTTGATGATGGTGATGTACAGATGGGTTTTTGGTGTGGATATCCTTGCTTTTTGTTAGTTTTCCTTCTACCAGACAGGACCCTCAGCTGCAGGTCTGTTGGAGTTTACTAGAGGTCCACTCCAGACCCTGTTTGGCTGGGTGTCAGCAGCGGTGGCTGCAGAACAGCGGATTTTCGTGAGACCACAAATTCAGCTGTCTGATTGTTCCTCTGGAAGTTTTTTCTCAGAGGAGTACCCGGCCGAGTGAGGTGTCAGTCTGTCCCTACTGGGGGGTGCCTCCCAGTTAGGCTGCTCAGGGGTGAGGGACCCACTTTAGGAGGCAGTCTGTCCGTTCTCAGATCTCCAGCTGCGTGCTGGGAGAACCACTACTCTCTTCAAAGCTGTCAGCCAGACAGGGACATTTAAGTCTGTGGAGGTTCTTGCTGACTTTTTATTTGTCTGTGCCCTGCCCCTAGAGGTGGAGCCTACAGAGGCAGGCAGGCCTCCTTGAGCTGTGGTGGGCTCCACCCAGTTCAAGCTTCCTGGCTGCTTTGTTTACCTAAGCAAGCCTGGGCAATGGCGGGCGCCCCTCCCCCAGCCTCGCTGCCACCCTGCAGCTTGATCTCAGACTGCTGTGCTAGCAATCAGCGAGACTCCGTGGGCATAGGACCCTCTGAGCCAGGTGCGGGACACAATCTCCTAGTGTGCCGTTTTCCAGGCCCGTTGGAAAAGCGCAGCATTAGGGTGGGACTGACCTGATTTTCCAGGTGCTGTCTGTTACCCCTTTCTTTGACTAGGAAAGGGAACTCCCTGACCCCTTGCACTTCCCGAGTGAGGTAATGCCTCGCCCTGCTTCTGCTCGCGCACAGTGCGCTTTGCCTACCGTCCTGCACCCACTGTTTGGCACTCCCTAGTGAGATGAAACCGGTACCTCAAACAGAAATGCAGAAATCACCCGTCTTCTGTGTTGCTCAGGCTGGGAGCTGTAGACTGGAGCTGTTCCTATTTGGCCATCTTGGCTCCACCCCTTAACTACATTCTTGAGGCTACTTACATTTATTGCATCTGTGCAGTGAAAATAATATATAATTATATGCTATTTCCCATCTCTTGTGTTTGGTGATGTCACACTAATAGCTTGAAACTGGCCATGGGTGGAGTATTTACACCACAGATATTGGTAAATGCTTCAAATCAGGGCTTTTGATTCTTAGATGGTTGGTTGTTAAACATTTACTAGCACATCACTGATATTATATACCAGGCATGGCAGTTGAGTGTTTTTAGTTAAAGGAAACAAAGGATCACTCAAGCTATTTCAGCTAAAGTGAAGAGAGGCTTATGGCAAGGGTGTTTATTAAGAGGAACGGGATATAGAATATCTTGGAGATTCAAGAACAGGCCCTACCCCAAGGCCTTATTTTCAAGAATGTCATATAAATTAAATCATGTTGCCTTTATTTTTTCCATTTTAAAAATAGCATTATTAATGTATAATTGATATAGGGTCACTCCAGTGGCCTCAAAACATGGCCTTGAGGTCTGTGGTCTGGTTCACTGCTGTTCTCACGGTACCTGCTTCTTTCTGTCCTGGTCTCAGCGGGTTTCTCTCTCTTTTACTCTGCATTGTTTCTCTGTTATAGCTTCTACTTCCTTCCTTTTTCCCATATCTTTGGCTTGTATTGATGAATCATAGCCGTTACAGCATTTCATTATTTGCTCCCATTGAAGGCTGTGTTATTCTCTTCATTTGGTTGCTTTATTTCTGAGAGGAAAAATCTGATTGATCCAACTCATTTTTTTATCTTGCAGGGCAGCATCAGATGGTAGCTGGCTTGTGGTTTACCTGGCCTTTGGTTAGATAACTGTGCCTGATCCCTATGGCCAGGAAGGAAGGTAGGGTCACGTACTACAAATTTTGACCTTGTACATGAGGAATATAAAGACAAATTAGCCACTGCCAGAATGACTAAAATTAAAAAGACTGACAAGGATGGTGAGGATTTGACACATTGCTCCAAATTTCAAACAGTGCTAATGAAAATGAAGACCTATACAACAAAAGTACAGGCCTACCTCAGAGATATTGGAGTGTTCAGTTCCAGACCATGCAGTAAAGTGAGTATCACAATGAAGTGAATCACACAATTTTTTTGGTTTCTCAGTGCATATAAAATTTATGTTCATGCTATACTGTTGTCTACTAAGTGTACAATAGCATTATGTCTAAAACATGTACTTAATTTAAAAATACTTCATTGATGACAAATGCTAACAATCATCGGAACCATCAATGAGTTGTAATCATTTTGCTGGTGGAGGTTTTGCCTTGACATTGATGGCTGCTGGCGGTTTTGCCTTGACATTGATGGCTGCTGGCTTGATCAGGGTGGTGGTTGCTGTAGGCCGAGGTGGCTGTGGTAATTTCTTAAAATAAGACAACATTGAGGTTTGCCATATTCATGGACTCTTTCACAAAAGATTTCTCTGTAGCAGGTGATGCTGTTTGGTGGCATTTTACCCACAGTAGACTTCTTTCAAAATTAGAGTCAATCCTCTCAAACTTTGCTATTGTTTTATTAACTAAGCTCACATAATATTCTGAATCCTTTGTTGGAATTTCAAAAATATTCACAGCATCTTCACCAGGAATAGATTCCATCTCAAGGAACCACTTTCTTTGCACATCCATAAGAAGCAACTCCTCATCTGTTCAAGTTTTGTCATAAAGTTGCAATAATTCATTCACATCTTCAGAATCTACTTCTAATTCTCTTGCCATTTTCACCACATCTGCAGTTACCTCCTTCACTGCAGTCTTGAACTCCAAAGTTAATGATCTTAAAGTCATCCATGAGGGTTGCAATCAACTTCTTTCAAACTCCTGTTAATGTTAATATTTTGACCTCCTTTCATGGATCAAGAATGTTCCTGAAGACATCTAGAATCCTTTGCAGAAGGTTTTCAATTAACTTTGTCCAGATCTAGCAGAGGAATCACTATACATGGCAGCTATAGCCTTATGAAAGCTATTTCTGAAATAATACTTGAAAATTCAGATTTACTCCTTGATCCCTAAGCTTCAGAATGGATGCTGTCTTAGCAGGCATGAAAACAACATTTATTTTCTTGTACATCTCCATCAGGGCTCTTGGGTGACCAGGTGCCTTGTCAATAAACAATAGTATTTTGAAAGGAATCTTTTTTTCTGAGCAGTAGGTCTCATCAGTGGCCTTAAAGTATTCAGTAAACCATGCTATAAACAGGTGTGCTGTCATCTAGACTTTGTTGTTTCATTTATAGAGCACAGGCAGAGTAGATTGAGCATAATTCTTAAGCGTCCTAGGATTTTCGGAATGGTAAATGAGCATTAAAGTAACCAGCCGCATTAGCCTCTCAAAAGAGAGTCAGCCTGTCCTTTGAAGCGTTGAAGCCAGGCATCGACTTCTCTCTAGCTATGAAAGTCCTAGACGGCATCTTCTTCTAACTGAAGGCTATTTAGTCTACACTGAAAATCTGTTGTTTAGTGTAGTCACCTTCATCAAACATTTTAGCTACATCTTCTAGATATCTTGCTGCAGCTTCTCCATCAGCACTTGCTGCTTCACCTTGCACTTTTATGTTATGGAGATGGCTTCATTCCCTAAACCTCATGAACCAATCTCTGCTAGTTTCACACTTTTCCTCTGCAGCTTCCTCACCTCACTTAGTCTTCATAGAATTGAAGAGAGTTAGAGCCTTGCTCTGGATTAGGCTTTCGCCTAAGAAACTGTTGTGATTGGTTTGTCTTTCCAGACCACTAGAACGTTCTCCATATCACAAAAGGTTGTTTCACTTTCTTATCATTCATATGTTCACTGGAGTAGCACTTGAAATTTCCTTCAAGAACTTTCCCTTTGCATTAACAACTTGGCTGTTTGGTTCAGGAGGCCTAGCTTTTGGCATATCTCAGATTTTGACAGGTCTTCTTCACTAAGCGTAATCATTTCTAGCTTAAAGGGAGAGATGTGTGACTTTTCCTTTTACTTGCCACTTAGAGGCTATTGTAGAGCTATTAATTGGGCTATGTTCAATATTGTTGTGTCTCAGGAAATAGAGAAGCCTGAGGAGACGGAGAGAGATGGGGGAATAGCTGGTTGTTGGAGCAGTCAGCACACACACAACATTTATTGATTATCTTCACATTTTTGTATGGGTGCAGTTGTGGTGCCCTGAAACAAATACAATAGCAACATCAAAGGTTACTGATCATAGACCACCATAACAGGTATAATAGCAATGAAGAACTTTGAAATATTGCAAGGATTACAAAAATGTGACACAGAGACATGAAGTGAGCACATGCTGTTGGAAAAATGGTACCAATAGGCTTGCTTGATGCAAGGTTGCCACAAACTTTCAATTTGTAAAATATGCGATAACTGCAAAGTACAATAAAATGTAGCACAATAAAACAAGATATGCCCATAGTTAAGTTCTACAAATAACTATTCAGCAGTATCTACTAAATCTGGCTGTATACCTGCCCCGTGATCCTATTCCTATGAATATCCAAAAGAAATGTGTGCTTTATTCGATGGCAGGATAAGTGCAAGAATTTTCCTAGCAGCACTAGTTGTAATAGTTCCAAACTGGAAGCTCCCCAGAGTCCATCTAGTAAAATGATGGATGTCAAAAACATTATGCTGTGTGAGAGAGGCCATATTCGAAAGAATATATCTATTCAAGAGCAGGCAAAATTCATTAACGTCAAAAGAATCAGAATAGAAGCCACTCTTTCAGGAGGTATTGACTGGGAGAGGGCGTTAAAGAACCTTCTGGGGTTCGGGAAATGCTTTATCTCTTGACTTGGGTGGTAGGTGCCCAGAAGTAAACACTTGTAAACAGTCTTTGATATATACTTAAGATATGGGCACTTTACTGTATATCAGTGTGTTAGTCCATTTTTGTATCACTATAAAGGAACACCTGAGACTGGGTAATTTATAAAGAAAAGAGGTTTAATTGGCTCGTGGTTCTACAGGCTATACAGGAAGCATGGTGCTGGCATCTGCTTCTGGGAAGGCCTTAGGAAGCTGACAGTAATGGCAGAAGGTGAAGGGAGAGCAGGCACATCACATGGCCAGAGAGGGAGCGTGCAAGAGAGAGAGAGAGAGAGAGAGAGAGAGAGAGAGAGAGAGAGAAGGGGGAGGTCTCAGGCTCTTTTAAACAACCAGATCTCATGTGAACTAATTGAGTGAGAACTCACTCATCACCAAGGGGATGGTGCTAAGCCATTCATGAGGGATCTGCCCCCACGATGTAATCATCTCCCACCAGGCCCCCACTCCAATATTGGGGGTCACATTTTAACATGAGATTCAAAGGGGACAAACATCCAAACCATAGCAGTAAGTCAAACCTCAATAAAAAGTAAATTATGATAAAAAGAAGAACAAATTATGATTATTGTCCCCAAGAAGTGTATAGCCTTCTAGTAGGGGTGATTGACATCAAGAACACAGAAGTATAGTTGAGAAAGGCAACTGCTCATTAAAACATGTATAAAGCATGGTGTCATGTGACTCAAAGGTTGGAGCAACTGATTCTGCCTCTAAAAAAGAAAGAAATTCTTAAGTCCCTAGTATGTGCCAGGTGCTCTAAATTACCTCATACTCTTCTTACAGTATATGAAAAGAAATTTGGGCTTTTGTGTGATACTTTTGAGTGTGGCAAAGTAATGAAAATAATTGTATCAGAATTGTGGAACCATTTATGATAAAACCCTTTTGTAACTGTGATTTGTTTCTGGAGGCTGCTTCAACAAATTTTCATGAATTTGGTGGCTTAATGCAAGAGAAATTTATTCTCTCAGGGTTCTGGAGGCCAGACTTCCAAACTCCAGCAGGTCTAATCTTTGCCTTTGTTGTCATTTCGCCTCCTCTGTGTGTCCTGTATTCTATATATCTGTCTTATAAGGATTCTTGTGATGGCATTTAGGGCCTACCCAGATAATCTAGAATTATCTCCTCATCTCAAGGTCCTTAACTTAATCACACGTGCAAGGACCCTTTCCCCAAATAAGTTAATGAGCACAGATTCTAGGGATTTGTGGTAGATATTGGTCTACTATGGATGGTTTAATAGATTAATAATATGAGCATGTTTATTTTTAAATGAGTAAGTGTTTGCCAGGCAAAGAGGGAAGGGAAGCCTCTTACAGAGAAGAATTCCTGAAATGTGTTCCATGAGGATTATAAGATATTTCACTGTATACTTGCTCCTGACCTCAAACCCTTTATGTATAGGAGTAACGTGGTCATGCATGCATGCAGGCACACATGTAGATTTGGTTTCAGCTGAATTTTGGACTAGTCTTCAATTTCCTGGAGCTCTCCTGAAGCCACCTTGTAGCCCACCATTTTCCTTTTTTTTTTTTTTTTTTTGAGATGGAGTCTCTCTCTTTCGCCCAGGCTGGAGTGCAGTGGCATGATCTTGGCTCACTGCAAGCTCCGCCTCCTGGGTTCATGCCATTCTCCTGCCTCAGCCTCCCGAATAGCTGGTTCTACAGGTGCCTGCCACCACGCCCAGCTAATTTTTTGTATTTTTAGTAGAGACAGGGTTTCACCGTGTTAGCCAGGATGGTCTCGATCTCCTGACCTTGTGATCCGCCCCTCTCAGCCTCCCAAAGTGCTGGGATTACAGATGTGAGCTACCGCGCCCGGCCAGTAGCCCACCATTTTCAAACCACAGTGTGCCTCTCCAAAGGAAATGTGTTTTGAACTATTATTTGTGTCCTGGACCTTGTTTAGCTACAATCTCTTTTCAAACAAAAGCACATTATGTATAACTGATAGAAGGACAGCTGCCTTGGCTAAAGCCTGAAGCCCCATTCCTCTCTCTTAATGTCCTGGTCCCTTCTCCAAAGTGCCCATTTGAAAACCATTATTGTCTTAGATCAGGGGTTGGCAAACGTTTCCAGTAATGAGCCAGATACTAAATATTTAGGGCTTTCCAGTTCATATAGTCTCTGTTGCAACTACTCAAGTCTGCTGTTGTAGTACAAAAAGCAGCTATAAACAATACAAAAATGAATGGGCATGGCTGAGTTCCAGTAAAACTTTATGGATAGTGAACTTTGAATTTCATATACGTTTTACATCATGAAACTTTTTTTAATGTTTTCAACCATTTAAAGATGTAAAAATTATTCTTAGCTTGAGGGCTGTACAAAAACAGACAGTGGGCTGGATTCAGTCTGCAGGCTATAGTTTGCCCCTTCCTCTCTTGGGTAACAGCATCTGACCTGTGGAACTTTTAAGATTTAAAATCTCAGCACTTCAGTATTGGAAAGGGCCTCAAAGGCTACTAGTCCTTAATTCTCACCATAACATCCGATTGCTATACAGTGCTTCCGATATTGTCATCCATTGCCTCCTTGGTTGCCTACAGCTGCAGGGAACACCACCTCCTGAGCCAGCTCATTCTGCACCCCCCAGGCTGTGCCGATTGCTAGAGTTCTTCCCATGCAGAGTGGCACCTGTCTCCAGTGACAGCGTCTGCAGGATACAGTCAGAACGGTGAAGCACAATATTAACACATCAGGTTAATTTCATGCTCTACTTGTCCTAGGCTGATATTAACGAAAATTAAATTTTGCGCTAATCAGCCTTAGCGTTCAGCATGCACGACACAAATTTGTGATTTCTGGCAAGGGTGGTTAAATCATATTTATGCTATTTGTGTGGTGCCTGAATAACAGGGAAATACTATTACCAACAATTAAACTTCCAGGTTGACAGATGTCCCCTTGAGCAGACATAGCTGAGTGCAAATGGAGATTTTTTTCTTAGCAAGTGAAGGCAGAAAGGACATAAGCCAGGGAGCTGCAGTTAATTTTCAATTTCCTCCTTCCCTTTGGATGGCTAATTTTGAATGTTTGACCAATGCAAATGACTTTACCCTGTGCCCTGCTTCTGTTTCCTCCTTTTTTCTAGCTTTGAAAAGTAAAATTCCTACAAACAAGAAGGAATATTTTCTTCTTTCCAGGAATCTCTGGGATACCTAAATAGCATTCTTCCTAGTTGCAGGTAGCTTATTGTGTGAGGGCAGTTGACTAGGAATTTAAAGAGGGGTGGTACTCCTTAGTGATTTGCAGAGCGGGAGAAATAAGAGTTGAAAGGGTGAAACTAGTCTGACTCCACGTGTATTTTCCTCTGCAGGAGAGAGATGCTTGCCCTACCTTGTGGTCACAGCATCTTGTGTTTTCTCTGTGCTTTCCTTGTGATTAGTCAGTTGCTAGCAGATGGGCTGTGTAAACGCAGTCCCATAGGTTTTATTTCCTGGAGAAGGGAAGAGCCACTCAGTCCCCTGGCTCCAGATGGCTCTCTCTCCACAGTCCCCCATGCTTCATCTTCATCCACAAGGAGGCACCAGGGGAACTGAAAGTCCATAGGATCTTGGGCACATATTTTATCTGTGGCCCACTGAGTATCCTCAGAGTCAAGCTCTTGCAGGGATCTTTCGCTCTGAAGAGGAGTGTGTGCTTCTGTTTACTAGGCTGCAGGATCAGTTCTGGACATAGGGACAGGTAAGGCCTTACATGTCTTCTGTCTGGAGGGTGACCAACCGTCCCAATTTGCCTGGAACTGAGGGATTTTCTGGGATGTGGGACTTTTAGTGCTGAAATAGAAACAGTCCCAGGCTGAGTGAGACTGTTAGTAAACCTACCTGTAAGGACTGATGGGACAAGACAGGTGGTCCTAGGCCATGGCCTGGTAAGTTGCTAATGGTCCTCTAGGATATTTTGGTGATTGCTTCCAGATTTTGGTGAATCCACCTCATGAGTCTCTTAGAGCCCAGATCTGTTCCTTTCTTCTTAATTATCTGTGTGCCCAATTCTCTCCCATAGGAGCTGAAGAATTCACATTTGGGCTGATGGGCCTGGGGTAGGGATGACCAACAGACCACATGCTTCTTGTCTCTTCTACTCCTTGATCCTGTGATAGACAGGGCTAAGTGATCATCCACTCCCCCCACCCTCCAGCCTCCGAGTGGGCCACTTTTCAAGCATGGAATTCCAGGTGGGTGCTTCCAATAAGTTGGCACAATAGATAATACTTATTTGCTGTCGGGCTCAGACATTGCTCTAGAAGCAGATATGACCCAAAGGACCATTGCAGATAGAAACCCATGTGCAGAAAGTAAGGCTTAGCCAATGAAGTACCTCAGGCATCAGGCCAGGCAGAGAGTCTGGGGACTGCAGAATCCAGGAGTTATACATATAGGATAAGGCCAGCTGAATCTGGATTGGCCCAGGACAGAGCCTGGTTTCCAGGAGGCTATTCATATTGGATGCTGGCCCTGCAGAAAGAGGACATGTAAGCTGGCTTCAAGGTGCTTGGTCAGGCGGGACATCTGGTACTAACTAGATTTGAGCTATGCCCTTTCTTTCCGAGGTGACCTGGCTAAGCATCCAGCCAAGGGGCAGCCAAACAAGCCCCTGTGCCCACTCCTCACTCTTCCTACTCTCATCTGAGTGGGTCCAGTCTCATGACAATAAAGGAATGATGCTCACATGCATAGGATGCTACTGTGGGTATGTCCAGGTCTGGAGTGTGGGGGTGAGTCAGCCAGCTCAGACTGGTAAGGCAACACTGGTTGCTAAAAGAGTAAAGTGCTGTAACTTCTGTTGGTTAAAGAGCCAGTGTCCTCAGCCCCTGGAGGTCCCCACCCCTCCCACTCCACCTATTGCCTTGGCTACCTGCCCTTTCATTCCAAGACTTGCTCTTCACCATCCAGCAATTGAAGGGGTCATGCCTGGCACAGAGGCACCTCCAGGACTCCTCTGTTGGTTCTGATTTAGAGTATCAGCACTTTCCAGTATGGTGTGCTATTCCTAAAGCCCTGGCTGTAACGCCTCCTTTTTTCTCCTACCCAGGAAGGCACATCAGAATGCCTGTGATAAATATTAAGTATTTCATGTTTGTATATAGAGCCATTTTTACATTCGCCCCTTTATTAGTAGTAGCAAATAATAATATGAACTGACACACTTGTAATGTTCTAGACACTTAACGTGTGTTAACTTGTTTAATCCTCATAGCAGCCCTGTGAGCTAAGTACTATTATTATACCCATTTTAGAGATGAGGAGACTGAGTTATGGAGAAGTTATCTAATTATATAATTAGCCTAAGCTAATACTGCACGTTAGCAATAAGTAGAAGTCTCCCAGGTCCCTCCCATGCCCACACAAAGCACGAAAAGCAATAGAATGTGGTCTTGTGGATGAGGAAACGGAGACTCAGCAGGCCATGCGTCAAGGTGACTAGAGCAGCCCTTGGTGTGAACTAATGCTCAGAGACCAGACAGGCCAGGACAGCTCTGTGAATGACAAGGGGACAGATGATGATCAAGAGCAGATTCCCCCTCCCTCCTCCATGCCTTGGCAACCTCAAACAGAATAAAACAAAACGACCACCACAAGGGAGGAGAGATAATGAAACACCGGACTGAATAATGTCGTATTAAATTGACTGAGATTAGATTTCTCCTTGCTGTTATACAAAAATACAGGTTACATTTTTTGCAACCATTTCTACTTAACTTTCCTTTCTCTGCTGGGTTCTGGGAGGGAAACTTCAGTTAGACTTGTCACCTGCCCAGTCTTTACCCAGGAAGTGAGCCTCAGTCTCATCTGCTCTCAAATACCCAACTTATCCTGCCCTGGGGCCTGGCTGGACCAGGGGTTGGGGGTGGACAGTGTGCAGGCCTCCTCCTCTGGGGCCTCCCTGCATTGGAGATCATTGCTTTGCTTGTTCCTCCTCCTCTCGCAACAGCACCTGCAGTTCTTATTTTGTCTGGGGAGTGGTAAGGAGTGGTTCAGACTGGTCACACTTTCTTCCAGGTCTGTTGCTTACAGCATCAACTTCATCCCCAGGCTGCTTGCAGGACTCAGGCTTCTGACGCTTAAAAGCCCAGGTCTTGTAGCTCAAGAGTCTGGAAAGGTTTGCAACCTTAAATTCCAAGGGTTTGGCTGTACAGCTCTCCTCTGTTCTGCTGTAATCACCCAATCAGGAGGCAACGGGTGCTTCATGGTCCAGTTTAGCAGCTTTAAGAGATACTGGAAGAAAATACATCACGTAGCATCATCCAAGTACACACCTATTTGCTATTCCTAGGTGACTCAGCCTGGGCAATATTCCTGCCTACCAGCAATCTTTTCAGCTCCCTCAGTAAAATACCAACACACCCTGTGGCTCAGTCATGCATTTAAGTCCCAATTTAGTGATACCTTATTTACAGATTTTCTAAATAAAATTGCTAATACAGTCAACCCTTCGTATTCACGGGTTCTGCACCCTCGGATTCAACCAACCAAGGATAGAAACTATTTGAAGGAAAAGAACAATAATAATACAAATAAAAGCCAATAACAATGTAACAACTATTTACATAGCATTTACATTGTATTAGATATTATAAATAATCTAGAGATGGTTTAACGCATATGAGAACATATGCATAGGTTATATGCAAACAGTATGTCAGCATCCACAGATCTGGGTTTCTGCAGGGAGCCCTGGAATCCTGTGGATGCCGAGGGACGATTGTATATTTTGAGAACCGAAGCCTGGTGCTGCCCTATTGCAGCCATGAAGTATCCAGGCCACCGAACATAAGAGCAGGCACACAGCAGGAAGCTTTGATCCGCGTCCTCTCTCTGGCTGCAGGCCTCAGCTCTTGTGCACCAACTCTGACCAATGACTAGGACTGGCTGCTTGGAGTACAGCTGTATTGAGAAAGATTCTGAGGCTGGGTCTGCATTCAGCAGGAAAAAAATGAAGTAATTGTTTGGTAATGCCTGACATAGGCCTAAGAATGGGGGAAAGGGTAACTCTCCTGCCAGGTTTTTGCAGAATTTTCTCAAATTCATTTTCTTTAGAGATATGGTAAGAACCCGCCACCACCCAAATGGGTAAAAGGCAAAGCCTGGTTTCCATTTTTTTGTCAAAGCCTCAGATCACAGAGGCACCTGAGCCATTAGTATCCCAATGGCAGGGCAGGGCAGGCTCAGGGATGCATGTCTATAAATCTCCAGTTTTTTGTTTGCTTATTTTCTTCTTTAAACTGCTTACAATTTCTCTTCTCTCACCCTCATTTCCACAGGAGGTGTAACACTGTGGACGAGTGGGCAACTGGCTCTTCAGGCTTGGAACCAACAGGGGGCAGCAGAGAGCAGAGAAGAATTGGTTGGCTTGGGCTGACCCAGACCTAGGAAAACTTCCAACCTTCTTCTTCCCTCAAAACCGAATCCTTGTGGACTCACTCTTGAGACTATTGTCCACACAAGTGGTGTGGTCCAAGGCCACAACAAGAAAGGCCTGAGGGAGACTTTCTTTGGGGTTCAGGTGGAGAAAAGCCTGTGCTGGATGCCAGGCTGCTCTGAGAACAGGAAGGAAAATAATAATGCTAACAGCAACAGTTACAATTACCCAGCCCCTGTAGGGTGCCAGGCCCTCTGCCAAGGTGCTTTCTTTTCATTCTCTCAAAGACTACTTGAGGTGGGGAAACCCCCAGTTTACAGATGAGAAAACAGGGTCCCAGAGTGGTTAAATACCTTGCCCAGGATCACATGACTAAGAGAGGGCCAAGCCACATTTTAGACTCTTGCTTGTCCTGCCCTCTGTGTTATGGTGCCCTTCCAGGAAGGAGGCAGAAAGGTGCGCCAGGAGTTAGAACATCCTTGGGGAGTGTCCCGGACCCAAGGGAAGGCAAACGGTCCTTCTGGTACAGACTGCTGTCTCCTGATGGCCATGGGTCTCCTGACGGATTTAGCCAATTCACTGGCTCACAGGTCCATGCACCATCCTCAGCAGAGCCAGAGTAAGGTAGCTGGGCTCGAACAGCCCCAGAAAAAGGCAAAAAGAAAGATAACAGAAACTTGTATTGAACTTTCAAGTACTCACTGCGGAAGTCATTGATTTATCTGCCTACCGCGAGAGTTAATTATGTCACGTTGGAAGGTCACATTAGAATGCCCCTCACCTCCTGCAGCCTCAGCTCCACCCTGGGCTCAGAGATCAATCCTGGCCTTATTTAGGGAAGCACATCCAAGCATATTTGAAACTTTTGGGATGGGCTTGGGGATATTGGCACCAGGGACATCTTGCTGTCAGTACTGTCCTGATTCTAAGAACTCCACTAATGCCACATTCCTCAATCCAAGCCTGGATCTAGGACTCAGGCTGCTGCCTCACTAAATGCCTTATCTTTTGGGTCACTGCAGACCAGGGCCCTGCCTTCTTTAGCCGATGTCTGTTTCCCTCATCTGGCAGTAGGACATTAGTCTACCAAAAGAGTCACATGTTCATAACCCAGCTTAGGTCCAAGTTGTGAGCCAACTTCATTTCTTAATGTGATCACTTTTTTGGTATTGCTTTTTTTCTCTAAAAAGTATGTATGTTTTCTGATCCTACATATAATATTTTCTGGGCCAGTTGCGGTGGCACACACCTGAGCTACTCAAGGAAGCTGAGGCAGGAGGATCCCTTGAGCCCAGGAGTTTGAGGTTACAGTGAACTATGACTGCATCACGTACTCCAGCCTAGACAGCTAGCAAGACCCCATCTCTTAAAAAAATTAAGTATTAAAAAAATTGTTAGAAAATACACTAAAGCATCAAGAAGAAAAAAATTTCTCCTATCTTTCCGGATTCGTTTTTCTCGGCTGCACTTATTACTATCTAACGCCGTCCTTTACTTAGGTTTTCATTGCTTGTCTCCTTCTCTAGAATGGGAGCTTGACAAGATGAGGGATTTCATGTTTTCTTCACTGCAAGTTCCTTAATTCCAAGAACAATATCTGGCACATTTACAGAATGAATGAATTAATTCATAATGCCATGACATCAGATATAATTTTATGTAATATTATAGAGGCAGCATTTTTCAATGTCAATAAAATTTTTTCAAAAGCATCATTTTAAATGGCTGATAATAGTCTAGGGTATGGACATCTAAGCATGTGTTGAGTATGCCTGCAGTTTTGGATACTGAAAGATTACACAGATTAATTTGATTCCCCATTTATCAAGCTACAGCAGGGCCAGGCTCACTTTGTTGTTTGGTTCCTTAGTTTCTTGTTCCTGGTCGAATGAACAGATGAGACTGGTGAATTACGGAGAATTTCTATCACTGCCCTCTCTAGCCTTGGCGTAGCATTGTGGCTCCTCTCTCCAAATTTCTAGGTGATCCAGCCGGCTGGGCTCTATGTACTGAAGTGTAGGCTGCCCAGCGTAAGCAGAATTGCTAACAGGATGCTATTATGATACCCACCTGTGTGGCCTTGGGGGGATGGGGGAACTTACCTTTGTTCCTGTCCTCCTCTAGAAAATCAGTTACATTTCTCTTGCCTCCTTCCCAAGGATGATTTCCAGGGAAGCAAATTAAAAAGTGGTGAAAAGCCTTTAACAATCACTCAGAAATCTATCACTTCATCCTCTTTCACCTCCAGTTTAAGTTTAAGAACAGTCCTTTCAAGAAGAAAAAATTAAGCACTAAAGTCAGAAACATTTTCAATCAGGCTCAAAGAATGCAGGAACTGTGGGGCCAGGTTTCATATAAAATGCATTTTAGAGTTCACTTGGTGAGATATTCCCCTCAAAGAGCACAGGGACTTGATTCCCCAGCACTTTCCTGCCTCTGGATCTTTGCTCAAGCTGTTCTGTCTGGAGTGCCCTTCACCTCCGTGTCTGCTCGTTGAAGATTTGCTGCCTCTAGGACCCCTCTTCCAAGAAGCTTTCTGGAACCTTCTCCAAGTCGGAATTATGCTTTTTCTCAGGCATTGCACATGGCTTGTGCCATTCACTGCTGACTGCTTTGCATTAGGGTTCTTTTGGTCTTAGAGCCCTGTAGCTGATTTATTAAAGGTGTGGGCTGCCTAAGATGGTGGTTTCCTGCCATGGCTGCACATTAGAACCACCTGGGGAGCCTTGACTCACCTGGCCAAGTGGAAACCAGCATCAGTATATTTCGAGAGCTCCCCAGGTGGTTCTAATGTGCAACCAGGAATGAGAGCCTTGCACTGAGACCTCCTCCCATCTCACGCATGGAATTTCTCTTGCATCTGTTCTTCCAACTCACAGGCCCCTTCCCCTCACGACATGGAAAGAGAGATGAGTTTCCACTAAGACAAGACCTTAGCTCTGACTTGATGTCTTAAGCAGGAGATGTAAAACCTAACTCACAATGTCCGCGGGATCCTGAATTTCTGTTCCAACCCTTTCAGCCAACTGGCAGCTTGGACTGGAGTTAGCGACAGATGTCTTCTGAGCAGGACGTACAGGTAAGCATATGAGTCCACAAGCTGGCCAGAGAGCCAAGATGCATCTTGAATCTAAAAGGCTTAGGGCTCATGCTTGCATATGGGCCCTAGGAGATGAATATATTCAGCTGTTATGGGCTCAGCGAGATCCTTCTCCTAGGAATTCAGGATCGTTATATCACTTTAGATCAACAACAAATCTTTCGGCTTCTGCAGCAAATGGGCATCTCTGTGTCTGTTGTAGGCTTGCTTAGTCCTAGGTCCTTGTTGAAGAAGTCACAGAACTTGGACCGGGGGTATTTTGAGCATATCATTTCTCAGTTATTACCTTCTGTGGCTTCCTACTGCTTGAGACTAAAACCCTAAACCCCGCTCGAACCTGGCATTGAAGACCTCCTACAAATAGAACCTCAACCTATCTTGTCCAGGCCTAAAATGATTATTGGAGATCTCTTTTTTTTTTTTTTTTTTTGAGACGGAGTCTCGCTCTGTCACCCAGGCTGGAGTGTAGTGGCGTGATCTCGGCTCACTGCAAGCTTATTGGAGATCTCTTAGCCTTATTGTTACCTAGGGTCCTTTTGGGGAGGGTAGATGTTGGTGGAAACATCCCTGACATTTTATGCCAAATATGTATGCATTCCTTTCCCCAAGGAACACAAATCTATAACTTTCAAGTTACCAGAGGGATTCATAATCCCCCCAACCTGGGGGTTAAAGAATCCCTGGTATTCTATAAATCCTTTGTTTTACAGAGGAAGGAACTGAAGCCTGGAAAGGCAGTGACTTTCCCAAGGTCACACAGAGTGGGTCTATAGCTGCAGGCCTCCAGGTATCCAGTTGCTCCCACCAAGCACCCCTGCATCTGTCCCTGAAGTTCTCAGCTTCCTCAGTGATACCTGCAGGCTGATCATCAGAGTAGTGTGCTGCTGGGTCAGGGCCAGCAGGAGCCTCCACAGGCCTCGGGCCTCTGTGGCCTAGCCTGGATGACACAGGCTGTTCTGGCATCTTCTCTCACCTGGTCCTTCTTGGGTCCCTGGGCATTTGTTCATACAGTGGTCCGTCTAAGTGGGACGATTTCCTCCAAGGAGACCCTTCTGGTCCAACTGTGGCATGGGTCTCATGCATGCATTTTCCTCTTTTTTTTTTTAATAGGAGAAAAGGCATACAAATTTATTTAGCACGTATACATGGGAGACCTCACAATGAAGACCCCGTGCATGTGTTTTCTAACACACTGTTTACCTTCTCTGTCCTTTGGCCTGTAATTCACCTTAATTTAGGAGGTCAGATAGGGCTTTCAGGTATTTTTTATTTTTTAATTAAATACTTTTTTCTTAGTGTTTTGGACTTTATTAGATTACCATCTTTTGATCACTAGGGAACTTAAAAACTTGATGTTTCATTCCATTTGCAACTCCAGTATCCACCAATGATAGTTACATTACAGACAGAAACACCAGGTCATAAAGTCCTGGTAACTGTCTTTGCTATACTATTTTGACGGTTAAATAACATAAGGCATACTAACATGTGATAAATGGGCACCAACTGAATGTAACATTTTATTGTTGGTGTTATTGTGGTGGGTTTAATTCCTGCAGAGATTTTGCAAACTCCTTGAGGTCAGGAATTATGCCTTAAACTCTCATTGCCCCAACTGCAAGCAGCACAATGCTGGGCATTTCAAAGCTTTCCATAAATCACTGTATGCTGATCTTAAACAGGCTTTACACCAGGTAAAGACTGGGGAGGAGATGCCTGGGAGAAAATTGTTCAGGGAAAGATTTCAGCTGGTCAAACCCAGTGTTGTGTCTGCTCCAAAAAGAGTGTGAAAGAGCAACTTGTTGGCAAGTGGCCTTCCTTTGTGAGGAGCAGAGCTCATTTTTTCTCAGTCCCAGAGGCAAAATCAGACTTGGCTTAAGGCCGTGCTGCTGGGCTGTGACTGTGTGTGATCTGAGGAGAGTGGGAAGCCAAAGTCCCAGCCAGGGCTGGCCCTCTGTGGCCACCAGCAGCCACCAGCTATGCCTCTACTGTGATCCCCAGCATGGAGACTTTGAACAGACACTGAGTTATGTGGCATATACAGTGGATGAGGCTAGAAGCCTGGACATCTAGTGATTTCTGACCTTGAGACTGAGACCTAGGAGGCCTTCTCTATAGAGTCCAGAGGTAGGACCTGTGGCCAGTGGCACCAACTCCTCACCTGCACCCGGGACCAGGACCAGACTCCTTAGCTGTGCATTCAACATTCTAAAACATACTTCTCTTTGGTCTCCTCTCTCTGGCCCATCTCCCTTGGGAGATGCGGACTGGGAGGACCCTACATTTACACCACATCCCTACCAGTTCTGTGCCCCCCAACCCTCCTCACCATTTCCTGCTCCCTTTTGGAGACATTCTTCTCACTCTTCTCTGGGCCAAATCCACCCTCCTCTTCTAGTTGTTCCTACCAACTCTCTTACAAGCTTGACGTTGTAAAGCAGGCCTGCGGGGAAGGTGAAGGTGAATTTGGGGCTAAACCTCTCTGTCATGATCATGGATTTTGGTGTCAGACACACTTGGGATCAAAATCCAGTTCTGCCACTCACTGCTGAGTGACCTGGGGCAGGAACTTCATCTTTTGTAGACTCAGTTTTACCTGTAAAATGGTGGTAATAGCTGTCCCATGGTATTGTGGAGAGAATTAAGAGATGCTGAATATAAATAACATCTCAGGCCCATAGCCAGTCCCTAGTAAATGGAAGCCATTCGAACGCCAAGACTTCAGATCATAGGTGCTTCCCAAATGTCCACATGGCCAGGCCCCCAATCTGCTCAGGACACCCAAGGGTGAAGCATGTTATTGGCTTCCCGGAGTTTCCTAGTACTATATCATGGAGGCATCTGGTGATTGTGGTGTGATGCTCAGCCAAGAGGCTGCCCTCTGCACCCCCACTTCAGGGAGGCGAGGAAGGGGAGCAGTGTGTATGTGTGGCAGAGATGGCATCGATTGAGAACTGGCAGACCTGGCTTCCCTGCCAGCACTGCCATGTTCCAGTGTCTAACCTGTAGATGTTGGCTGAATGAGAGGAAATTACATACTCTGTGAGCCTCAGTTCTCTGATCTACACAATGGAGGAGTAGTACCTTTTGGGGTTGGTGTGGACACTATATGAAGGAGCTGGAATACTGCAGCTATTTAGAGCCATATTCTAGAACCAAACTGCCTGAGTTCACATCCTAGCTCTGCCACTTACTGGCTGTGCAGTTTTGAACAATTACATCACCTTTTAGTTTGACTTACTCTTATAAAAAGTAAGGACAATGTTAACGTCTATCTGACAATGCTGTCAAATATGTTTTCATATATGAAGTACTTAAAACATTGTTTGGCAGTAGTTAAGTACTTGATAAATATTATCTTCTCTTTTATGATGATGAGAGTGCCTGATACAGTGCCTGGCATGTCTTAGGGTGCCCAATAATGAATTTCCTTTCATTCTTCTTCCTGAATCGAAGGGAATATGGTGCCTGAGACTCCACCATTAAGTGTTTTTTATTTCCTAGAGTTTGACAATAATATGGAAATGCCCTAATTTGGGGATGATCATACTCTGTGTATTGTTCAATTCAGTTATACGATGATTGGCTGTTCTGTGCCAGGTGCCAGGCTGAAGCATTCTCATCAGTGATGTGAAATTGAATGGCATGTGATCTCTGCCTTGGGATCACAGTTTTGTGGGGGTTTATTTATTTGTGCATTTATTCATTTTCACATTTGTTTGGAGCCTATACCACAAATGTACAGAGTACAACAGGTGTTATGATGAGGTCTGAAGGTACACAGGAAAGGGCAGTGAAGTTTTCCTTTAAGGTGATATTTGAGCCAACCTTGAAGTCTGTGCCAAAGATGGTCAAACCAGGGCATGGGAATGAGTAATGATGGGGGTGAGAAGGACTTGCCAAACAGCATCAAATTTGGAACAAAAGACTGTTGGTTTGGAAGTGCGCATCGTTTCTTCCATTGTCACTCACCAAGCAGGCAGCATGTACTGACAGAGTGCTAGGGGCTAAAAATAGAGGGGCATAAGACTCACTCTCTGCTCTCCAAATGCTCATAGTCTGTTGGAGGCGCACCTTGTTGTCCAGGTCAGAAGGTTGTGCATCTTCCTGTGATCATCCTGCTCCCTCCCCAAGCCTATCAATCACCAAAGCCAGATGGTTACTCAGAGTTGATCACTAAGGGTGTATATGGGTGATGTAGTTTGAATATTTGTTCCCATCCAAATCTCATGTTGAAATGTAATCCTGAGTACTGGAGGTGGAGCCTGGTGGGAGGTGGGTTGGAGGTGAGTGGGAAGTGATTGGATCATGGGGGTGGATTTCTTATGAATGGTTTAGCACCATTCCTCCTTGGTGCTTGTCTTTGCGATAGTGAACTCTTGTGAGATCTGGTTGTTTAAAAGTGTGTGGCACCGTGCTGTCTCTCTCTTGCTCTGCTTCCACCATGTGAAGTGCCTGGTCCTGCTTCGCTTTCCCTTCTGCCATGATTGTAAGCTTCCTGAGGCCTCCCAAGAAACTGGTGCTGGAGCTGTGCTTCCTGTACAACCTGCAGAACTGTGAGCCAATTAAACCTCTTTTCTTTATAAATAGCACAGTCTCAGGTATTTCTTTATAGCAATGCAAGAATGGCCTAATACAATGGGAGTGATTAGGAAATTTAGGGTGAGCATTAAGTGTGGGAGGTAGGAAGCAGGGTGTCATTGTGTAGAGAGAAGAGTCAAATTTCAAGACTTGGGGGGTTGTCTAGCTTTACTCAGAGAATCTGACCACAGCCTTCATCCTCAGGTTGCACAAGGTGTGAATGCTATGCTCTGTTGGGAGTTGCTGATGCCATTCCTGGGCCTGAAGGGGGTCATCTGTCGGCTACCCTGCACTCAGCCTGTGGACCCAAAGAGAGGCCCACCTTAAAACCCATTTCTTTTATCTTATCACACCTGGCTTTGGAGAGGAACTCAAGTAATGGTCTCTGTAGTTGCTGATGAAATCCATATCAGCCATCAGTCTTGACCAAGATAGGTCTTCATTTAGGATTAACGAAAAGCAAAGAACAAATCAGAACTATGAGGAGCTCAAAGGAAGGTGATCAGGCTGAGAATTCGGAGTGACTATTTCTGTCTGAAACAGGGCTAATGTAGGAAATGGAAGAAAAAGTTTAATGAATATTCTCAGAGGTATTTTAAAAGACACTTTATTGACAAAATAAGAGAAAGTTGACACAAAATAGAGGAAATCAGGCAATAGAAAAGAATCCTGAGAACAAAATAGAAAAAAGAAATGGAGACAGTAACTGTTAGAAGGGGCATATAGCTAAAAATAAGATTAGTGAATTAGAAGATAACTTAGAGAAATTTCCCAGAATGCAGAGCAAAAATACAAAGATAGAAATTATGAGGATAAATGATAAACTTATAAGATAGAATTTAGTAGGTCCAAGAACCACAAAATAAATATACTAAAGTAGAGAACAGAGTGCATAAAGGAGAGACAATAATCAAGGAAACATAAAAAAATTTTTCTGATAACAGAAGAAATGTGAATTTAGACTAAAACTCTCACTTTTATCAAGGTGCAAGCTTATATACGTCTGAAATTTTGGAATTCTAACCAAGAGAAAAATCCTGCAATCTTTTAAAAAGGAAAAATAAGCCAGTTACAAAGGAGAGAGAGTCATGCTGTTATTGGATTTTTAATCCGCAACACTAAATGCTGCAATATGAAGGAGGAATGTTGATACAGTTTAGCGGGGAAAAAAGTAGATACCCTATAATTCTATAATCATTTTAATGATTCTTCTTATGTGAAGGCAAAATAAATATATATTCAAGACCCAGTCTCAGCAAGTATGCTACTCGTATAACTTTAAACAAATAACTCCTTAAGGAAGTTCTTCAGCCAACTAAAAAATAATTAGCACAAGACACCCAACAAAGAGGAAGACAAAGGTGCATGAAACTTGTGAGCAACAAAACCAACGATGCATATCTATGGTCTGATGCAGAAGTAGAGAGAGCCAATTATGGAGAAAGACAGCCAGGGCTCCAATCCTTACTCTGGTTCTGTTGTGGTTGGAGATGTTTGGTCCCTTGTGATGGTTAAAAAACCAGGCAATGGCTAGATCCTGACCTCTTCTCATGCAATTGAGGACACATGTGCTACTCAGAAACAGAAGAAAGGGAATCAAAGCATAACCGTATTAATACTTGTACATGTGCTTGGCACAAGACAGGGCCTTTGGCAAAAGCTGAATTGTAGAGTCTGGCTTAGATTCAGGAGTGGGGTTTTTCCACTTCTCCAGTTTAAATTGAAATCTTGGGAATAGCAAGTTCAGCTGTGCTGAAAGTTGGAGAGAGTTCTCTGTCTCTCTCTCTGTCTCAATCTGCAGAATAGATCATGTCCCCCCCCCCTTTTTTTTTTTTGAAAAATACAGAGAAGGTAGAGGGAAAGAAAGCTATGGCCAGATTTTTTTTTTCTGAAGACAAGAAGCCCTAATTGGAGGTAAGAAGGAGAAAAGAGCACTCTATAGTTATTGATCTTTAAAGAAAAGTAACTTTATAAAAAAAAATTCCCCACTGAAAATTCTGGGCTCTGACCCATCAGGTTACCAATTCACAGTCCCTTTGGTAATGGTGAGGCTATCAAGGGAGCAGGCAGAGTTGGGATTCATGGTACAGGGGCTGAAGGGTCCACTTGCTGTATACCCCCCTCCTTTTGTTCTGTCTTAATCCACTGGTCTTAGTAGTCAAGCCCAAGTTCAGCCTCCACGGGTGATGCTGTTCTTATCAGAAGGGTCCTGATCTCACCTTTGTGAGGCTGCTCACCTGAAGTCTCCTACTGCTCCTTTCTATTCTCCTGGGACCAGATGTGCAATGTAGCCTCTGACATGGGCAATAGGAAAGCATTTCTTTTTTCATAATTTAAAAAAATTTGTGAGTACATAGTAGGCATATATATTTATGGGGTACATGAGATGTTTTGATACAAGCATGCAATGTGAAATAAGCACATCATGGGGAATGGGGTATCTATCCCCTCAAGCACTTATCAGAAAAGCATTTCTTAACTCTAGGTCACTCTATTTTAGGAACACTCCAGGTAATTCTACATTATCAAAAAATTTATCTTACATTCAATTTCCATCTCAAATTATGCCTAGCCATGTTGTATATGCTAGTACAAAATATGTACAACACACCCACATAATCTGAAACATTCCAAATTTGAACATAAACTCTCTTTCATTGTTATGATCCCATTGAGATATTAAATTTCAAGATGAAATTCCCTTTGCTTGTAAAATTCTGGAGGAAAAATGCCCACCTGTGTGCTTCCTTTTTCTGCTTATTCTCAGCTAGAGAGGTCCCGCCCAGATACGTCGGTGCAGTCTGGGTTTCTTTTGTTACTTTAGCCTCTATTATCTTTTACTGCAATGATTGAACACCTCTTTAGCGCCTTCAATATTAAATTCACCAAACCTCAAATCTCCCACATGTTCCGGTTTTCTTTTCTAGTTCCAGAGCATCGGCAGGGCCTCTAAAATGAGGAGTAGATTGGCTTGGCTGACGGATTCACCAACAGCCTCAGATACACCTATACATTCTGTTACTTTATCCCAGGTATCCTTTTAATAAACCACCTAATTCATGAGGATCTATGATTTTCAGTATCATGTTTTCCAACATTCAAGAGCACTGGCCCCAGATAGATACACATGATTATAAATGTAGTTGCAAAAGAATTCTATATAAAATATTAGCAAATCAAATCCAGAAAAGTATTAAAAGTACAACATACGATGACAGAGTAAAGTTTTGTTCCAGGAAAGCAGATATTGCTTAACATTAGGAAGTCTGTTAATGAATTCATTTTACTAATAGGTTAAAGGAGAAAAACCATATGACTTTCTCTCTGAGTGCTGAAACAAATTTTACCAAATTCAGCATCTTTTCCTAATTAAAGGTTTTAGTAAATTTTGAAGAGAAGGAGGGTTTTAAAGTATAAAGAACATAAGAAGGGAGCAAACATCACATTTAATGGTACAATAACAGAGGCCTCAGTAGTAAAGATAAGAAAAGTATAAGGACACCTACTATCCCTGGGATTAATCAAGATGGTGTTGGAGTCTTAGCCAAAGCAGTAAGATAAGATAAAGAAATGAGAGATACAAATATTGGAGGGAAAGAGCCAAAGTTATAATTATTACAGGGTGATAAAATTGTTTGGCTGAGCTAAGAAGATTGACTTTTAAGAATTTGTACTTAAGGTGCTGAATACAGAATAGTAACCTTCCTATATATTAACATTACCTAGTTAGGCAACTAGCTGAATATAGAATAGTAACCTTCTTATATATTAACATTACCTAGTTAGGGAACTAGGAGAAAAGGTGCTTATAACAAAAATATCTATAAAATATACAAGAATAATTGTAGCTGGAAAATAGAAGAACCAGAAAGAAACTTTGGAGAGTATCTTTTATAATCTTGGTATAGAGAAAACCCTTCTTAGCATATAACAGAGTCCATAATATGATACAAAAGACTGACAGATTTGACTAGATAAGAATTGTGAATGTCTGTAAAACAAAGACACCATAAAGAAAGTTCAAAGTTGAGTGACAAACCCAGAGAAAACATTTGCTACTTGTGTAACAAAGATTTCTATCCAGAATATAAAAGACTTCTACCAATCAATCAAACAAGTTCTAACAACCTGACAGAAAATGGTCAAAAAGTATTGGATTAGCTAAGGATATGTTTGCTGATGTAACAGACAAGCTGCCAAATCTCATTTGAAATACAAAAATAGCTGTTCATTATCACCTGGCAGCTCTCCTCCAACCAGTGATTCAGGAACCCAGGCATTGCATCTTACATACTTAGCTTCCAAGGTCAAAGTGTTCAAACTGAAGATATGGCATGGACCTTGCTCTAAATGGTGCTTGTATTTCAGTAAGGGGAGACAGATTCAAGAAAAACCAGGTAAATTCAAAGAGCAAGAAAATTTCATAGAATGGTGAGTGCTAAAGGAGAGGAATTTTAAGGTGATTAGCAAAAGTCTTTCCAGGAGGTGACATTTGAGCTGTGACATCAAGAATCAGAGCCAGCCGTGTGAGAATCTTACGAAATAGCCTTTTAGGCAGCGGGATAGCAATAAAAAAGGCTTTGTGATGGGAATGAACTTGACTTATTTGAGGTGCCCAGAAAATGTTGGTTTGGAGGAGTGAGGAGAGTGGTAGTATCAGATATGGGAGACTTCCATGTTATGTAGGACCTTATAGACAAATCAAAGGAATTTGATTTTTATTCTGTGTGCAATGAGAAACCAAGATGTCACAGTTTCAGTGGTATCTGCATATTGATGCCAAATCAACACCCCTTCATGTTAAAAACTCTCAATAAACTAGGTATTAAAGGAACATACCTCAAAATAATAAGAGCCATCTATGACAAACCCACAGCCAACATCATGTTAAATAAGCAAAAGCTGGAATCATTCCCCTTGAAAACCAGAACTAGACAAGGATGCCCTTTCTCACCATTCCTATTCAACATAGTATTCGAAGTCCTGGCCAGAGCAATCAGGCAAGAGAAAGAAATAAAGCACATCCAAATAGGAAGAGAGGAAGTCAAAATATCCCTGTTTGCAAATGACATGGCTCTATAAATAGAAAACCCCATACTTTCAGCCCAAAAGCTCCTTAAGCTGATAACTTCAGTGACATCTCCAGAATACAAAATAAATGTAGAAAAATCAGTAGCATTCCTATACACCAACAGCTATCAAGCCGATAGCCAAACCAGGAACAAAATCTCATTCACAATTGCCACAAAAGAATAAAATACCTGGGAATACAGCTAACCAAGGAGGCGAAAGATCTCTTCCATAACTACAAAACACTGCTAAAAAAAATCAGAGATGACAAACAAATGGATAAACATTGCAATGCTCATGGATAGGAAGAATCAATATTGTTAAAATGGCCAGACTGCCCAAAGCAACTTACAAATTCAATACTAATCCTGTCAAACTATCAATGACATTCTTCATAGAACTAGAAAAAACTATTTTGAAATTCATATGGAACCAAAAAAGAGCCCCAATAACCAAGGCAATCCTAAGCAAAAAGAACAAAGCTAGAGACAACATATTACCCGACTTCAAATTATACTGCAGGGCTACAGTAACCAAAACAGCAATGGTACTGGTACAAAAACAGACACACAGACCAATGGAAGAGAATAGGGAGCCCAGAAATAAGGCTGCCCACACTCAACCATTTGTCTTTGGCAAAGTTGACAAAAACAAGCAATGGAGAAAGGACCCCCTATTCAGTAAATAGTTCTGGGATAACTGACTAGCCATGTGCAGGAGATTGAATCTGGACCATTTTCTTACACCATATACAAAATTCAAATCAAGATGGATTAAAGACTTAAATGTAAAACCCAAAACTACAAGAACCCTGGAAGACAATCTAGGCAATACCATTCTGGACATGAGAACAGGCAAAGATTTCATGACAGATGCCAAAAGCAAATGCAACAAAGCAGAAATTGAAATATGGGATCTAATTAAACTGAAGAGCTTCTGCACAGCAAAAAAAAACTATCAACAGAGTAAATGGACAACCTACAGAATAGGAGAAGATATTTTCAAACTATGCATCTGGTTTAATATCTAGCATCTATAAGGAACTTAAACAAATCTACAAGAAAAAAAAACAACAAATAAACCTGTTAAAAAGTGAGCAAAAGGCATGAACAGACACTTTTCAAAAGAAGACATACATGCGGCCAACAAGCATATGAAAAAAAGCTTAGCACCACCGATCATTAAAGAAATGCACATCAAAACCACAATGAGATACCATCTCAGACCAGTCAGAATGGCTATTATTGGATAGCCAAAAAATAACAGGTGCTGGGGAGGTTGTGGAGGAAAAGGAACACTTATACACTGTGGGTACAAGTGTAAATTAGTTCAACCATTATGGAAAACAGAATGGCAATTCCTCAAAGACCTAAAAACAGAACCACCATTCAGCCCATCAATCCTATTACTGGGAATATAAAGAATTCTATCATAAAGACACATGCATGCATCGCAGCACTATTCACAATAGCAAAGACATGGAATCAACTTAAATGCCCATCAGTGGTAGACTGGATAAAGAAAATGTGCTACATATACACCATGGAATACTATACAGCCATAAAAATGAATGAGATCATGTCCTTTGCAGGTACATGGATGGAGCTGGAGGCCATTATCCTTCACAAACTAATGCAAGAACAGAAAACCAAATGCCACATGTTCTCACTTATAAGTGGTAGCTAAATAATGAGAACACATGGACACATAGAGGGGAACAACAGACACTGAGGCCTACCTGAGGATGGAGGGTGGAAGGAAGGAGAGGATCAAGAAAAATAACTAATGGATACTAGGCTTAATACCTGGGTGATAAAATAATCTGTATAACAGACCCCCATGACACAAGTTTACCTATATAACAAACCTGCACATGTACCCCTGAACTTAAAATAAACAAAAAGAAAAAAGAGAAAAAAAACAAGAAGCAATGAAGACAGCTTTTGAAAATGCTTTCTGGAAGGCCTTTTTGAACAAATTTGTGCTGGTTCTCCACCTCGTCTTCAGGCTGAGCTTTGCTGACTGAAGTCGTTTGACAAGATTTCAGCAGAGTGGAGAAATCCACTCTGTAAATGTTATGCAGAATGAATTACAGGTCTGGGGACATTCATTTCATTATCCTAGATTCTATTAGCAAAGTTCACTTTATGGAGCAGTCCAAAATGATTTATCTAATGCCAGCTTCTTCAGGAATGTTTCAAATCCTGAGCTATAAGTGGTTGTTGAAATTATTAAGAGATGGCCATTTTAGCCACTAGGAGGTATAGTTGTGATTTTGGAATGTGCCTTCAATTTCTTTTTAAAATGCAAACCAGACCATCCAATAGAACATTTAACACAGTGCCCAGCACACAGCCCAGGCTCAGTGCTGATGAAGGAATGCAAATGTCAGTTGTCAGAGAGTCCTCTCTCCCCCGGCCTGCTTTGGATATGCTCCAGGAGAATGGGGCTGTGTCCCCGATACCTACAACAGCTCTTGGCACATGGTAGGCACACGGTCCATATCTCTGAATGTCTGAATGGATGAATGATGAGATTTTCCTGTACTTCAACCACATTTTCACACACAGTGGAGCCATCCATCCATGTGGAACCCTTGGTTTGACAACACTGCTTTGGAAAAGTGGACCAAGGATAAGGACTGTTGTCATGGCAGTCTGACACTGCCCATACCTCCAGCCTCTATCCACATCCTCTTCCACCCTCAACCCAGTGCTGTGGCCACTGGGAACTTCCCCGAGGCCTCCTTCTTAAGGCTTTTACAAGTGCTGTTCTTCTTTGGGGAAAGGCCTCATCTGTACCCACCCTTGCCTTGCCTCACTGATTGGCAAGTTAACTCTTGCTTATCCTTCAGGTTCCAGCTCAGATGTGGCCTCTTCCAGGGTATTTCTCTGACTGCACCCTCTCCTCTCACTGACTACATAAGGTTTCCCTGTCATGTGCTCTTATGTACTGTTTTTCAAAGTGATTATCAATGTTCATAATTTTGTTCTGTGATTATTTTAAGGCAGCGTTATGTAGTGATTAAGAGCAGGAACAAATGCCTGCAGGGTTGAAACTTCACTCTGTCATGTGCAAACTGCGTGAACTTGGGCAAGGTATTTCACCTTTCTTTATTCACTTCCTTGTTGGTAGACAGGAGACCACACCACTACCCACTTTTAGGGTACTTGTGACAATTAAATAAGCTAATAAATGTAAATGCCACTTGGAGTTGGCCCTTTTTATTTGACGAGTATGTGTCTCCTGTGCTAGCCCCATGAGGATAGAGCGGGCATTTTACTTGTCATTGTATTCTCATATTTAGTGGTGTCTGGTCTCTGGTAGGCACTCAATAAATTTTTGTGAAATAAATGAAGGAAAAATCACGAACTTTTTTTCAACAAGCAGGTGCAAGACAAGAGGAGGAAGCCTGCTGCAAAAGATGCAGAAAGGCCCATGCCTCCAACCTCAGTCTGGCTGTCATTGCTAACGTCACTAAGCCATGGTTGCCAGGCAATTGCTGGGGGGAAAAAAAGCACTTTCAAAGCCAACTAAGCACCTACTGTGTGACAAACTCTCAACAGCGTCCAGTCCTGGCCCTGTAGGTCCTCACAGAATAAAAATTTTCTCAAACCTATATATGTGGCTCTAATGAGATGTGTTAAAATAGAGCAGTGCTTTTCAACTTTTGTATGAAAGCTCCAGGATTTGTTAAAACATAGACTGCTGGCCCCACCCTCAGTAATTCTAATATTGAAGTAACTCTGGGTTGGGATTCAAGAATTTGCATTTCTAACAAGTTCTAGTTGCAGCAAATCCTGTTGGTCCAGAGACTACATTTTGAGAACCACTGAAATAGGGGCATGTTCTTGACATGAATGGGGAAGCAGTGTGATTAAATTTGACCCTAGGAGAGTGGTCATAGAGGTGGTGACATTTGAACTGGGCCTAGAAGGATGAGAAGGATTTTTCAGGATAAGGACACAGGTTCCCTGCAAGGCATGAACAAGATGGGGAGAGATGAGAGCATGTGTTTGGCAAATGATCTTATGTGGGAAGAGGCAGAGGCTGCCGAGCCTGCAGCATTGCAGGGTCATTCATCCCTTATTCTTGGTCAGCATGGGGAGAAGTAGGCTGGGGAGAAGATGAACCCAGAAGAGGACAGGATAGGCAGGAAGAACTTAGGCTCTTCAGCTTTGTAGTTAGACCTAGACTTGAATCTCAACCTCATCACTTACCACCTGCAGGACTTTCAACAAGTAATTTACTTTTCTCAGCCTCAATTTTCTCACCTGTGAAATGGGACTAGAATAGTCACTGTTTCATAAAATAACTGTGGACTAAATTAGCTAATAGATGTGAATTACTCGGCTTTAGGTTTGGCCTGTAGAGGATACTCTGTAACGGAAGCTATCATCAGTATTAGTCATTAGTATTGGTCAGTCTAATGCAGAAATGACCACACTGAAGATATTTATACGTCTGCCTTCCCTACTAGGCTGCGTTCCCTGAGCATGGTCTGTGACACCTCATCTGGGTCCCCCCACTCCCCGCAGAGCCAGAGCCTGGTGAATTTCGGATGCTCAAGAGATGTGACTCAGGCAGGGATCTCTGCTCCCAAGCAGGGCTCTGGTGGTCTGGGAGCAGTGTCAGGGAGCCAGCAGACACTAGGAAGAGAAGCAGGATGAGGAAGCCAGAGAAATTGGAGGAGACTTCTGCCTATGCCCCAGCATGACCTCAAACAGGTGGCCCAGCCCCAGGAAACTGTAAACCCAAGCCCAACTTCAGGCTGCATGGACCCCTCCCAAGGGAAGAGTGCTTGCCACGGTGCAGCAAATACAGCAGTGAGCAAGACAAATAGTGTCCTGCATTCACGGAGGTCAGGAAAGCTGAAGCAGACGAGAAATCAGGTAGCTTTTCAAGGAGCTCATGGGTAATTATACTAGGACATGCAGGGTGGGAGCACCTGCCTTTGAGAACACTCCTCCTGGCAGAAGGGCCCAGTTCACTTTTGGTGATTTTGGGATAAAGAACAGGGCACATAAGATCCTGCTCTTTCTTTCTTCCATTCTGCAGGGAGTGAGCCTGTCCATGGCAAGCTCCAGCCGGCTCTGCTCCTCCTGCCCTACCTCTTAGGTGACCCTGCTTTCTAGTCTGCATGTCAGCACCCAGAAGCCCTTTTGCCCACAGATGTCAGCCACATGTTCTAATATCAACTGTATTGGAAATGAAGGTGAGATTTTGTTCTCCCATCTGCCTTGCTTTTTTTTTTTCTTATTCTTTATTGCGTCAGAACTAACATGGAGTAGAAGGGTGCTATTTTGTAGCCCCTCAAACTCTCCAATGAAGAGAGTTAGAAACGGTCAGGAAGTGCTATTTTAGATAAGGGAGGTGAGAAAGACCTCTGTGATGAAGTGATATTTTGGTGGGGAGATCTGAAGGAAGTGAGGGAGAAAGCCGTGTGGGAGAAGAGCACTCCGGGGAGAGGGAGCAGCCCGTGCAAAGGCCTTGAGGCAGGCATTTGCTTAGTGTGTGTGTGGAACAGCAAGGATGGCAATGTGGCTGGAGCACAGTGAAAGCAGAGGGGACGATTCTCAAGGATTCTTGACTTTCTGTCCCAGGCGGGTATTTGTCTAGATTGGATAATGGACATAGTACAGCTCATAGAAGGAATAAATGCTTCATTCTGGAAGCCCACAAACTATTGTTTTGAGCAATCTGCAAGTTTCCCCACCCCTGCTTGGTGCCAGGACTCCCCTTTGAGAGCCAAGAGCTAGAGAGATGTGCCAGAAACACAGACTGGAAGATGCATGACATCCCTTGGGAGAGACTGGCTGGAAGGCAAGATCCACAAGACAGAAAGCAGAGATGACCCTCAAGTTGAAAAGCTTGAACCTAGCTGAGTGATTGATTACCAGGAGACCACCCTGATTTTGTTCTCTAATTACGGTGTTTATTTGATGCATCACATTGGGCCTGAAACCCTTAATACCAGCCGGTGCTGTTCATTGTTACAATGTCCTAATTAAGCTTTGATTTATATGCTAATTTTATTCCAAGTATGTTCAAAAGGGGAAAAGTTATTAGACTTTATTTTGAGATTACATTTTAATCCTGAGGTCTGCCAGAGAGCACTGTGTTTATTCTGTTGGCTTTTGTTTCCAGGATGTTGGTGGCAATTGTGATTATTTCCTCGGAGGGGAAGGATGATGAAGTGGTAAGGAGCTGTTTAGAGTCGGTGGGGCTCCTGCTAATTGGAATTATGTAACCTCTTGCCTTTGCCTTGACAGCTTTGAAATGAGGCTTGCCTTGACTGCCCAGCTGCTTAGGAGGGACAACAGGGATGTGCCTTAGGGATGTCGCAGGGAATATTTGGAAGGAAGGCCATTACATGAGGGAGTGATTGGATTTTGGAATGTGAGGGGAAATTGGGCTTTTACCACATGAGTCCCTAAAATTTTTAAGAGTCACGCAAAAACCAGCAAGAAGAGCAGCTGGCCTTTGCTGCAGAAAGGATGTGTTTTGTTTGTTTGTTTTTATGCTGTTATTTATCCTAAGTGGATGTCATTTGAAATTTCCTGTTCAAGGATTAAAAAGTCTTATGAACCAAATTATCTCTGGATCTTAGAAGGTTCACGTGGCTTCATAAATACTCTGAAATAGTATGAAAAATAGGGTATGCATCCGCATGTGTGCATCGTGCTTGAGTGTGTTGTCTGGAGATGAATCCAAAGTTTCCATCAGATTTCCAAGAGTACTGGCCCTTCAAAATGTTAAGAATCACAGGACTGGGGAACATCCAGCTTGGATCTGTGATTTAATTTCCTGAGTCTGGATGTGTGGTCTGAAAACACAAATTAATAACCAGCAGTTCCTTTCCCTCTGCCCATCCAAATCGTAGCTCCCTGGGTCCACAACGGTGCCCAAGTTCAGAGGGCCGTTGGGGCAGGTTGAATTATGAGGGATGCTTACCTGATCTCAGAGGCATGGGCAAGGACCCATTATCTTTCCTCCGAGTGACCTGAGTCCTATTTGTCCCAACTTCTGAGGGAAGAGCAGAGTTGCTTATAAAATAGATGAGAACTTCTACGTAAACACTCAGAAACACACATTATTCAAAATCCTTTGTAACCTGGAGCATATGTACTTCCCATGTCAGCCTCAGTAAAGGGTTATCCACTGGGCCTCCAGCTTTTCTGATTGGGTTTTATTTATTTATTTTCCCTTCGCCCTGCTCTCTGCCAACTAACAGTGAACAGAAGAAGGGTTTTTAACAGGAGCATATTCGTTTCACTTTCTCCTTTTGTGACTGCTACAGGGTCTGTGGCTCAATATATATTGCATTTGACATCTTTAGTTTATTCTAAGAAATCAAACTTAGGGATTGCAGTTCCATAAAATTATAGCACCTAACATTGATCGAGCACTTATGTGCTAAACATTTTATCAGCATTATCTCATTTACTACTCTCCCAAATCTTCTAGGGTACATTCTATTATCAACCATACTACACACGTGGGGAGACTAAGGCCCAGAGAGGTTAAGGGCTGCTTTAGAGTCATATGTCTAGTACGTGGTTAGCTGGGATCCAACTCGGGTCTGCAAGGCTCCAAGTCTGTGATCAGAACCACTATGCTGAACTGTTTCCTCTTGGATTCAATTACTCCTTCTTTTTTTGTTTTGAGGCAGGGTCTCGCTCTGTCACTCAGGCTGCAGTGCAGTGGCATGATCATAGCTCACTGCAGCCTCGACCTCCTGGGCTCAAGCCATCCTCCTGCCTCCACCTCCTCAGTAGCTAGGACTACAGGCATATGCCACTATGCCCAACTAATTCTTTTACTGTGTGTGTGTGTGTGTGTGTGTGTGTGTGTGTGTGTGTGTGTGTGTGTGTGTGTAGATATGATCTCACTATGTTTGTCCAGGCTGGTCTCAAATTCCTGGGCTGAAGTGATCCTCCCACCTTGGCCTCCCAAAGTGCTGAAATTACAAGTGTGAACCACCATACCCGTCAAAAGATGCTATTACTTCTTAAGTGTCTGCTTTTCAAAATTTTCTGCAGAGGCCATTCACCCATCCCCCTGGGTATGAAGACATGGAGAATGGATCAATCCCTCTAGTCCAGGCTTATATTTTTCAGAAGGGTACCAAGAACTGGTTTGTGAGAGAGCAGAACAATGTCATCTAACCTTAGAAGGGAGGTGACCCCCAAAATGGTCAAACTGCCCTCATTTTCTCAGGGTGCCTTGGCTCTGCACCGATTCTCAGTCTTGTGTCATCTAAGCCTTCCATCTGACCTAGTTGAATTATGATGTGGCTTCAGAAAATTTCTAACACCTGCTTCTGATACATGTATCTTAGCGCCTTTGCTATTCTTTGCTGCTTGCCTATATTTTTAGCTTTACACTTCAGGTTCTGTCAGCCTTTCCACAGAATTAAAATGCCCTTGTTCACTTGTGCTGCTCCAAGGGAAGAATATTTGCCATTTTCCACAGATGATGACCCTTGGATGGAGAAGATGTCTGCTTTACTAAGGCTTCTAGATGACCCGTAAGAGTTATAGTGAAAACATCTCATTTTAAAAAGGGTAACATATTTTTAAAAATAAAGTATTATCTTCCCACCTTATCATAAGGAATTATTTTCCTATTCTTTTGCTTATCTGTCCACATGCATATAAATTTTACTTAGTCAAAATGATGGCATGCATTTATTCATTTATTTTGTGTATATACACACACACACACACACATATATATATATATTTTTTTTTTTTTTGAGATAGAGACTTGCTCTGTCGCCCAGGCTGGAGTGCAGTGGCGCTATCTCAGCTCACTGCAAGCTCCACCTCCCAGGTTCATGCCATTCTCCCACCTCAGCCTCCTGAGTAGCTGGGACTACAGGCTCCTGCCACCACGCCCGGCTAATGTTTTGTATTTTTAGTAGAGACGGGGTTTCACCGCGTTAGCCAGGATGGTCTCGATCTCCTGACCTCGTGATCCTCCTGCCTTGGCCTCCCAAAGTGTAATCCTGCTGGGATTACAGGCATGAGCCACTGCACCCGGACTATTTTGTTTATATTTTATGTCATGAGTAGGAATTTCACCAGCTACATATTCAAGTGTACAAAGATAATCATTCTATTTTTCTATAACTTTAACTCTATTTTGAACTCCCTTTACACCTGTTGGTAAAAAACAAAGAAACAAACAAAAAACCCCCTGATCAGTTCCATGGAAATGAAACCATCCAAAGGTTTCTCAGGTTTTCATGAGGGTGCGTTCAGTTAATTGAGGGTGTTCTGCCTCCTTTCTTCCTGTTGGGATTGTGATAAATTCCCAGGGGCCTTACAGAGCATCAAGGCCTCAGTTGTGAGTGAGGAGCCTTCTGATTCTGGTTAGTCAAAGTCCAGTTAAACAAAATCAAACATACAATAGGAAATTGAATACATAGATATAGAAGGGCTGAGATGCCACACAGGGGACAGGATTAGCTACGGGGGAAACTACTATCACCATGAGGGATGGAGGGACATGAAGAAATGGTGGGGTTGCAGGGCCCAGAAGCCAGGACCCTCGGGCTAGAACCAGGGCAGAGGCTGCCTGGCTGGAGCTATAGGACCTTGTAGGGAGGGTTTAGTTGGCAGGAGCTAGAATCACAAAAGAGACACAGACACTGCAGTGGTGGAACTTTACTGAAGGAAGGTGGAATGAGAGCAGGAGAAGCACCCTTACATCTCCTGCTTCTACATGTCAGCCTCCCCACTGCAAGTAGACTTGCTTCTACTCTAATGCATGAAATCATGCTGGGGTAGGGGCTATGGGGACCATCTTTCTGAGCTACCCTAAAGAAGTGAGTCATGGGTCTCCTCGACTCTCAAATTCCCCCAATCACGTTTTTAAAAATAATTTTTACTCTTTCCAGGGACTGGCCTTGGGGATGGAGGGAAGGATGATATGGATGAAGGCATGGGACCTCGTTCTCAGAGAACCCACCAATACCTAACACTTGAACTTTATTTCCAAATCTTTAAGGAATTATAAGGAACAAATAATAAAACGTAAGCTAGCATCTCAAAATTTTATTTGGCCACCATAGGGATAAGTGTTAAAAGGACCTTAATCATTCATTTATGGACATTTAGTTGGTTTTCAGCATTTGACTGCTAATCTGATGGTGGGTGTGCTTAAGGAGGTGGCAGAAAATTCCCACCTGATTCTGTACCTTTGTCCCTGATCCTGTGCCTTTATCCCCCACTGACCCCTCACGAACCTTGGAGGCAGCATGAAGAGAGGGGCTTTGGGCACTTCAGCCCTATTCATGGCAAAGAGCTGGGCCTTCTCCTTGTCTTCCATTTTGTGCTTGTTCTCTCTACCTCCTGGTCTTGACTTTTTGTCTGCTTCTCCCCAAATCCTGGGTAGAGATGTGGCCTCTCCTTCTCAACCCTGGTCCTTGTTTTGCGCTATCTCTTTGGTTCTTGTCCTCTGGCTATACCATTTTTGGCTGTCTCATTTACTTCCTCAGAGGGAGGAAGGACATAACAGATGTGCTTTAATTCCTAAGGCTCATCTTTCAATCCTAAACCACAAACAGTATCTCCAAGGCTTATTTTTCAAATTATGTTTAATTTAAATTAATTTAAAAAGGAATATCTGATTGGTTTAGAAGATGTGGAAAACACAGAAAAACGAATGGAAAAAATGAAAGTTATCCCAAGTTCTACCACTCAAAGATAACTGCCACAAATTCCATGAGGGGAAAGGACTTGGCTTATCTTGTTCATTTTGGTAACCCCAGGGCACAGGCATATAGTAAGCTAAGTAAATATTGCTAAATTAAACAATAACCTTTTGTAAATTTTTTCCATTCATAAACATTTTTATGCAAGTGGAATCATATTCTACCTACCATTTTGTAACCTACTTTTCTGTGTAGCAGTGTATCATTAGCATTTTCCAAATCAATAAATGTTCTTCCACATTATTTTAGTAGTAGCATGGTATTCAGTTATAAAAGCGGACCACAATGAATGTAAATGGTACCTTAATGTTATATATTTAGGTTTTTATTTTCTAAATTTTTATTCTCCCAAACAAACTTTATATTCTTGTACATATATGGGTGTACAACTGTTCAGGTCAAAGGGCACATATACACATTTTCAAGGTGTTCCATGCATCCTGCTTTCTAGTAGGTATACACATTTCTAGCACAATGAATTATACTAGAATATTCATTCCATGAAGCAAGGATTTTGTTCATTTCCTGTACCATAGTGAATCTAGCCTAGAGCAATGCCTAGCACAGAGTAGGTTCTTAATAAATATTTGTTGAGTTTGTTTCCTTTTGCCCTCACCAGTAATGTTTAATGCTACTTTAAAAAGTGTTTTTTTCAGTCTGATAGCAAAAATAATGGTCCCTATATTTACAAATTGTAAACTTATCACACTCTCTGCCCCCAAAATGCCTAGTAAGCCTGCTGGAATTGGACCTAAATATTTAAAAACTGTTGTCAGAACCAAAGCTAAACAGAAACAAGGTCTTGTGGAGCCAGAATCTCTGGGTTCAAAGATTCCCTGGCATTCAACATGCTATCACCTCTACCCACTTACACATCGCTTAGAGCCAAGCATCCCATCCCCATGGGAGATTTCTGCAGATAAAGGAAGGCAATGAGATTCATGGTAAAAGCATTCATACTGCCATTTTTCTCCATGAAGAATACATCTTTGTTTTTGTTTTTGTTTTTTAAACAAAGCTTACCTACTGACCCAGAAAAAAAGAGATTTTTGTATTTTCTCTGAGGATTTAGACGATGTAGGCTTCTGTTAGCCAACCCCTTGGGAGAAGACAATGGCATCATCAGACTTCAAAGATGTCTTGAAGAGCGCTCTCTGGGGCTCTGTGGGTGCAGTGCTGTGTGAGTGTGTGTGTGTGTGTGTGTGTGTGTGTGTGTGCGCGTGTGTGTGGCTGCAGTCAGGGAGTGCCAGTCAGGAAGTAGCCAGGAATCCCTCCAAAAGAATCTAAGTGGGAGTTTTCTTCTGTGTGTCATTGCTCAGCTTAGCCTGCTGGGCTTTGAGTAGTTAGGAGGCCACTGGACACACTGTGAGATGAAAGGAAGTTGCATTGACTTCCAGGCCACTTTCATCTGATGCCACAGGAAAAAAAAATAGAATGGGTCCCTGATTCAGTGGAGAAACAAGACACTGGAAATGCAAATATTCCCAATGTGCTATGCAAAGGAGCCAAGCCAGGGTCCCCACACCTGTCTTCCCAGGGAAGGTTGTGATCCACACACAGGAAGCTTGGGTGGGCAGGTCTCATCTTCAAAGCAAAAAGCCTTCCCTTTGAAGAATTCACAGAAACAAAATGTGAATGAAGAGTCACACACCGGATAGCATTAGGAGATATACCTAATGCTAAATGACGAGTTAATGGGTGCAGCACACCAACATGGCACATGTATACATATATAACAAACTCGCACGTTGTGCACATGTACCCTAAAACTTAAAGTATAATAATAAAAAAATTAAAAAAAAAAGAGTCACACACCCAAGAAACAAACACTATCCAGATGGAGTAACAAGCTTTTACTTGTAGAACACACTCTTAGTTTATCAGATCACCTTTCCCCTGGCATCGTAATTGTTGTCTTACAAACAATCCCTAGACAATAGCAAGGACAGATGGTGTCTCTATCTTTAGAAAATAAACTTTTAGATAATAAACTTGAGGCTCAAAGAAGTCATAATTCTTTACCCAGATCCTAGAAATAGTAAATGGAAGAGCTGGAGCTTAAACCAGGCAGTGTAGAAAGTCTTTTCGTGGTTTCACTAGATAAAACAGCAGTTGCAGCTGTGGCAATATTTATTCCTATTTTTTTTCAACATCCATGTTCAGGATACCTTCTCAGTAATATTTGAGCTAGAGTTTAGAGAAGATTTCAACAGTGGTTAAGATCAAGGCCTCAAGAGTCAGACTGCTTGAATTTGAATCCCAACTTCCCCCCTAACTAGCTGTATGACCTTTGAAAAGTCACTTAATTTCTCTGTGCTTATTGCCTTTTCTGAAAAATATGGATAATAATAGTATCTGTCTTATGAGATAACTGTGAGGATTAAATGAACTATTGTATCTAAAGAATGTAGAACAGTGCCTGGGACAATAAGTGGTATGGAGGTGCTGGCTAAGATCACCACTGGGCCTGCCTGTTGTTGCATGTGGCACACAGCACCTTCTGCGCCTTCCACCTTAGTACACAGCTAAGGCTGGCCTGCCTTAGCCCCCACTGCATTAGTGGCCCTGATTTCATTAAACGCACCCAGTCTCTCCTACCTGCCCTAGAGGTGAGCACTTGACGAAGAGAGAGGAGATGACCCATAGGTTGGCTTGGTATGTTGAAATGACCTGGGCAAACAGACCCTCCTTTGATACCTGAAGTAGGCTACCCAATTAGCAGTGAGAACTGAGGATGAGAGAGTGCGTGGAGTCTGAGAGAGACAGCATCTGTCCTTTATTTCCATCTCCACATCTCTACGTAAGCCACCATTGTCTCCTGCCAGGTGACTTCAGTGACCTAATTGGTCCCCCTGCTCCCTCTTTTATAATCTAGTCTCAAAAATGCAGCCAAAGCAAACTTCCGAAAATTTATCCACTTAAAACTCTCCAGGTGCTTCCCACTGCATTTAGAACAGACTTCTCTGACTCAATCATGTAACATTGTTTCATTATTTGCCACTTTCTAGCCACATTGGTCTCTTGACTACATCGAACACATTGTGGTCTCAGGGCCTTTGCACTTGCTCTTTGCTCTTTCTTCCGCCACACCTTCACTTGGCCAGTTCCTCCAGGTCTAGTCTGAATTGTCACCTCCTCAGAGAGGCCTTCCCTGGTCACCCTATGAAATGCTGTTCTCCCAAACCTCAGTCACTATCATATCATCCTATTTTACTTCTTTTGTGGCAGTCATCATTACTATCTAAGATTATCCAGGTTGTATATTTGTTTCTGTGTTTAATGACTGGCTCCACTGCTAGGATACAAATTCCTTGATGGAAGAAAGCTCACCTGTCATGTTCACTGTGGCATTTCCAGTAGTGAGGATAGTGCATTTGATAAATATTTGTTGGATTTGTTTTACAATTTCAGTTTCGACTCCATTTCCAGTACATATATGCCCCCCTTCTTTTCTTAAGATACCTTGAAAACCACAACAGCCTACTGAAATAAACTTAGAGCTTGAATCTTGTTACCCATTCCAACCTCCCTGGGAAGTTCCATTCTGAGGCTCTTCCTCCACATGTGACTCCTCCACAGCCTAACTGACATGCTCATGCCACCCGTGGTGTTTCACTGCAGGCCTGTTTTTATAGCATCCTCCCATGCTCTCAGAGGTGCCAGCCCCTAAAGGCAAGAAAAACAGAGCCAGCCCACCCTCTGCTTCCACCCCTTACCAGCTGACAATAAGCTCCCTCCCAGCCACTGTCTATTTCAGATAATGCTACATTGTCTCAACCCATCATCACTTAGTTAAACCGGCTCCTTCCTTCTATTCTAGCTACTCAACCATGGTGGTGCTGAGTAAAGGATGTTAACAGAAATGTTTGAGGAAAAACTGCCAGGAGTAGGAGGAAGAGAGAACCAGAATGTCCCAGCCAGTCCATTTCTGCCCTTCCTCCTCCCCACCACAGTCATTCTGCAGATGAGGATACCAAAGTCCAGAGAGGAACTGGAAGTGACTTTCACTAAGCCACCCTTCAGTGAAGTTGCAGAAGGGTGGCAATATAAAATAAGGACTGCAGGCTGCCTGAGAAACAGGTACAAGATAGGTGCGGTGATGACTTTTCTTCAAATACAAATGTCTAACTTTGCTGTTATTGGCATTTATTATTTTTAAGAGTGAAACTTCAGCTGATTCCCAAAGATCCAGAATAAGAGTCATATTTAGTAGGATAACAGCAAATTGGTTTTGTGAAAGACTATGGAGTAGGTCCATCCGTTCTTCATGCTGTAGCACCCTGAGGACAAGTTATACCTGGCTTACTCTCCAATGTGTGTCTAGTTCCAAAACAGTTCCTGGGACAAATTTGTTGGATGAATGAGCCCTGGGTCCCTACTTTGAAAACTTACTATCTGTCCAGATCTATGCTAAGCATTAAGGGGAATAAAAAAGGAGAAATAGATGCAGTCTACTCTCTCCTTCAGCTTTTGATCTGGTTGTAAAACAACTGCTGCAAACTAGCTTTGTGACCAAAGGCAAGTTACTCAACCTCTCTGATGCTGTTTCTTCCTCTTATCTCCCTGATAAAATAAAGATAACAGTACCTACCCCATAGAGTTATTGTGAAGCTTAAATGAAGTCAAGCATTTAAAGCTACTGGCATGTTTTAGAATTGTTCAATAAATTGAAGTTTACAGTTCTATCAGTGTAAAATATTAGCGATATATAATTCGAGTTATTTTTGACAATTGAACTTTTTGGTAGCTCTGGGCTTGTCCCTTAAATTCCATTTAGTCAATTTATTTGAAAAGCTTTCTAGCATACTGAATTTTTTCCTGCTCTATAAAACTTGGTTGAATTCAGACTCAGCATTATGATGGATTCATGTAATTTAATGAATGGATGAGATGTGTAAGATTGATTGTCCGTTCACTAAATGGTCCCAGATCGCCCAGACCTTTTGTTTTGTTTTTTGTAGGTCTATTGGTCTCCTCTCTTGCTGTCAGATTGTTGTCCCTTAATTCTTACAGTTGTCAGTTTTCCCAGTTAGGTAGGGGCTTAATTTGTTGTGGGCTTGAAAATGAATTAACTGGACCCATTTAAAGTGTGAATAAATGAAGAGCATCAGACCATGAATGAGGACCTGGGAAGGCTATGGTCTTTAGTACAAACCTTGGCATCATCTGTTTTGACTTCTCAGAGATTTCCTGATTCTTTGTGTGTTCTCATCAATGATATGTTAGACAGACATGAAAGTTCTTGGCCTATGTAGGCACTCAATAAAATTTATTAAATACATGAATGAAGAAGCAAGAAAACATAATCATATGTATCTAATATACCATAAACTCAAGTGGTATGTGTGAGGGTAAGGGTGAGGTGAGGGAATATAGAGTGAGGTTAGTTTGGCATGTTGGAGGAGACTAATTGAGCTAAGTCTTAAAGGAAGAGAAAGATGTTGGGTGAGGATAAAGTTGACATCATGAAGGGATATAGGAAAGAGAAAGAGTGGATGTTCCCCTGGTCCTTGCTATTCTGATGGGCTTGTTTCTTCCCAGGATGACATGAACAAGATATTTCTAAAGGATTCACTAATCCATCCATCCAAACATTTAATAAGAATCTCATGTGCTTGGTTCATTTCCAGTAGTGGGGCATAGGAAAAGAAACAAGAAATAACTTCTGCATTGAGGGAGCTCTCTTTGTGACTCAAGTAAAAAAAAATCTAGATATACATGATTTGTTTCCCTCAACCTCCAATCCATTAGAAAGTCTTATTGATTCTGACTCCAAAGTATTCCTCAACTCCATCCATTTGCTACCATCCTGGTCCAGTGGACTCTTTCCTGGACTATGTAATCACATCCTAAGTGAACTCCCTGCTTCCATCCTTGTCAATTCTCCATGAAGCAGCCAGAGTGATCTATTTAATCATATCAGGCCACTTCCAAACACAGAAAACTCCCATGCTTCTAGCAGCACTTGGAATAAAATCTAGTTGCCTTTCAGTGGGCTCAGGCTCTATATCATCTGGCTCTGCCTACTGTCCAAATCCATCCTGCATTGTTCTTCCCCTCAGTCACTATGCTACAATTTCATTGACCATCTTTATGCTCCATGAGCACAGCAAGTTTATAGTTCTGCCATCTGCCTCATGGCCTTTGCACTAGCAGCTGCCTCTTCTGGAATGTTCTTTTCCTTGATCCTGCATGGTTGTATCCTTCTCACCAATCACAGTTTACATTTCTTCTTCTCAAAGAAGTCACCTGCAACTACCCAAATGAAGGTAGCATCTTGTCATTCTCATACCATCTTATTTTTATTCTCTGCCTAGCTCTAATTATTCTCTCAAATTATCTGGGTTAAATGTTTATTTATTTCCCATCTTCTTCTACTGTCACCATGAGAGGTGGGACATTCCCTACCTGGTTCATTACTCTATCTCAGAATGTTTATTAAGTAATACAATTTGTTGCAGGAGTGAGTGAATGAGGATTGAATGAATGAGTAGTAAGGGAGATAAATATGAAAAGAGATGATTACAGTATGACATGACAAATGTCGTAAAAGAGATGGGAACAAAGAACTATGGGATTCCAGAGCAGAAGACAACCAATTCTGACAAGTATTTGGGGGGAAAATTCTTAGATTTGGATCCCCAAAGGTAATGAAAGTTCACCAGTCCAAAAAGAAAAAAAAAGGTTGAAAACGCATTTTTCATCTCCTTTCCTGGTCTGCGGGTCAACTGACTCTGTGCCCAATTCAGAGAGAGAGCTAAAGACATGAGAGAACATTTTCATACTTAAGATTTCACCTCTGTGATGCCCAGCTCATGTAAGACAGTGTCTAAGCTGAATCTACTACTGTGCCTGCTTACCAGAATTCTAAGACTGGTTACTTCTTCCTCAAATATTCTCAAGATTGGATGGAAGATTTTCCTTAAATTAGGGAAGGAAAGGACATGCTTTAATTTCCTAAAGTGTTTCACATACACTTGCTTCAGATATTCCCTAGCTCTGAAGGAGGGCAACATGGATATTCTTGTTTCGAAGACAAGAAAACTGAGGAGCAGCAGGGGCTCAGTTTTAGGAGTCAGAAGTTACACTGCGTAAGTACTTCTGCCTCTCCTCTTTTTATTGTGTGCTACAAATGTCTGACATTGCTTAACCATTCTAAAGTCCCTTTCTTATTTGCCACCATTGATTGACCCCCTGACTTGTCCCGAAAGTCAGCAACCAATCAGATTCTCTCATGAAAATTTGAACTAAGTTCCAGAGGCTATGAGCAAATTCTATTGGGTGTTTGCACTGAGAGATCCTGATGTGGACACTTGGACTGGCAGTCATATTAGGCCATAAGGAAAGTGAGTAAACAGAAAAGGAGATAAGGTGACTTCCCCCCGGAAGCCACAGGGGGAGTTTCTACAGTCCCTAGGCTTGTGGTTCCATTCCCTGGGAGACCTGGTTATACTCTGGTTCCTGTTTTTCAATATCTGAAATTGAAGTAACCCTATCTTTAGGTGATACTGTCAGGTTTGGGGTTAGGATCCTACATGGGTAATTGGCTATAATTTTAAAAAATAGGTCATCCTTTATTGAGGCAAAAACTGTCTTGCTGTTGGCAGTAGGTGTAAAGGTCTTTGCCACTGCAACTCTCACTTGGGATCACAATGTGTGTGCGTGTGTGAGAGAGAGAGAGGTGGGGGAAGGAGGGAGGGAAGGAGGGAGAGAGAGAGACAGAGAGAGAGAGAGAGAGAGAAAATTAGAGAGAAACAGAGATCAGAATCTCCATGGACAAGACTCTGTTCTCCTGGCTCCTAGCATGCAGGTGGGGACTAAGGCAAGTGGCATAATGGCAGGAGAGAAAGGTAGCTGTTTTAGAAAAATGTTCCCCAGATTGCCCAGCCCTAGTAGGTGAAAGATTGTTGCACAGAGTGTTGGGTCGAAGATGTCTATAAAAATAAGACAACACCCACCAGTACTGGGCTTAGGGAAACATGTGCATGTGTACCAATGACTTCCAGGCTCATGATCAGGCTACAGATTTGATCACCTGCTTGCTTCTGCCCCTTGGATTTGCCTGGCAAATCATCATCATTCCGGGAAGGGGATATATTATTCAAGGCTCTCCAGAGAAATAGAACCAATGGAATATACACATATATAGAAGTCCTTCTTCCTCGGGACATCCATCTTTTTCTTAAGGCTTTCAATGGATTGGATGAGGCCCACCCACATTAGGAAGGATAATCTGCTTTACTCAAAGTCTACTGATTTAAATGTTAATTATATCTAATGGAATACTTTCCCCAAAACATCTAGAATGATGTCTGACAAAAAAACAAAAACAAAAAAACCACTGGATATTATAGCCTAGCCAACTGAGACAAAATTAACCATCACAGGGGCAAAGTGGGTATATTGATAAAAGTCTTTCACTGTGAGGTATATTGTTGTTTACAAAGTTTGTGCTCATCCATGATCACATCAAATCCTTATAACATCTATATGAAGAGGAATATTAACTTCCCTATTTTATAGATGAGCAAATCTAGGTTCAGAGACAAGATTACATTGCTGATCATGGTGGAGAGGGGATTTCAGCCCAAGTTGTCTAACACAGGTCTGTGTTCTTCTAACTATATCACACTCCTTATGACTGGGTTCATGATGTCACTTCCTTACCATGACTACTGGTTTTCTTCCTTGCATGAGCTCAGAGAGACTTTCTTGCAAGCCTCTCTGAGCTGACTGGCTCAGAAAGAGCATGGGTTTTATTTTGTAGCTCTGTCTTGTGAGCAGTCTCAATGGCTCCCTCTGGGACAGGGCCCAGGAGTGTAATAAATGTGAATGTTTCTGAGTGAGCATGAGCTTCCACTCCAGCTGCAATTCCCTCACTTCTGCCATCCCCTCATCCTACAAGCTGGGCCCCGTTCCTACAACCAGACCTGGAGAGTGATGGTTGGAGCTGGCAGAGATCCAGCTGGGTACTGTCTGGTCCTCATCAATCCCTCCTGCTCTGATGCCAGACAAGTGTAGCTCCCTTCTTGAGCCCCAATCTCTTCCTGCCTCCCAAATAGGGACCCGGCAGCAGGATTGGCCTTCTGCTTTGGTGTGTGTCTTGAGCTCCTGTTCTAATGGGATGTCTGTGTACATAACACCCTGAGAATGCTGGACCCACCTGGTCTTCACCAGACAGCGGTATAGAAAGATCTGCCTGTGGCTATGGACAGGCCCTGCAGCCTGGTGGCACCTGGAGACTTTGGAAAGGCCAGGACTCTCTCCTGCCAAGACCAATAGGACTCCTTGCTTTCTCACCTTGGGCACCCTGTGTGATGGGGCAAGTTTTGATTGGATGATAGGATTGGAGGGGGAGTGGAAAGAGAGAAATGTCCAGGGTAGTGCCTCTCTAGATATGTCTGGCCTCCCCTTTTACTCTTTGGACCTGACCTCAACTTAGGAGAGGAGAGAACATTTTTTCAGAAGCTCAAGTCTTATTTGCAGTACTGGGTTCCTGATATCCTCTCATGTGGGCACTTATGTACCAGGCCACTCCATGAAAGAGAGATAAGTAACATGGGGAGCACAAGCCTCCCAGATTCCAAAACGGCCCTGGGTAAGACAAGAAGAATAAATAACTGTCCGGTGATGGGTAACCTTGGGGATAGGATGCGTTGCTCTCTAGGTTACAGAAGGTCTGGCTGTTAGGTGGCCCAGGGATCCTTGTTCTGCATGTCCAACAAGCAGAAACGGGTCTTGACATGGAGGCAGATTTCAGTTCGGTGTTGGAAAGAGCTTGCTGTCAACCAGAGCTCTACAATCTGGAAGGCAATAAGCACTGTCTTGGGAGCTTCAGAGAGCTCCATCCAGAGAGGTGTTTGGACACAGGCTGGACAGCTCCCTGATGGGATCCTGTCCAGGGGATTCCTGGATTTAGTGGGAGGCTGAACCAAGTGCCGGGAGGCATCTTCCGACTCAGGTTGTCCAACGATGCAGGTCTTCCTTAAAGTATCAGGTGCGTCTGTCCCACAGAAGAAGGGCGTTAGCAGGCATGATTGGCATGTCTCTGCCTGGCAGGTCTGCCATTGAATAGCAGCAGCTCCGGAGAGACCCTCTCTCTTTCTCTGGTCCCCTAGCCTGGGAAAGGGCTCGGGACCCTGGAAAGGGACCGGGGTGGCGAGGCCGCCGATTGGCAGCGAGGCGCCATGTGAACTGCACTGGTTGGCTGGCGGGAGGGAGGAGGAGGCGGTTTCCCGGGTAACGGGAGGGCAAGGAGCGGCTGCAGCGGCAGCGGCCGCGGCTGAGAAGCGCGGGCCGGAGTGCAGTGCGAGACCGGCTGGAGGAGGCGGCTCCGCGAAGCCGGTGTGGCGCAGGTAGGAACCCCCTATGCTGCCTCCCCCAGGTCGGGTCTGGCTGGACTGCCGGGCGGCGGGACCGGCCTGGGAAAGTTTGCAGTGCAACTGGATGGGCAAGGAGGAGAGGACTTGGGGATGCTCTGTGCTGAGCTCCGGGGTCCAGAGCAGGGTGGGGACTGCCATTGGGGAGAGGGCCGGCCCCTCATTGAGAGGCTTGGGGGCCACACCTCTGCTGCGGGACTCTGACCGAGGGCCAGGGTCTCTCAAGCCACCCGGCCGCAGCATAGATATCGGGCCAGCGGGCGCATAGCCACCCGTGCACGATGACGGCCGGCGGGCCCTTGTTCACAGATGCGCTGGGAAACTCTTCCCCAGCAGATGCGGGGCTGGGCGCCCGGCGCAGTGCTCCGAGGCTGTTCTGCGAGCTCGGGGGCGCACTTTCCCTGCCTCCAGCGACACTGCGCACGCCCCCATCCGGAGTGGGTGTGTGTCCCTCTGGGCGTACGTGCCTGAGGCTGTGCTACCTCCTGTGCGTGTTCTTGTGTTTCTGACTGTCTTGTTTGCGTGTCTCTGTCGGTTCCCCTCTGCGTGATTATGTCTCTGGGTGTATCCCCGCTTCTGGGTCCCTCTGTGTTTGCTCTTGGCATGGGTGTCTGTGAACGCCCTCTCCAGGTGCTTGTGTCTGAATACCGCTGTTTGTGGATCCTTCTGTCGGCGTCTCTGTGTTTTCGGTCTGTGTGTGTCCTCCTCTCTGTGTGCTAGTCTCTAGGTGTATCTATGAGCGTGTGTGTTTTCTGTCTGCGCCTCTGTTTTCTAGCTACATCTGTCTCCGAATGTAGGTCCAGTACCTGTCTGCGCGGGTCCCTCTGTGGGGGCGTGCTTCCTCGTCTGTGATCTGAGCTTCCGTGGTTATCTGTGTATATGGATGTGCGTCTGTAAGTCTGTGTGTGTGTCTGTCTGCGTGTCTGCGAGTATCTGCTGTGCTTGTGTCGGTCTGTGTCTCTTCGCTGTGCCTGTCTGTCCATACGTGTGTATGTGTTGGTGGGGGCGGTGTAGGTGGATCGCATCCGAGCCAAGCCGGGGGCAACTAGGCCAGGCCTGCGGTTCCCCTGGCTCTCGCTCTCCCACGCTCCGGTTAGCTGCGGGCGGCGGGCTAGGGCACGGGCGGGGAGGGGGCGCCCGAGCACTGAGAGCCGCGGTGCCTCCCGGGTGTGCGCTCCGCTGAGCCGGCTCCTTTCTTGCCTGCAAAGGGACTTAGGCGGCGGCGGTGGCAGCCCGCGTCGCCCAGCTGGGGCCCTAGTGACTTATTTTTGTGTGTGATCCTTTCTTTTCTTCAGGGAAGAGGCGGGAGCACGCTCCGCTCGCTCGCAGTGCACAGATAAAGGCGCCAGGGTTGGCGGCTGGGTCAGCCCTCCCTCCCCTGTGGCTAAGCAGAAGTGGCCGGCTCGCGGGCTCCCTTTGGGAGCAAAAAAGCCCCTAGATTAGAAACTCAGCCCAGAAACCACCATGTCTCCTTGGTTCTCTTTCATACCTCTTATGTAACTTATTTATTGATTGATTAATGAAAAGCTAGATTTCCAAGAAGCTCTTCTGTTTCCCCTATTGACACCAAGGGCTAATGAAAAATGCGATTTTGGTGATGAGTGTTAATTAGACCATTGGAAAGACCCTTCTTTTAGATGCACCCCTCTTTTAGAAGCTTAACTCCAGGTGTAAGATGAAACAGGTCAGGCCCCCCAACCCTCCAACCTTTAATCCAGATTTAAAAAACAGTTTCCCCAGTCCTGGCAGCCACTGGAGAGGGGGACAGGAGTGAGGAAAAGGCCAAAGGGGCATTGCCTGATTTTGAAAACTTTGGGAAAATCTAAGGATATTTTGCCAAAGCTGGGCTCACAGTTCCAACACCCACGGCAGAAGGAGCAACTTATACCTAAGAAGGCCTGGCCTGTGACTTGTCTGGCACCTGGAATCCTAAATTGGCATTTAACAGGGAATGAAGTTTTACTGCAGGAAAGGACTTCAGCGGGTCCCTCTGAAGGATGCCTCTACCTCTAAGACTAGGAAGCTTTTTCCTGTACCATCTATGTACTGGCCTATATCTCCAAACCTGTCTTTAACCTCTGCCCCCCCAACCCTCCCACCCCCGGGGGGGTTGCCCAGAAGAAGAAGGATTTGGGCAGATGTGGAATGGGAGTTTGAAGCCTTTTGGAGGCTGTTTGTACCAGGCAGGAAAAAGTCTTGGCAGTGTGTTAAGAAGATCTTCAGTAAGACTGGGCTTGTCTTCTGAACTTTGAGGAGAAGCCAGGGCTTCTCCTCATTGGGAGACAAGTGGGGGCTTCTCCCCACTCATCTTATGGTGCAGTTTGGCCAGGCCTTCTTGTTTTTCTCCTTTCCCTTGCAGCTGCTCCTGGCTGACTTATGACACAGAGAGGAGAAGCTGCTGATACATTGCTGCATTTAAGGATCAATTCAGCAAGCATGTTCATTTCTCAACAATTCAGTTAAATGTTCCCTGAGTCCTTTCTTTCAGCTCATTTTCATTCAAGTGTATTTAAATATCCTGAGATTTCTCTGGCAGTAGGAAACCAGAGCTTTTACATCAGGGCATACTCTCTTGAAGTCCCCTCTGCCCAGTCAGGAAATAGACTGGATGTGGCAGCTAGCTAGCTGACAACAGCATCCTTGCTTCTCCTCTTTCTCCTGTGACCCTCTCCTCTCTGGCTCCAGCACAAGGACAGCAACAGCCCCAGAACTGGTCTCCTGGAAAAAAACAAAAGGCTCACAGGAGGTGTTGAACATCCTCCCACTTCCTGCTGGTTGGGAGGTATTTCTGTGGCGAGCGCGTCTGTCCCCATGTGCACTTGGGGCGTGTGCGCCGGCTGGTGTGATGGGATGTGACAGGGTCTCACCCGGGAGGGAGCTCCAGCACAGGGGCCTGGCACAGAGTGCAGAGCTGTTCTCAGATACAGAGAAAGCCCAGAGCTGTCAGTGAGGCAGCCCTGAAGGAGAAGGCCTTCCAAGCAGGAGACACTTTTTGGCACCTGGCTTTTTTTTCTTTTATTATTATTCATGAGGAGGGCCAGTAGCTATGAAAAGTGTAGATTCTGAACTTAGCCTGCTTGTGAAAAGCTAAACAATATTACTCCTTCCAGAGCAGCATGGATATGAGCAGGAACTTTGAAGTCAGACCTGGGTTCAAATTTTAGACCCACACTTCCTCTCTGTGTAACTCTAGGCAAGTTACTTGACCTCTCTTATCTTCAGTTGTCTCATCTCGAATACAAGGCTAAACATCTTTATTTGAAGCAAAAGAAGTGACACACAGCATGCCCTTAACAGAGATGTGTTGAATAAATGAATATATGAAGCAGTAGCTAGCACTCAGCATATAGCAAACATTCAGTACATGTTAGCAATTATCATTTGATCACATATTCTGTGTTAATAGGTGATCTTGATTTTTCCAATTTTATTTGGTATCATTCTCCTCACTTTATAGATGAGGAAACTGAGATTCGGATTAAGTTACTGGCTCAGGATCACACAAGAAGCTGTAGTGTTGAGATTTGAACTTAGATCTGCCTGAGTCTTTTAGTTTGAGGTTTCAACTGGATTCAGAAAAGGGTAATATGTATAGCCAGTTTGTCAGAGTTTACTTGCATTGTGGTCTGGAGCTAAAAAGAATGATTCTGAGGTTTCATCTTTGCAAAGGATCTCTTGAAGGGGCTGTGGAGATAGTGGTGGTGAGCAACAAGAGAGTGTCTACTTTTTTCTAAAAGCTCAGCTACTTCCTGGGTCAGCAGAGGGCTTCATTCTGTCTATAATGTCACCCACTCTTGGGTGTACAAGATAACCTTCTGAACATTCTGCTCCTCACTGATTCTTACCAAATTCAGAACATCTGTGACTTGGAAATTCACTTGCAGAAATCTGTTCTGGCTAAGTGTTTCACGTGTGTGGGACAAGCCTTCAATTAAGAGGGATGTACCTGCGAAGTTACATCCTCTCTGCTGCTTCTCTCCTAAGCATCTGCTAGTCCTTCTCCTCCTTCTCCTCCTCCCCTTTCACAAGTCCTCTGTGGCCGAGTCTCATGTCCGCCTCTTAACCTGCTTTGGCACTGAGCTGTGCGGAAGCCTTTTGTGATAGGGGATGGCTTTGGCCTTATTCCAAAGTAGCCACCAGTCAGGACAGCTGCAAGGGAGGGTCTGTGGGTTTCTGTCTAGTGCCCGCTGCGGCCGGATCTGGCCACAGCTCTCCCGGAGGCTGGCATGGCCTGAATTGTGGAATGGCTACTGCGTTCATTACAAATGCTGGCAAGACTAGTGCCTTTTAGTAAAGAGCTCCCCACCCCCCATTCCTTTCCTTCCTGATGGTGCTGGTGTTGCGGGAGGAGGCATTCATAATCACTTGTTGATGCATGATCTTCATAGGATCCTCAGATATGTCCACACCTCTTGGACTATTTATGGGAGGGTGTACCAAGTGTGAATATTTTTCTTGGTGCAGAGGTCCCTTCCTCTCTCCTCCCTCCCTGTCCCTCCGAGCTTCTGTGACGTCAGCCAGGAGGTGACTGAGTGTCTGCTTTATCTGCAGGTTCCCAGGCAGGGAATGCGGCTCCATAGACAGTTGCTTTTCCGCCCTGAGACAATCTCAGCTGCTCTTTCTCACCCTCCCTGAGGGCCCTGGTGTCTCGCCTGCCATACACTGCCTCCTGCAGCTGTAATTGGGGGAAAAATGTTGATGCTTTGTGCTTCACAGACCATTGCTTCCCTGTCTCTTCATACTTTGGTGCCTTATTCCTCTGATGATGATGATGATGATCATGCACCCCATGGAAGTTTGAAAGGTAACTCATTTCCAGCTCCGGTGTGCTTATTTCCAGAACGTGAGAAGTGGGGAGCCTGTGAGGCCCCTGGAGGTTGCTTGTCCATGGATGTGCTCAGAGGAGCTTGGAAAAAGATCATCGGCTGCTGCTTGGTTCAGGCCTCACTATGTGGCTCCAGATGGTGGGAAAGACAGCACAAATCTGTACTTTTCTACAAAAGACAAATCTGACTGTTGAACATTTTCTCCTCAGGTATGAGTCTTACACCATGAAGGAAGATGACAGCCCAGGAGGGGAGCCACCGCTGTGATGAACGCTTGCAGGAGCCATGAGGGGCGGCTTTCCGCGCAGTGTTTGCAGTGATTTATGGGAGTCAGGGGCTGCCGGAGAGGGATGTGGATGTTATCAGCTTGGTGGATTAAATGCCCATTTACATTGTTATTGACATATAAATTATCTGTGCCAAGGAGACAGTGAAGGAAAGGGTTTCTGGGGCAGTAATGTGGTATGTGCCTCAGGATATGGACTTGTCTTTGCCCAAATTTGTCCTCTGGGCTCTCATGAAGCGAGTCTCAGATCTAAAGTAAAACCCCAAGACTTAGCTCTCATGATGCCGGCAGCAGTCACCCTCATTGCAAAGGCAGCAGTACCAAGTGAGGTTCCCGAGTGGATTTTAAGAAGACAGGAAGACCTTTGAAGAGGTGGTGCTGATTTCCTTGGCTGGCAGGAACTCTGTCTGGCGGTTGCATGCATCACTTTTGTGTGGGTTATTTTGTTCCTCTGTGGATTTGGAAGCATCGCTGAAGGAGAGAGAGGATTTCATTTCTGGGAAATGGAATCGGTTTCTGAGTCCAGCCAGCAGCAAAAGAGAAAGCCAGTTACCCACGGACTGGAAGATCAAAAGAGGGTAAGTGGCAGAACTTTGTTGGTTGATTGGATTACGGTGCTGGAATTGCTAAGTGTGATTCAGAGAGCATTGGTGGTCATCATTGAGCATGCTTGTCTGTCTTTCTCTCCGGAATGAGGTAGCATGGTGGCTCGAGATTTGCTATGTCTTGATGCTGGGTGTCTTGACTTACTGGTAGGCAAGAAGAAAGATAAAGAAAAGGGAAAAAAATTCAGTCCTGGCAGCCAAAAAGGCAAAGATTTATAAGTGTTAACTGAGGGAGTTAACAAAAAATGTTGGTGTTCTCAAAGTCCAATATGAGTTTCTTTGTACTGAAGCCCCCTTCGGGATTCACACACTCTTAGCACCTTTTGGAAATGTTGCTTCTGACAGCGGAGGTTTTGTTTGAATTATTCTCTGTGTGGTTGGCTGGCTCTTGTGTTTATGGATCAAAAACATGTTCTACTGCACTCTTTGGCCCTATCCGTAAGAATGTCACAGTCATTTAAAATGGCCTGTTGAGTGTAGGTCATTTGCTGTCATTGGTCTGAAAGCTGCAGTCACCCAGGACCTGTGTCTACCAGTTAAAGTTCAACTTGTCTTTAAAAGGCAGACGCGTTGGGGAGTAGCATAGAGTGGTTGGTTGTCTAGGAAGAAAGTTGAAGCTACATCTTCTCACTCTTGGGGCATAGCTAAGACCAGGGAGTGGCAAGGGTTAAATACAGCTCTAGCAGAGTCCAAATTTGTGTTGAACTGAAAATAATTTCTGATATTTCCTTTGAAATGTTGTGGATGGTAAGAAAAAAAAAGACTTCTGATGTTCTTTCAGAGTGGTGTGGGTATCCCTCTCCTCCTGAGTCTCAAAGATTGACTCTTCCCAGTGTGAAATACACATGGAGATGAAAACTGTCCTTCTGACTCTTCCCTATAATTTTATATGGCTCTCTCTCTCTCTCTCTCTGTGTGTGCGTGTGTGTGTGTGTGTGTGTGTGTGTGAAAAAGGATTTTGTATTGCATTTTCTCTGACTTTCCAAGGATAAAAATAAACAAAAATAAACATTTTATAAACATAAATATTGACTCCATTCCTAACAAAACATTCGATTTCCGAAACTGCTGTCACTATAATTTGGGAAGAATGCCCACTATCCTGGGAACCTAGATAAGTGGGATTTGTCTTGTGGTGTTTGATTTATTAAGTATATAACCTACTAGACCTATCTACTCCTATTTCTACGGAAGCTTTTGGAGAGATAGGAGAAAAATCAATAGTAGTTGTGAACAGAACCCAGGATTGATTGCATTTGACTAAGTATTAGCCAAGTTTGGTATCCAGACACTTAGTGGAGGAACATTTGGGACCTCTGACACTGTAGACAATTTTAATTGGGCTGGTACAGCAAGATAATATGCAATTATGATGGCTTCTTTTTGGCTAGGTGTAGATGTCTGCATTTCCCATCTGTTCTTGGCTCTGGCTGCGTTGGGTCCACATGTACTATGGAGCCTCTGGAAGTAGAATATAACCCCAAGTGAGGCTCTGTGGCAGCTGGGGTAACATCAATTGGTCATGCTCAGCTGACATTCATTTTAACTTGAACTCTAGCCGTCATGGCGATTATTAAATTTATAATGATATATGTAAGATCCATTTTAATGACTCTCCATGCTTGGGTGAGCTCTCACTTGCACTGGCAAAATAAGGCTTAATAGAGTATTACATTTCATCTTCTACTGAATTTTCTGGGCTGTGGTTGAAACTTTGCGTAGAAAGAATTAGATTGTTTTTCCTGATAGGCATTGTGATCGAGTTCCACATTGCCCAGAGTACAGTTTCTGGGCTTCTAGAAATACCGCCACTGCAGTAGCTTCTGTTGGCGGCAGCAGCTTCTGTTGGTGTGTGCATGTGTGTGTTTGTGGGTAAACATACACCCCATTTGCGTCAAGTGTGAAGCTAAACAAGCCTCTCAGCGTGCAGCCTGGAATGTCTTGTCCATGAAGCTGAAAGGCAACTCTACAGTGTTTTGGCTCATATACCTCGAGTGAGCTGAAAACTCCTCTTCAGGGGGGATTGGCTGAAAATCCAACAAAGGCACAATCGAGGCATCTGCTGGAGAGCTGGGAAGTCTCCACCAGCATGCTTAAGTTACCAAGCACTCGTTGGCACCAGATCCTCCTGGCATTTCTGTCTATGTGTAAGAAATGTTTAGGGAAAGACAATTGTGAGATAAGTCAAGAGACGAGGCAGAGGGCTAGCTAGATTCAATTTTGCTGTATTTCCCAATGTCCCAAGAAGGAAAAGCCACTTCTCATGCATCTGGTTGTAGCTTGGTGATTGTTTGGGGTTTCATATAGATGAAATGGCTAGTTTAGGGCCAACTAGGATCTGGCTCTTTGTGGGTGCATGCATATACCTTCTGCAGTGAAAAGTGTCACGGACTATAGAACTAAAGACCTGGGTTCAAATGCCAATGGTGCTATGTGCTAGCTGTGCAACCCTGGGAAACCTACTTAACCTCTCTGATTTTTAGAGTCTACATTTTCAACATAGGACAATGGGGATTTTATTTTAGGAATATTATTAAGATTAAATGGAATAAAGCTGGGAAGGACTTTGGCGCTTGGTAAATATTTAAGAAATGTTCTACATATCCTTGGGATAGATTGCAATGTGGGCTTTCATTTTTTCCTCTTGTTCTTAGAGGGCTGCATGTGATTTTGTTTTGAATCTTTAAAAAAATACTCAAGTAATACATACACATCACAAATTAGAACATTATAGAAGAATACAGAATATAAATTTCTCATTTCTCTAATTCTATCCAGCAGTGACTGCTATTAACAGTTTCGTACATATTATTCTTGACTTTTTTTGGTTTGTGTTTCTTAATAAAATGGATTCATGCCATACATATTTTTAGGAAGCTTGCTTCGTCATTTAAAATAATGTAGGTGTCTGTCTGAGTCATTACATACACACCCAAATCATGCCTTTTAGTCACTGGATAGAGTTACACTGTAGAAGTGCCAAAATTTATATAACTAATCCCTTATAGATGTATATTTAGGATGTTTCCAGGTTTTTGGTTTGGGCTCTGTTTTTTGATATTACATAATTCCAGTATTCATCTATTCAACAAGTATTTATGAAGTGCCTCCTTGTGCCAGGCACCTTTCTAAGAGCTCAATATAAACCAGACATACAAAGCCACTTTTTTCTTGAAGCCTATGTTTTAGATCAGTGCTCTCCGACAGAACTTCCTGCAATGATGGAAATGTTCTATTCGTGCACTCCATATCTGGCTATGGAGCACTTGAAATGTTACTAGTGTGGCCAAATTTTTAATTTTATTGAGTTATAATTAGTTTAAACTTCAATAGCTGCATGTGGCTAGTGGCCACTGTGGTAGACAGTACCTTTCTGAAGAGCCAACAACAGGCGAATAACTACACCATCTATTTCCAGACACTGGCCTATTCTCTAAAGAAAATAAATAGGGCAAAGTTGGTGTAGTGAGTGAGAGAGGTATACATTTCATATTTATGATTATTCTTGAATTTCCCTTTTAATTGATGCATAACTTAGATTCAGTAAAGTGTGTGCTTTTAAAGCTTACAAATCAATGAAGATGAATTTTTCTACCTCGTACACACCTATGCAGCCACAGATGCACAACGTATCAAGATCTAGACCTCTTCTCTTGCCCCAAGAGGATGAGCTTTAGCTGGGTATAAGGGGATGCCTCCCTGAGGAGGTGTCTTCTGAGCAGAGGCCTTAGCGGCTGGCCGTGGGAAGATCAGGAGGCAGCCCTCAGATGTGAATGTGCCCACTTGTCCCCTGTGCCAGGAGAGGTTATCATTCAGAGCTCTCCAAGATCCTCCCTATTCCTTTGAAGACTTACCTGGGTGCCACATATAGATGGCAGCTCTCTTTGCATCCCTAGCTCTTGTCAGATTCAAATTCTGTGCTGAAGTGAGGAAAAAGCCAGGGAGACAGGGGGCTTCTGCATAGAGAAATTCAGTGAGGTAAGTATTGTTCAGTGCTCAAAGAACCTACTTAACTAGCATAGATGGGAGAAGTAAAATTTCCCTGACAGACACCTATTGATCAGTCAAGGGAATGACTTTTTGATTGATTTTTCTCTCCTCTTCTTTAGAAGTTTGTCCTTCACAGACAGAGGTTTCCCACAGCAGATGAACACTGTAAAATAAGAATTGTTGGTTTTTTTTTTTTTTAAGATGCTTGATGATTGAGTAGTGACAAAGATGGTTCAGTTTGAATATTCTCCTAGCTGTCAGCTTCTCAGCATGAAAGCTTCCTGGAGCCAGTTTTTAAAAATGTCTTTGGAGAGTGTGAACTCAGGCTTAGTGTAATTAAAATTTCCAGGGTTGGTTGAACTGCTCTGGATCTGCCAAACCCTGCCCTTCAAAGGGCAATATACTATCATATTTGCCCTTTCAGCCTCTTGTCTTCCTTTTTATTAATGGCATTCCCAATTTCCTCGTCACTTGGGTTTGCAACTCAGAATTGTTTGACCTTCTCCCACCTCTCAGGCCCACCACCTTTTTTTCCACTCATCAGCCCTACTTGTTCCTGTGCCACATGTATCTGGCGCCTGTCTGTGCTTTTTAGTTTCACTGCTACCACCATAGTTTCAGGTCCGGGAATTCTTGCCCAAGTAGTGGTATAGCCTTCTGGCTGGCTTTCTTGTTTCTGTTTCTTCTTCTTAAGTTTATTCTCCACTCCTGTCTAGACTACTTGTCCCAGAGTCCAGCTATTGTTATCCTACTCAGTGGTTTCCCACTTCTTCTTTCAGAAGAAGCCATCCTCTCAGCCCTTGGCAATTTACATCATCACTGACTTCTAGGGTATAATGGATGAAAGCTAGAATCTCACTGGAGTCTCGTTGACCTCAGTGTTAAACCTGGAGGCATTGTATACACCCCTGGAGCTGTTTCCCCAGTGGTATTTACATGTACATAGGTTACAAGATGCTCAACACTGTGCCTGGCACATAAGTATTCAGTAAGTGGGGATTACTGTGACTACTATATTCTCCTATTCTCTTACCCAGATCTCCTCTTCTTGTTAAGCTCTGATTGCTCTTTCCTGAACAGACCTTACATTTCCCCCCAGTTCTGAGTCTTTGTTTATGTATCATGCCCACCCATACGGAAGGCCCTCACTCCCAGAATCCTCATTTATCCTCCATGTAGAATGGATCCTCCTCCTTTTTCTATACCTTGCTTAAGTGCAGCCTGGGTAGGAGTTCACCACATTCTCCTTATGTCCCAGACATTTTCCCATGTGTCACATCTCTGAACCAGATGGTTGGCTCCTTGAGGAGGTCTTGCCCATCTTTTCATCCCCAGCATGTAATAGGCTCCCAGTAAATATTGGTTGAATGAATGAATGTTACTTATAGGATTGAGATTCCTCTTTCCCTGTGGTCATGAGGTGAATCTGATCCTCTTAGGTTTAATATGTTGTCTACTCATAGAGAGAGGAGGGAGAAATAAGATTCAAGGGGACATTTAGGAGTTCTCTCCAGTCATCAAAACTTTTGATGAAGGAAGTCTAGACTGGGTCTGGTGAGTAGAAAAAGGCATATTGAAGTCATGATTTGAAGGAAGAAGCAAGAGTATTTGCATTAGTGACTAGACCTAGCAGATGGAGGCGGATGAATCTCAGATGTTGCCAATCTTCAATGCATCAGTGGCCGACGGGGACTGGCAACCTTCTGGGTGGAGTGACTTGAGGTAATGGCACCTTCTAATGCTTCTCATGGTAGAAGTGCCTTTGCACTTCATTTGTGCCAGTGGAAACAGGACAATTGTTATTCCTTGTAGCTGCAGAAGGAAAACATGTGCTTTAAAGTAATTTTCCCAAACACGAGTGGTTAGATTTAGTGAAGTTTTTGGAAAGGATTAAAAAAATTAGATCAATGGGGTAAAGACAGGGAAAGTAACTAACATATATTGAGCAACCTCTGTGTGCAAGGGAGGAACTAGCATGCCTTTTACTTTGTCTCATTTAGATATCCCAAACCCGTGATGTAGGTATTATTAATCTGTTTTACAGATGTAAAATCTGTGATTAAGGGACTTCTCCAAGGTTCCACAACTGATGTTGTCTGCTAGACTCCAGGAACCCACTGAAATTTTACCTTGCCAATAATTAAAAATTATTTTCCCAACATCTTTGCATCCATGCATAAGTATGTACACACACACACACACACACACACTCCCACTCTCAATGTGACTGTGATTAGGATTGCTTTCCACGGAATAAAATGGCCTTCTTCAATCAGTAGTGGAATTTCCAGTCTCACTGTTACCACCCTAGTTTAAGGTCCAGGAATTCTTGCCTGGATGGTGGCATAGCTTCCTGGCTGGCTCCCTTGTTTCCATTTCTCTTTCTTCAGTCCTGCATGGTACCTGTATGACATCTTACAGATGTTTTGTTTACCCGGGAACAATGCCCATGTCATTCAGAAAGTCACGGCTGCATGCCACCACCCTCCCCAAGGTCAATCCCAGGCCAGTAGTGAGGCTGGGCTACTTTAGAGGGATTTTCCTTGGCCATAGTGATATGAGCTCTGGGGCGCTGAAGATGTGGTTAGGAGTCTGGATTGATGGATACTGACATGTTAGGTGAGGATGAGGCTTCAGCCCCAGCTCCCCAGATGAGCTGAAATGCTTGTTTCCTGGCCTGGGCCAGTGTTTGCTGCTGCTTCTTTGGAGCTGGAGGTAGCAGCAGTTACAACTGATCTGCCTTCTGACAGGTTGCTGCCTGTAGGGCCCACCTGTCTTCCTGGTATGAATGAAGGGAGTGTTAAGCAAGAGCTTAGGATGGACAGTGAGGACCTACCACAGCACATTTCAAACATCACTGAAAAAGAATGGAGAGAGACTGTAGCCAGATGCAACTACATTCAGTAAGCTTTGAGACCCGACTCACGTATAGGGTCAGGGGAGAGGATGGCAAAGGGGTCAGACCAATTCCCAGCCTTCATCTCAATGAAGAGAATGTGAGATAGCACGATTAGTCTTCATTCATTCATTTATTCATTCATCCTACTTTATTTATTGAGTACCTACTGTGTGCCAGCCAGCCACAGCATGAGGCACTGGGATCATGATGATGAGCTTAGATATCATCTCCTGTCTCTGGGCACTTCCAGTGTCTTGGAGGCAATTCAATCAGCAGTGACTGTGTTATTAGGTAAGCATCCTTCTGGTTTGGAGAGGTCAGGGAGGACTTCTCTGGAGGAGGGGGAACGTGAGCTCTGCCTATAAGGGGCCAAGTGAAAGGCACACTGAAGAGAGGACTAAATAAGCAGCTCACAGGGGAACCATGTGGCCTTTTGGAGGGCTGCAACTGGGATGGATGCTGGCTGTTATGGACCGAATTGCGTTTCCCAAACATTCATGAAACCTTAACCCCCACTGTGGCTGTATTAGGGTTGTTTTCCAGGGAATAAAATGGCCTTCTTCAATCAGTAGAAATGAATGCTGATATTTTTTATTTTGGCTTAATTTTCAACAGTGAAGACAATTTGACGTTTTTCTGGACCTGATTTTAATGATGCTGGAAAAGTCGGGTTATTTTTGGTCCTTAAAGCTGCTAGAAGTTGAACAATGATCCAGGCACCCTCGTAGGTGGCCATTCTCCATTTATTTGATAGATTCATGTAAATTGCACAAGGATAGCTCTGAACATAAGTAAACTGAATTTACTTTGGCTTTGCAGCCCTATCCCAACCTGGCTTCCAGAAACCAAATCATTGAGTCCTCAGCACAAAAGAAGGATGAAATTTAATGCTACGTGGTACACAGTGCCAGCCCTCCCACTGGCATCCTGTGTAGAGATCCAGGATTGGCACATTTGTTAAAGCCCTTTTACTTACCTGATCTCTTTAGACTTAATTTTATCCTATTGGTCTGTACTGTGTCATTATTTGTTCCTTTCTTAAACTATCTGAAGTATGGTTTTAAACTGGAGGGAGAAAGAGCGGCAATGTCACCTAGGTTGTTTGGTATTTGTTAATCACGTAACTTTGAGACTTTATTAAGGGGATAATTTATTTAACCTTTCTAGCCTCTCCATTTTCATTATGAAAATTAGGATGCTAATAATAAAACTTTTGGTGAGGATTATGAGATGTAATGTGTTTGAAGATTTAACACAGTACTTATCACGTAAGTATTAAATGATATCTATTATAATTCTTATCATATGTTTCCCTTGCATTATTTTGCAAAAATCCCTGTAAGAGGCCTATTGGTGGAGTAAAATGGGGATAGGGAGTGGGTGGCTGCTGCTACTGCATTTGAGTTTCCTTTTGGTTAACTGAAGGTCACATAAAATTCCTTCTGGTTTAAACTTGTGTTATGCACATCTTTCTAAAAGAAAGTGTACTTTTCTGTTTTAGAAGTACAGTCAGTGGAAACAACAAAATCTTCCTTTAGGTAGCAATCCTGTAATAACTACTTTGACTTCATCTTTCCACACATTAAATTACAATCTACAGGACCCTGGCATGTAGGGATTAGGTTAAACCTTTTTATGTGTGTCTAAGACACCCCTTACAAGTCACATTTTTACTTGAAAATTTTTTTGAATTTCATTTGATACACTCTGTGGCATCCCCTATAACCTCTGCACCAGGAAAAAAATCCTGGTTACCTAGAGGTGGGTTACAATTAATCAAGGTTTTCCAAAACCCATCCTAGGCTACTTTGCTCCTAAAGCTTGGATCAGATTCTTCCATGCCTGGGGTTTGAATCACAGTAATGACATCTCTGACTCCCATCCTCAGGGCATTAATTTTTAATCTTCTTTCTCGTTGGTATAATTAGAAAGAGAGGGATGTGGGGGCTGGGAAGAGAAATGAGAGGAGATGTGGATGGCACAGCAGGAGTGGATGTTTTTTTTACAACGCAGCTTCTTCCAAAGATGAGGAACAACATTGCAGCCTTGCATCTGCATTCTGAGTTCATTTGTAGGGAGGAAGCAGAGGCAAATATGAGACTGGGACAGGTGGCTGAAGAAGCCAAGTCAGGGTGATTCCTGACATAGGAATTGGAGGTCATTTGGGGAATGAGCCAGAGCCGTGCAACTGCATATGTTAGAGAGGAAAGTTAAGAACTGGGCTTAGATGTACAGGGTATTTCTTCCTTAAGCTGAGTAAGTAAAGATAAAGTTACCCAAAGCTGTATCTATTTCCAGCATCTACACCCCCTTAAATCTCTGGGGTCACAGTGAGACTTGAGGGACAGGAATCAGGATCTTGGTTACAAACAGCAAGATCCTATGTCCTTCTCTTGTGAAGCCATCATAGAGGTACCAATCTGGATACCTGGGAACACTGTGCCTTTATGTTCAGAATCCAGGTTTTTGTCTGCTTCTTAGGTGAGTAAGGTTCCTTCAGACCCCCTCTTCCCACCTCTTACACAGAGGCGTGTGAGTCTAAATTTAAGTTAAAATATTTCTCCTTGTTTCCACTGTTATAATTTAAAAATGCAATAAGAAAAAATCCTTAATGATATGAGAAAATCATCATGAGAAGCTAAAAAGTAGGACAAATAATTGTTCTTAGATACCCTTTGCATCTCACATGTGTAAATCTGTATTCAATTGTTTACTGAAAGTCTCTCTTTTTCACTAGCCATTCAGTTGCATGTTTGTTTCTGTATTCAGAACACATATTACAGTGTTCGGCATACAGTAGATGATCAGGAAATATTTGTTGAATGAATGAGTGACAGTCAACATTCCAAATAAGAGGGTAAAAGGGAGAGTTAGGACTCTCCTTTGACTCTCTGAGTTAGATTCTTTGTGGCACAGTGCAGTAGTTTCTTAGAAAGGAGAAGGATTTAATTGTCTTTGATTTGGGATGGGAGAAATGGTGTCTGGCAGCACTGCTTAGAGGTAAAAGTTCTGCATTTGTGAGTCTTTATGTGTGTGGGGATTCATAACTGTGAAGACCCAGTTTTATTATTGTGAATCTATTATCCCTGTCACCCCCACTGTAGAGACATGCCTTTTCCCTTTGAAGTTCCACGGGTCCATGGTGACAGGTGACCTGGAAGGTCATTTCATTGATGTCTGTGTTGGCTGATCATTTAGAGGTAAGATAAGAGGCAAGAACTGTGGCTCAGATGTACCCAAAAGGGGATGTACTGAATAAATCAGTGCAAAATATGCCCTTACATGTTGCAGCACAATGGGGCAAATTGTGAGAGCAAGTAATGAGGAGTCTCAGTTTCTGAGGGCAGAGTCAGTGTCCTGTTGAAGCCCATGGAATGTTCTGAAATAGAAACAAATGACGTCACCAGTCATTTAGAAATGCTTACCCAGAAGAGAAGGTGGAATGGTGCTATTCTTTCCAAAAAATAGAATGCATTCCAGAGAAACAGCTTTGAGCAAAGAGACGCGAATTAAGGTTGTTCCTTTGAGTGTCAGCCAGGTTTCAGGAAATCAGGGGCTCGAGATGCTGCCACGCGTGCCTCCTTGGCTGTCGGATCACTTCTCTGCCTGTCTTGGTTCAGCAGGTCCTTTCTCTCCTTCCTAATACTCTTCCTCCACTGCTTCTTGTGGTTTCTTTCTCTTCCCTCTTCCCTTCGAGGCTGATCCTCATTGCCCCCACCCACCATCACTACTCGTCTCTTTCAATATCACTGTCTACTGAGAACTTCCCTCTGGGTTTCTTAGTTCAGTCATGAGTTGATCTAATTGGCTTATTCCATCTTGTGCCTAGAAACTGACAAAGACTCTTTCCTTGACTAAACTTCATTTAGGCTCCTTTGAGCTGTTTCTTCAGCCAAATCTCAGCCTTGGCTCCCATCCTGTCTTTGGCCTGCCAGCCTGGTCTTAGCAAGAACTGTGCTAAGTCAATTATTAGCACAATCTTCCCACCCTTGAGACCTGATCAAGTTCCTCATTCCCCACCTTTGATGTATGTGTCCTTGACCTGTCTGTAGCAAGCATCCTGTTAGGTCAATTTAGCAAGAAGCCCCCTATCCTTGACATGTCCTCTTGGTAATTTTCCACCCACTGATCCCCTATCACTCTGCCCATAGGCTATAAATCCTCAGCTGTCTTTGCTATATTTAGAGTTGTGCCCAATCTCTCTCCCCTATTGAAATTTTTGCTTTTATTGCAATAGTCTTACATAAAGTCTCTTCGACTGTTTTAACAAGTGTCAGAAATATATATTTATGTAAACAAAGCAAGTCCATAGAGATATATCAGCCACCCAAGTTCTTTGTCTGTCCCTGGACCAGTCAATTATCGCTAGGGTAGGGACAGGGTCACATGGTATACAACCTAGCCCTTGAGGGTGGATCACTCCAGAAGAAGGCATGAGTGGACAGGCGGTGATTGACATCTCTAATCTATTGAGCAAAACCTGGTAGAAAGGGGAGGAAGAAGAAGGCTGGAGAGCAGGAGGCACTCTTTGTGGTAGATGGTCAGGGGAGTGATGGAATCATCTGTTGAATGTTTGTCTTTCCCACTGAACTGCCCCTGTCCTCGCAAAGCTCAGTCCAATGGAGCAAACAAGCGTCAAGTGGATACTTAAATAAATGTCTACTTAGGTCCCACAAACTGGCAGATGGAATATACCAGAGAAGATGGAGTTCTTGTCAATGGAAAACAGGAAGCATAATGATGAGGTGGAAAAAACTGTGACAACTGGAATGATCTGGATTTCAATCCTGGCCTCAGAAAGTCCTGGGAAAAAGTCCAGAAATCTTGGGAAAATTTTGTAACCTCGCTAAACTGGCTTAGATACTATAAAATGAGGATGGCAATAGTTTCTACCTTGTAGGGTTGTATTAGGTTAGATAAAATGAGTAAAGTACTTTGCACAATACCTGGTGTATTTTGTTGGTGCTGACTAAAAGTGAGCTCTTTTTTATGTCTCTCAGCCTCTGCTAAGCATTTTGTTATTGAGGTTTTAGTGGGTCTACTTTGGGACTACCATTTCTTGTCCATAGAAATCTGAGAAAAAGTCACACTTTACAGTGGACTTGGGTTCCAATCCCAGCATGTCACCTCTTGAGTGACAGGCATGACTGGGTGTCACATCTTATCCTTGGGTATCAGTTTGCTCCTGGACTGGTGTGAGATTCACTGACTTCTTCGTCTATCTAGCCTTTTGTGGGCATTTGGTATCTAGGTTGCTTTTGGGGATGGGGGGGATCCTTCTGCATGGAAGGTAGGCCAAAGGTCCGGGCTCTAAACTGTCTTCCTCCCTGGATGCCATCCATAGTCCTGAGGTCACTACATGAAGCCCAGGGAGCCAGCTTTCTCTGCCATCTGAGATCAAGGCAGCTTGAAAACATGAGTGTGGGATGCATGAGCTCTCTTATCTTGTGGCCATCAATCACTGGCAGGGCCTTCCACAGGACAGCAAAGAGAGAAACAGCAAATAAACATTTGCATTAGTAGAACAACACGAAGCCCTTTGCCTATGGTAATTGAAAAAAAAATCTAATTTCTGCTTGTGTCCCTGGAGTATCTTCCCATCTGGATTCCTATAGAGTCTCCAAATTTTGTCAACACAAATGAGGTGGGGGAAGGAATTTGCCTGCTGGAGCTGGGTTAAGAGGAGAATCCCTAGGCTCCCATAATGATGCCCAAATATCATGGATTTCAGCTAGATTAGGGGGATAAGGTAGAGGGGATGGAGAGGAGGTGAGTGAGGACAGTGGCTCTGGATGCGGAGGAGGATGAGCTGGAGAGGGAGATGGACTAGCAACTGGTGAGGCCCTGTAATGCAGGTGCAGGTATACACTGTCACTTTAACCTCACTTGAACAGCACACACAAGAGAGTACTATTGTTCCCACTTTACAGATGGTTAAGTAAAGACTCAGAGAAGTTAGGTAACTTTCTCATGAGTCCAACAGCTAGAAGCAGTAGACCAGGTCTCGAAGCCAGCTCTGTGTGACTCCAAAGCCTGTGCCCTTTTCCATCACATACCATTATTAGACATTAACATTCCACTGATCTAATTTCTACCATATTATTACCACCTTATGTGTCTTTAAATGGACTCATTTTTTTAATTGAGCTTTGTCACAAGGATAATATCAATGAGATCTTGGGTTTTGATGAGCTACTTATTTTTCTAATAACCATTGAAATAAAACAATGATCATTAAATTTTTTAAAAGTTCATCAATGTACCACCTAAAATAATGTTGTATTTGTGTACACCTAAGATAATGTGTACCACCTAAAATAATGTGTACCAGGAGTACAGAGACCTGTTTGGAAAGCACTGCTCTGTAGCATAAATAATAATATAATAGCAATAGATGACATCTGTAATTATTGGACACTTGCCATCTGCCATCATCATAGTGAGAAGAACACAGGTTCTGTAGTTACCTGGGTTTGCAATTCAAATCTACCATTTCTTGGACATGTGACTCTGAGAAACTTAGTTGTCTTCTCCGTGCCTCAGTTTCTTCATCTATAACATAGGATAATAATAGTATTATTATCATTTAGAGCCATTTTGAGAATTAAACATGTTAATAACATTTAGAAACATGCCTGGCACCTACTAAGTACTATGTCAGTATTAGTTGTTATTTGTTTATCAATTCATTCATTTGATCATCCAGTCATTCAACAATTAATGTTTGAACATGTTTTGTATATCAGACACTGTTCTATTATCTTTACAACAATCTGATGATGAAGGGTTTTTTTTAAATTATACTTTAAATTCTGGGGTACATGTGCAGAATGTGCAGTTTTGTTACATAAGTATACACGTGCCATGGTGGTTTGCTGGTCCCATCAACCCATCACCTACATTAGGTATTTCTCCTAATGTTATCCCTCCCCTAGCCCCCCACCCCTTTGACAGGCCCTGGTGTGTGATGTTCCCCTCCCTAGGTCCATGTGTTCTTACTGTTCAGCTCCCACTTGTGAGTGAGAACATGTGGTGTTTGGTTTTCTGTTCCTGTGTTAGTTTGCTGAGAATGATGGTTTCTAGCTTCATCCATGTCCCTGCAGAGGAGATGAACTCATCCTTTTTTATGGCTGCATAGTATTCCATGGTGTACATGTGCCACACTTTCTTTATCTAATCTATTATTGATAAACATTTGTGTTGGTTCCAAAGGTATTATCATCATCCTCATTTTACAGGTGAGAAAACTTAGGTTGAATAATTTTCCCTGACATCCCCCAGCTAATACGTGATGAAACTGAAATTCAAACCCAAGTATGTCTGAAGCTCTGCTATTGTGATTCATTTCTATCCGTGGAATACTTCTGATACCAAATTTGGGTTGTTCTTTTCCTACACCAACCAATTCTCTGACTGAATGTCCTACGATTCAATTCAATTCTGACACTATCTGGCTGGAATTAGCATCAGAGCCTACAGGTTAAGGGCTCAGACCCACAAGACTGCCCCAACTTCAGATGCCAATTGCATGTCTAGGCCACCTGTACCTCTCACTGAAAGTTCCCAAGACTTTCTCTTCAGGTTTGATGATTTGATAGAATAGCTCACAGAACTCAGGAAAACAGTTTGCTTATTATTACCGGTTTATACAGGATATAACTTGGAAAATAGCAAATGGAAGAGATGCACAAGGCAAGATGTGTGGGAAGGGGCATTGAGCTTCCAGGCCTCTTTAGGGGCTCCACCCTCCCAGCACTTCCCTGTGTTCTTCAACCTGGAAGCTCTCTGAATCCCATGGTTTATGGATTTTTATGGAAGTTTCACAACACAGGCATGATTAACTCAATCTCCAGCCCCTCTCTCCTCCCCAGAGGGTGGGGCTGAAAGTTCCAACCCTAATCACATAGTTGGTTCCTCTGGCAGCCAGTCCCCATCCTGAACCTTTCCAGAAGTCCACCAAGGAGTCACCTCCTTAACATAAACTCAGGTATGCTTGAAAAGTGCTTGTTATGAATAACAAATGGTGCTCCTTTCACTCCTATCACCCAGGAAATTCCAAGGTTTCAGAAGCTGTGTACGAGGAATCAGTGACGAGGACTACATATATATTTCTTATTATATCACAGTATCACAGAAGCCGTAGCTGGTTCTCTTATCTGCTCTGCCATTGCTACCACCCCAGGAAAGGAAACTCTCCTTCCTGACAGAGGGATGCTTACTTATTTATTTCCCAGACATGTGACCAGACTTCCTCTTGAACCAACTGATCCTTGCCTGGTGTTCTGAAAGCAGCCAGTGTCACCCCATCTGTCTCTGTCTTCCAATTTTGATGCTAGTCATATATGAATGGGTCTTCAGCTCCTGCTAGCCTGTTCTGGCATGTTTGTGTCCCCTGAAATGTCTACTCAGAGCCCCTGCAGTGTCTGCTTAGAGCCCCTGAACACAGTGGGTCATCACTATTGGAGCACAGGACTTCATGAGGGATACAGTGACCTGGAGCAGACAGAAGCCACGGTAGCAGTAAAACAGCCACATTCACACATGAACATCTAGTTCTGCAAATCTAAGGAGTTAAGGGTCTCTTTTCCACTGTATAAAATTTGCTTTACAGAAGATGTCATCATGGAATTCTTTTAGCTAGAGAACTTTACAAAAAACTGTCACCTCCTGTTATTTTTCACAGATTTGTTTACTATGCAAAGCTAGGTTTACCCATACAACAATATTTCAGTTTTTGTTTGTTCGCCTTCTATAGGAAGATCTCTGGGAAAATTTTTATTAATCTGAGCTTTCTTTTGAGGGCAAGAAATTCACCTCCTTCTTTTGGAAAGAATGAGCAACAAATGATCCCATCTGAGGTTCTTTTCCAGATATGCTTAGAGCCCAAGTTTCACAGATATAGATGATAGAGTCCAGAGAAGACAATAGCTTATGTTTGGGCAAATCTCAGTAAGACTGGCTTTCCTAGTGGAAACAGAGATGAAATCTGTCTACCTTCACCTCGTTCTTTCCAGTTTTCTCCAACCATCTACCCCAGTCACTATTCAAGATTCATCTCACATTTCTATCCATTTGAAATCTTCTCTATCACTTTCCTCTTATTCTTTCTTCTCTCACTCCTTTCAGCTCTCTCCCCATTTTCCTACCCGATACATCATTTCACTGAATCATCTGTGGCTTAAGAGCATGGACTGTGGTCAAAATGATGAAAGTCCTGGTTCAGTGACCTTCAGAAAGTCACTTCACCTCGGTGTTCCTCAGCTTTCTTCTTTGTTAAATGGGGAAATCAACAGCTGTTATAACCTGGGCTTGGTATGAGGATCAAATGAGAAAATACAAGCACTTAGCAAGTATCCACTAGACAGTAAATATTCAGTAAATGCTGACCAGAAGCAGTAATAGTGGTAATTACAATAATTTTGTTCTCAATTCGACTCTAAGATGCTAGAGGGCAGAGATTGAGTCTCAGATTTGTTTTGTACCCTTCAGAGTCATAGCATAAATACTCAGTGTCATTAAAGAGGCTTTATATTTTATGTTTTCCCTTCTGTCTGCTTTATTAGAATTGGATTTAAATACACTTAGGGTTTTGCTGATACTTAGACCCATTTTATAGAGTGCATGAGTCAGTGATTAAATAGTTTGTTGGTAAGTGTTTATCTTCCTAGAGCAATAAGCATCCGGATAAAGTCTTGTGCTTTAAAAACTCCTGCTCTTGGTCAACTCGCTGAATGAGTGAAAGCCCAAAGGGAGAGCCACCTTTGCTCTTTTAATAAGAAGTGAAAGTAGGCCTGATTATTGAAGGAGCCAGAGAGGAAGAATTAGAACAGCTCTGAGAATGGGGAATTCTTGTGGGAGATGTCAGTAACCCAAATTATCTCCCATTTCAGCAGCCACTAAAAAGAGCCCCACCTGGCCCCTTCCTCTGGAGGGGTGACCTCTCCCCTGAGCCAGCATGATGGGCCCAGCTGGGGTGAGGAGTGAGCAGTCATTAGGGGTCAGGTTACCAGTGAGCATGATGTCAGGGTGGCTCCTGGCTCCTAAGAGCCCCATGCTAGCCAGAGAGAAGAGGCAGTAGCTGTACCCAAAGACTGTGCCCCTCTGTGGAGCCCTGCTAGGCCTGGAGCTCTGGATGGATGACAGGAGGGTGTGGATGGCTTCTTCTCACCTGTAGGAGAGCCAGGGCTGCTCTTCCTGCTTCCTGCTTGCTTCTTCTAGCTGGGTTATCTTTCTGTAGCTTTCCTTGGGATGCCAGTTTGCAGAGGAAGGGTACCAGGAGCCCCTGGGTGAGCAAGCATGTGGGTGGATGAGTTGAAGAAAGGCTTCAGATCCCTAGGATGGATCTGCCAGAGCTGTCAGTGGTGGATCAGAGGCAGAGAGTGATTCTGGGAAGAGCTGGGTCTGGAATTAAACAGACCCCAGATAAAATCCTGGATCCAACTCTTCCAGTGGAACGATATGCAAATCACCTCTCCCTGAGCCTCAGTTTCCTCATCTGTAAAATGAGGAGAATAGCACTTTTCAGGGATTTTTTTTTCTGTTTAGGAGAGAGCACCAAGGCTGTCTGAGAGACCCTGAGAAAACACTGAGAATGTGCACAGTGAGATCTGGACACATGGCAGCCACTTGCTGTCCCTTCCCTGTCCTCCCACTCTCAAGTATTAAATAGATAACTAGCTAGAGTATACTAGCTGCAGTTTAGGAGCTGCTATGATATTCTAATGATGTGTCAGCTCTTCATTTTTTGTTTAGTGACTGTTGAGAGCAGTTTTTCTTAAGTCTGATGAATTCTCTTTGGTATTTGGGTCATTAATCCAGAGTCATCATTACGCAGACAAGTACACTGAGGCCCAGAATTGTCATGACTAGGGTGGGAGAACAAGCACCAGGCTCTCAATCTGGGTCATGCGGCACCATTTGTAATGTCCTGGCCTCTCAATGTTCTCACAGCCTCTGAGCATTTGATTCACGGTTCCCTCTGCCAAGAACAACTGTCACATTGATTGTGCTGACCTATTTGTCCACCTTTAAGATTCAGATTGGAGTTGCCTCTTCTGAGAAGCCTTCTCTGCCTCCCACCTACCGACTAGGTTGGGAGCCTTTCCTCTGACTTTCAAGGCCCCTTGAGCTGACTTCTATAGTGGCACTTCTCACATTGTATTGAGGAAAGCTGTTTCCCTGTCTGTTTCACCTACTTGACAATGAGCTTTTCAAGGATTCAAGCCAAGTCTTACTCATCTTCATATTTCTGGTTTTATGTCTGGGACTTTGTAGGTACTCCAAGAATTATTCATCCAAACAATGAATAAGTGAATAAGCAAATACCAAGAGTATAAAGTGCTCATGGTGGTGGGGTTTTCCAGAGAGCTCCCACTGGCTCTCTAGATTCCCCCCACCCATCTGCTCTCAGAGTCGTCTCTGCCTCTCACTGGGATGGTCTCCTTGCCAGTGGCCCAGAGTGCAGCTATTCCTTGCTTGAGTTGTATGTCCATCCTTGTGGGCCCTAAGGACTAGAAAGCCTCCTAAGTCAGGTCCAGAGAAGCCCAATGTTTAGGGTCTGCATTTAAGACAGCTCTTGCAGCTTTCTCATGGCTCTATCCTTGGCTGACATCCTCACAAGGACTGAGTTCCCAGAAGATGAATTAATGGAGACATCATTATATTGTACCCCAGAGCTAGAATAAATAACGCTTATGTGCATTCATTCATTCACTCACACATTCATTCAATGCATTCCACCTTCCATTAGGACACAAAATCACAAAGTGACTGTCTACAACTTTATCACTCATATGGCTCCTGTGTCATTCAGAATAGGCAATTAGATTTTCCCAAAGGCCAGATTTGGGGGTCAGAAGGGCAGGCTGATGGAGCATCGACAAGTACTCTGATGTTAGCTTTAAAATATGCAGTAGAATCCTGAAATAATCTGAAATAATATGTCTCTCCCACTCTTTCTGCTTCATATTCATGCACCCTCAATGTCCAGTAGCAGGTTCAGAGCCACAACTGCTATTTTTTCCTCTCCCGAGGCAAGGAACAGCCAGCCAGCCAGACCAAGAGGTCCTATAGGATTTGAAGTCCTTAGAATAGTGGCTACATTAAGTTTGCTTTTGGGTAGAAACAAACAAGCAAGCTTCCTCCTGGCCTCCCTGTTCATCTCTAGGTGAAGTGAAGAAAACTGATGGAATGTTAAAGGGGCCAAGTTTCCTCCCATCTACTGCAGCAGGACTGTATAAGAAGAAACTGGACCTGAGATGTGTGTGGCCTTGGAAGAGCCATTTCACTACTGTGAGCCTCAGTTTTCTCATCTGTATGATGAGGCTAGTAATCCCAGCCCTTTATCCCTTATAAGGTTGTTATGAGGATTAGATGAGGTCATATTTGTGGAAATAAAAAGAACACTAACAGCTAATGTTCACTAGGTACTCATTATATATCAGGAACTGTTACAGTTTATATTTTATAACTAAAGGACCTGAGGCTAAGGGAAGTTAAAAGTCAAAGTCACACAGCAAATAAGTGATAGAGCATGTATTTGTTGTCTGACTCCAAAACCTAAGTAAGCTTTTAATCATGATACCATATATTTTTTCAGATTTTAGCTGTGTAACTTTGGACAAGCTACCTCCCTCTCAGGTCTTCAGTGGTGCCATCTGAAAATGAGACATGTCTCAGATTAACGTTCAAGGCCCTTTTAGCTCCAAATTCCTGGTTATATTTTAACAAAGTATATAGACACACACCATAACTCTTTCTTTCTCCAAGTTTGGTCTTCTTTGAGCATGGAATGACTTGACTATTTGCAGACTCTAGCTGAGAAACTGTGCTGGAGAAGCAAGCAGATTGTAACGCACATCTAAATAGCAGAGCAGTTCCTAAGTGGGAAATGGATGTTGTAATACAAAGGCAGTTAGCAGGGTCCTTGGAGGTTTCAGCAGGATGTAATTATGGTTCTTTAAAAAGAGGCTCACATATGTTTTTGAGCAAACTTAACAGATGCCCGGATGTCATGTCTATATTCTTTAGGGAGTCTAGGATGACTGATTTTCTACAGCAACTTCGCATAGCACATTGGGATGACCAATTGCAAATCAATTCCTAGGGTGCAACTTAATGAAAGCTTTTATTGATGATTCAGATTAATAATATAAAAACCTTTATCAAATGACCACAACTTCATTTCTGCCTGGTCTACTCTGTGTTTGATAAACAAGATAGACAGTTCTCTCCATAGTTATCACTTAATGTGATTTCGTTTTAAAAAGAAATCTTTAACCAGGCCTGTTCATGGAGACTGAGGGTTTTAATGCTGTGTGGTTCATTTCTAGTGCAATATCCTTTGCAAACTTTTGTGACTTCCTTAGAGATTTTCTTTGAGCTAGGTGCCCTAGGGAATCTTCTAGATGGTTCACTAACATTTTATTGTAGAATGAAATGCACATTGATTCTACAGAATCAATGCTCAGTTAAGGCAGTTTGGGGGCCATTTCCTTACCCCAGCATACTGTATCTGAAAAACCCTCTTGGAAACCCATGTCCTCCTGAGGTTGTGGTGAATATCGAGCCGGTGCACCAGGAAATCGAAAGATAACAAGTCTAGTTTCCTTTGGTAGGCACCTTGACATCTCTTTTCTTGCTGGAGCTTTAACCAGTCTGATAAATTTCCAATCAAGTCTTTTGAATCAAGTGGCTCTAAGACCTGGTACAGGCTTCTGGGTTCATTTCTCTGTATTAGCTGCCTTGGAGCTAAGAAGTTTTCCTCTTAATAACAAACAGTTGAAGATGGTTGAACACAGAAGCCTTGCATGTGTTTGGTTTGGGCAGAATATCAGCCTTTCAGTTGCCTCCAACTATTCATAACCCTCCATAATTTCATAGCCATCGATTTCCCCTTCTCCCTGACACGCTCTTTCATTGGCCTGTTGCCCACATCCTGTAATTGTGCCAGTCACCCCTGCGACCTTTCCTTTGCTGAGCTCAATTAATAATGTACTCAACACATTTCCCTGTTGCATCAAATACCAATTTGGCCTGGATGAGTGAAAGAATGGCTAATGAGGAAATGGTTAAGTCTTTCTTGTTGGACAAGCCTTTACATTGAGCCAGTCTTGGGAGATGGGGGAAGAGAGGAAGCTGCATTGTACTATTTGCTCAGCAAGTTTTTCTCAAATTCCACAGCAGAGACTTGTTCTAATTACCTAGGTCCAGCTATTGTGCAGGTGAGAGTGTGTCATCTGATATGGAAGACTCTGAGCATCAAAGGCCTCATATGACACAGTTTTTGGCACGTGGTTGCCCACTCCTCAAATGTTTCTGCTAAATATTTTAGACCATGTGGAGAACAATTACAACATGGAATGGAATGTTTATTTAGGAAAGGAAGAAGCAAGGAGAATAGTCCTCCATTTCCTCTGATACTTTGTGTCCTAAAATGGCCTAGGAATGTGCTCAGTCAGAGAAGGACTGGCCAGCCTGGATTGTGTAACAATCCGAGGATAACATGGTGCCGGTGCTTGCAGCCTCCCCACCGTGCACAGATACATCATTTGCAGTTGCTTTGAAGGCCAGCTTTGTTGACAGCTAATGCTAAGGGGACATGCACCAGGAGATATGGCTTCCAACCTTGTGTAACAGCAGCCAGCTGGGCTCTCCAATTCTGAATTTTGGGACGATTCCATGGCTTCATGGGAAGAGGGCATTTTCTTGATCGTTTGCTCCTGAGCTGCCTGTAGCCTCATATGTAGAATGTCAGAGATGGAGGTTCTTTTAAGACCTTCTAGTCCAATTCCCATTTTTCAGACAGAGAAGCTAGGGTCTCAGATGGCAAGAGACTTAATGTCACACAGCAGCAGGTTAGCCTCTGTAATCATTGCTATCGCTGGAAAAGGATTGCAGAAAAGTGAAACACCCAAAATAACCAAGCTTTATTGAGAATTTACTCTGTGCCAGACCCCTTGTTGAGAATTTTACATGCATTATTTCATTTAATCTTCAGGAAAATTCTGGAAGGTAGATACTGTTTATTATCTTGATTTTTTTCCACGGGGCAATGCTGTTTGGAGAGAATAAGTGTGGAGGAGTCAGCACCCAAATCCTTACCATCGGAGGCCAGAGTCTGCATTCTGAATCACCATGTTCTTCCTGTTTCCATCTGATTCTAGTTTAACTCTCCCTCATTTTACAGGTTAACTGTAACCCAAAAAAGGGAAGCAACTTGCCCGAGACCCTTCAAATAGTGGAAAATATTGTTATGATGACTGAAAGTAGTTAACGTTTATTGAGTACTTACTGAGTGCTTACCAGGGATTGTGCTTTGTGCTCTTCATTCACTTGTAACCATAATTCTAGAAGAATGTAGGTAGTACTAGCTGAAGTAACTGATGGCTAGGGAGCTTAAGAATAACTTATGCCATATTTTATAGTTATTAAGTCAAGATTCAAGAGGAAGCCATCCAACTCCAAAATTTGACTTCCCTGATTCTGCTTTGCCAGGCCAGCATCTTGGAATCAACTATGCCTACCTATGTATCAGGTTTTTTTTTTTTTTTTTTTTTTAGACGGAGTCTCACTCTGTCGCACAGGCTGGAGCTGGAGTGCAGTGGTGCAATCTCAGCTTACTGTAACCTGCGCCTCCTGGTTTTGGGTGATTCTCCTGCCTCAGCCTCCTGAGTAGCTGGGATTACAGGCACCCACAACCACATCTGGCTAATTTTTGTGTTTTTTAGTAGAGACAGGGTTTTACCATGTTGGCCAGGCTGGTCTGGAACTCCTGATCTCAGGTGATCCACCCTCCTCGGCCTCCTGAAGCATTGGGATTACAGGCATGAGCCACTGCACCTGGCCTATTTTTCTGTATCACAGTTAATCCTCATACTAACCCTGTTGGTAAGGAATTGGAAAACCCGGATATAATTCTAGCTTTGCTACTAAAGGCATCATGTTTCTCTTGGGGCAAGTCACTTCCCCCTATGAATGCCTCAGTTTCCTCATTTGTAGAAGAGGGGTGTCATCCTTTTATACCATAGCATCTTGTGAGACACTGAATGTGCACTTGATTCCCTAGCTGAAAAGTGCTGAATAGAGATTCTTCTGACTCCTTCAATCAGGTCCCTTTATCCTTTGAAACATGGGAGCTTTCTCTGCTGCCGCATCCACTGGGCTCAGTACTGGATGGTCTGCATTTGTTGCGAATTAGATGACAGCTGGGCTTGTATTTTCTTCAGATGGAGCTTGGCCTGGGTATTAAATAGCTATCAGTAAGACTGCTTTTCTAACTGGCTCAGAGGAACAACAGAGCTGGGCTGGTAGTCCTCCCTCCAGATGTCTGGGGGTGCTTGCAGAGGGGAGCAGTGGGGTCTCCAACACTGAGTCCCCATCCCTTTGTGCTTGAAGGATAGCACATAGAAAACATTGGCCCCAAACAGAAAGGCTGACCCCCACTCAAAATCCTACCTTATTTCTATGTGACTGTGGAGAGAGCAGGCCTGAGAGATATTAGTAGTAAGTAAAGCTGAGAAACAGCTGTGGAAACCAGGTTTCAGGACCTCCTGGCCCCATCAGCACTATGCTCTAATTATCTCACAGCATTTGGCCACTTGGGCTGTTGGAGTTTCTAGGAAAGATTCATTTTAACCTTAACCAGTATTATTGTATTTCTTTTTATACAGATGGGAGAATATTGTTTCTTTCTCCAGTCTTCACTGATTTCTCATTTTTAAATCCTGCAGAACTTTATTGTCTTTGAAACCTATGAGGGGCAACTAACAGTTTTGGGAGTTGACTTGTTTTTGGACACTTTTACAGGCATTATCCCGTACCATTCCCACAGAAACAGATAATCTTTCCGTGTGATGTCCACATTCTCTTTCTTTTTCTCCCAGGTTAATAAGATCTCCTCTTCTGGCTCCTCCTCTGAATGTTAAGCGCCCTGGGGTTCAGAACTTAGTCTTTTCTTCTGTTCTCTGGGATTTTATAGGTGATCTTATTTAGGCTTTTGGCCTTACCTTTCATCTCTAGGCTGATAACTCCCCAATTTATGACTCCAGATCCAACTATTCACCTGTGCTCCAGCCTCATGTCCCCTACCTGGAAGTCTGAGAGGCATTCCAAGCTCTGGCCTCTGCCTGCCTCTCCCCTCTCTTCTCTTTCACTCTCCCTTTGGCCACAATGACCTTCTTGCTGCTCCTTGAATCTGCCAACAATTCCCACCTCAAGGTCTTTGCACCTGCTTTTCTCTCTGGCTGGAAAAGAGTTCCCTCAATATTCTCATGGCTGTATCACTCTTCCTTCAGGTCACCTCCTCTGAAAGACCTCCTCTGATCACATCATCCAAACTAGTCCCTCCTTCAGGACCCCATCTTCCACTCTGTAGCCTCTTACCCTCCCTGTTTTTTTTTGTTTGTTTTTTTGTCATAGCACTTGTCCTACCTAAAATGATATTGCATGCTTATTATGTACCTGTTCATTGACTGTCTCTCTCCTCAGACATAAAATCCACAAAGGCAAAAGCGTTATCTTCATGATCACCGCTATAGCCCTGAACCTAGAATGTGGCTGCATGTGGCCTGGGGCCAGTAAATATTTGTCACATGTTGAATGAAAGAAAATATGACAGGTAGGTATCACCTCCAGTTTTATAAACGAGTCAGTGGAGGCTGAAAGACATAATACACCCCACATCACCTGCTTTTTTCCCCCTCATAAAAGGGGGAAATAGTTTTAGTCAAAATAACCTGTATGAAAACAAGGCATTGAGTTATTTTTATAATAATTTATAACTTAAAAATAACAGTAGATCTTTCTTAATTGTCCAGATAAGAAAACTCAGTATGTGCATTTTATAGCAATTATAATGTTATCATGACCATAATTTACCACACGTATCACCAGTCTTGTTGTCTTTTTCTCCAAAACACATGCTTTTCTGACTTCACACATAATCTTGCTTTCTTATTATTCACTATGTATCAATGAACTTGGCACCCATACTTCTTTGTCAGCTCCAGCGGATGACAATTTATCTAGGAATCTGAATACCTGACACATCCAAAGAGAATTTTTCTGAAAAGGGTTTTTTTTTTTTTTTTTTTTTAAATCAGCTATTAAAAGGCTCCCCATGTAACTGTCCTCACTGAAGGATGATTTGTGATAGTGCCTGGCATTTGGTCGCAGGGTGAGCTATCAGTGAGTTAACTGGATGGTCACATGGCACCATGGTGTATTCTCTGGCAACACATATGACACATAGTTGAGACATCCTCAGTCACTCACATACTTTAGCAGAAACTAATTGTTTTGATACTTTATGTTGCAATTATGCAAGTATATTTTACATATCCTTTTAAAAATCTGCACAATAGGAAGAAACACCAAGAGAACTCAACCATGAGTTAATGAGCTAGATCAACTCTTCTTTTTTGTTGTGTTAAGAAATCAGCTGTCATTTTGATTCTAAGAAGCCTTTACTGGAAATATCGTGAATTCAGGAGAGATCAGGATGTGGACATTCAGGGTATATAACATCCTCCCCCTTTGTTCTCCAACTGTTTGGCCTACCTGGCAATTTGTCTCCCATTGTATTACTCAATGCCTCCCCTAGGTTTTTCTTCTCTTTGGATTGGAGCCTGTCTCTCTCTCTCCCTATCAAGGCCTTGCCCCACCCCCTTTCTGATTCTCAGTCTTTTAGGTGCACAGAAACTGACTTTGATTGTAGCTATCCCTTCTGATCGGATACTGCCTCTGACAACAAGATGTTCCCACTTGGCTTACCCAGCTTCCCAGTCAAGACATGGACTCTGATATCCTTCTCTCTAGCCACATTGGAAGCTCCTTCTTGACAATAATGATACTATACTTCTGTGTTCCTTCCAAATTCTAGCCGAAGACTAATTAAAATTAGTAAATACTCATTTGTCCAACTTCTTGGTTTGTGGCAGCCAATTGTTCTTTCCGTGATCCCTTTAGCTTTGAGTAGTTACAGTCCCGCCAATCTGGATAAAAACCCTTTATTCCATGAGGTTATGGTGAAAGACCTCTGCAGAAGCACTGTTTCCCTGCTGCAGACACTCATAAGCAGGTGTGTTTAAATTTATCCCAGAAGATGGTTGGGCACAGGCCAGGAAACAAGAGACCAGTCAGTGAGAGCAGGCACCGTGTTGGTGCTTCCTTCTCCTACAATCTAGCAAAATTCTTTGGGGGCCTATTCTTTTCCTAGTGCTTGAATTTCAATATCTACCTCCTCCCCCACAAACTCAGCTCTTGCTCTACATCAGTCTAAATTTACTGGTCTCCCAGCCTCTCCTTCCTATTAAATTAGATATTAGAGAGATCCATCAAGCCAGTGCTGCTCGAGGGTACAGTTTACAGTCCTTGTGCCTAAATCGTGGGATGCTGTGGCTTGGATGGACCTAAATTTATCTACAGAATTACATGAAACCCTCTTGTTTTCACTTGTGCAGGTGTTCAGGTCCCGTCACACTACCTAATAAAACACTGAACTCCCCTGGAAGGTCTCAGCAAAATAATCCCATGTTATTATCACTTGGCATTCCTACAGCTCTTTATTTTTTATCTTCTGGTGGCGATGGTGAGGGGTGTGTGTTTATGATCATTTTATTAGCCTTTCCACACGAGATTCGTTTTTTATTAAAAACACAAATATCATTATAAATATCTTGGTAGAGAGGTAGAGAAGGGATTTTGAAAGAGACTAGGCAAAAGGATTAAAGATCTATAGGTTTAAACTGTTGCTAAAATAAACGCTCACAATATAGCCATGAACTTTTTTCTTAAAGGTAGCCTTCATTAATTATCTTTCCAATGGGAAGTAACAGCCGAGAGCTTAAAAGCCAGGTATGTCGCAGGGAAAAGGCAAGTTTATGGAGATGATGTTAAGAAAAATCTGGTGTTTAGAAAGTCTTGTTTCCTATTTTCTGTAGTTATTTCCTGCTCAACATTTTTTCTTATTTGTGCATTTCTGGTTATATAATCTGGATCTGATTAAGGCAACATTAAAGTGGATTTAAAAAACAAATAAAAAAAACACTTGCTGGTGAAGCATCCTAATTGGTAAATACAGATAATAGGTGCGTGACATTTGGGAGTTTACAAAGCACCTTTATAACGATAATCACATTTAAATCTCATGACAACCTTGAGACAGGTACACTTAGAAACCCCTACCGCAGAGGAGGAGACGAGGGCACAGAGGGGACTAGGGACTCACCTGCTGTTATACTGCTAGTGAGCAGTGGAGCCTGGATTTGAACCCAAGTTCTCTTATTTCTGTGTCAAGGTCTTTCTATATCACACACTATTTCCCAAAGAAACAGCCTTGTTCATTCATTCAATCAACTGTCTGTCTATATCCATCCATCTAAAACATTTATGAAAGATCTACTATATACCAGATACTGTCTAGAACCCTCAGCTTGGTAGGGAAGACAGCAAATGAAGGGATGATAATAATAGTAAACTACCACGATGAAACCCTGTCTCTACTAAAAATACAAAAAATTAGCCGGGCGTGGTGGCGGGCACCTGTAGTCCCAGCTACTAGGAGAGGCAGAGGCAGGAGAATGGCGTGAACCCGGGAGGCGGAGCTTGCAGTGAGCCAAGATTGCGTCACTGCACTCCAGCCTGGGCTACAGAGCGAGACTCCGTCTCAAAAAAAAAAAAAAAAAAAAAAAAAAAAAAAAATAATAATAATAATAGTAAACTGTGACAAGTGCTCAGACATTAGCATTGGGGCTCTGGAAAAACAAAGAATGGACACTTAGCCTGAGGTGGAGGGGAAGCTCAGAGTCAGGGAAGGCTTCCTGGAGGAAGCAGTGCTGGAACCAAGTCTTGATGTGTGTGATATTTAACAAGCATGTATTTCCCTGGGTTGTGCCAGTTTCCTAGGCACCACTTATTGGCCACTTCTATGTCACTCTTAGTTGAGCTCAGTTGTCAAGAAAGTAGTGGGGCAGAGCTAGCTAAAGAAGGAAAGGCATTCCCAGTGAAGGAACTTTGAGTGGTGAGGTGGCCCAGAGAAGGCTGTAAAACGTGGCATGGGGAAAGTGCCCCAGACAAACATCAGGAGACCTGGTTCTGGCTCCCAGCAATCTCTGTCCTTTTTCTAGGCCTTGTTTTCTCATCAGCAATATGAAAGGATTAGATCTTTAAAAAGTTAAAAGAGTGGATTGCATTGCCCCAAGGAAGCAGCAAGAATAGGGCAAATAGGAATGTTGTCAGGGAGCATGGAAGGGTGCTGTCTATGTCTTCTTGTAGTTTCACACCTGCTTACTTGCTATGGGAGCTGGCCGTGCCTTCTCATAACCTTTGCACTAGCTCTTTCTTCTGCCTGGAAAGGCTTTGACCATCTTGTCCATCTGCTAGCCTCTATCTCCTACCCTGCTCTGTTCCTGTTCCCAGGCAGATTCAGGGGTCCTTCTCAGCTCCTGCAGAGCCCCGGGCTACAGCATGTTTATCCCCCTCACTGTGTTTGGATATTTGCATGCCTCTCTCTCCACTTGGCCATGGGCTCCTTGGGGGAGAGACTGCAATTCTTATTTCCATATTCCCAGTATGCAGCACTGTGCTGAGCATGACACATATGTGAATATATGAGGGGGGATTGTGGACTTGGCTTGATTATAGGTCTTCAAGTTGAAGGAAATTTCCAAAAGATGACTTGGGTATTCCGAATAAAATATGTTCATGCCCATTCTACAGACAAGACTCTCAAGGCTCTGGGAGGTTAGAATATGTACTGGGAAGGATAACCCAGGTCTCTTGCTTCCCAGGGCAATGGTTCTGCCATTCCATGAAAATTCCTAGAAATCCAATTTCATTTCATTCCTTTAGGAAAACAGAGGGGCCTTTTTGTTGGAGTAAGCTGAAGGAGATGGGAGTGGGGTGTAACAGCTCAACTTGACTCTGGGAGTGATACGAAGTTTGGGAAGGTTCATTTGGGTTACAGCCTTTTGAATAGATTAAGGAGGTGAGGCTGGGAGGAGGCAGGTGGAAGATCAGAGGAGACAGCATTTGACAAGGCGGAGCTGTCCGGGGTCTGAACAAACAGCTCCTCTCCGGAGAGACAGGAGCAGGGCTTCTCAGAGCGTATGCATGAGACAAGCTCCACGTGCAGTGAAGTGATGCGTACCACAAACACATTTCTCCCATCCACTTCGGCTGTCACAGCCCCGGCCCCCCTACACATGTCATTTGTCTTCTGGCTTCAAAGTTGAAATGGACCCTTTCAGGCAAGCAGAAAACAAGGACTGAGCTTTTTGGGGTGCCCGCTTCATTTTCACATCCAGTCTTCACCACCTTGGGGTATTCCTTTCATTTTCTTTGTTACCCCCCTCCCCTGAGTTTATTCCTTGGCAACATGCCCCTGGCTCGGTGGGGCCTATGATGCATCCTCCTGATGAGAGGCACCTTATCGGCTCCTTGGCAGACGTGGGGAGGTGGTGCAGGGTGCATGCACTGAATTGCTGATAGATGCCATGCACGGAATCAGCACGCACCTTTAATAAAGAGCGGTGCCTCACTATTTGTGGTGATAGGGCCAGTCGTGATAACAGCATCTCCTTCAGATTGGCTTTTGAAATGGCAGATGGAGGGCTGAGTGGGGGTGGAGTAGGGAGTCGCTCACGGAGGAGATGCTCCCTGTCGTGAAACTGACTTCGTGTCTGCCAGTGCTCTAGGTGTCAAGCCGAGGACAGGTTTGGCGCCTTCTTTGATTGTCTCCTCTGAAAGAATAGCTGATCAGCAGACACATCTCAGTGCTGCTAAGGGCGTGCAGCAGCTTCTGAGGATCCATTAGGTCCACAAGGCAGGTCATGCACTGGCACCCCACTCTGAGCTCCCTGAGGGCAGGGGCTTTGTTGTTTTCTTCCAGTTGTCCCACCCCAGGCTCGGTGCTGGGCATGTGGAGAAATTAAGTGTGTCTGCGGAGGCCCATGGCCTGAGTTCAAGCCCTGGCTTCATCCCTCATTCCCTGTGTGGTTTTGGGCAAATTACTCAACCTCTCTTGAATCTCTTCCCCAGTGTGCACAGGGGCAGGGCAGAGAAGTTTCCTGGAAAGGCTGCTGCCAAAGCTGAGTCTTGAGGAGGAGGAGGACTGTCTGGAAGACTTCTGTGGGCCAGTGAAGTCAGCTCCATAGATCCATCGGGCTGGTGGTGAGGAGACTGGAAACTTGCAGTGTGGCTCAGGGTCAGACAGACTGGATGGGGCGTGAGCAGGGGGCAAGGACACTGAGGCCCTGGTGACTGGGCATGGGGCCACTAAGGGAATTAATAAGGTGGAAAAGTCAGAGGGGTCAGAGAGAGAACTATTAATATTTAGAGAATAAGAGCAAGGCCTATTACTTGGGAGCAAGGGGGTGGTTGAGAAGGGATGCTGTGAAGCAATGACAGAAGTAGGGATAATTTCAAGTGAAATTCAGAAGACATTCACATCCATACATCATACTTGATTCACTGGAAAATGTCCTTCTTCTGTCCATTTCCTAGTTATGTTCTGAAGCAGACACCTGAGTGGCTGTTGTGGAGGAAGGGGCAGAGAAATGGGAGGAGAGAAAGTGACAGCCTCCTTAGATTACTGACACCCGCTGGGCTTGGCCACATCCGCTGCCCTGATTCTTCCCTCCTCCGGCATCTTCCTGGCCCTGTTGTGTCTCTGGTGAGCTGACCAGAGCTTCACATGGACTTCTTCCAGGTCTTTCTCTATTTCACGTCAGACTGCCTGCTTTCCTTGGCATTCCTCTGAGACCTCCTCGCATTCTCCTTTTTTCTGCTTTGCTGTCTGCAGGCAGAATCCAGCCACGTAATTCTCTGCTCACCTGCCAACAGTGTCTTCCCAGGAAGCATTTCTACTCCCGCCAGCACCAATAGTTTAACAAGCTCTTCCAAATCACCAGACACCATTCCAAAAAACAGATTTAATTAACATCTTGGTTAGCTTTAGCATCTATAGTTATAGACATATATAATAAAGTTATATAATTAATATAATTTACTATAGTTGCAAAAGGGATAAATACGGCCATGATGGTTTTTACCTTCCAGGCTCCTGCATAACACGTCCCTTTTATCTAATCTTCTTCATCCCCTTATTGTTGCCATGTTACTTGCAGTTAACCATGTAAGTGGAATCTTTTTATGCAAAGAAATAAAACTAATAGTGTATATCTTCTCTCTACTCTGGCAACAGTCTATCAGTCTTAATGAGATTTGAATACAACATGGTGATGTTGATACCCATCGAGCTTGTTACAGTGGGATTCTCTCCATATTGAATTTCCTTAGGCCACTGCTGTTACCTTGCATTAGATATTTCATCCCTGTGGTTCTAAAAGTCTGGAAGACACTAGCTAGAAATTGTGCTGGTCTGGGAAAATCATGGCATGCTTGAACTATCTCTGGAATTTCCATGTCCTATGATCTAAAGGGCTGCTCAGGAAGTGGAGTGCTTCTGAGTAGGTTACCATGAGGCGTGTGGGTGTGCAGGAGGGAAGAGCACCCATCTCCGGGGATCTTCCATGACATTTTCCATGACAGCAGGCCAACAGGAAGCGGCAGAACCTTCATGACAAAGCATTGGAGGTCGATGTGCTCTGAGGCATTATGAATCATCCCATGGTGTGACATGGAGGAAGGTACACCCTCTGTCTGGATGGTGGAATCAGTGGAGTAGATTTTCTGCATAAATTATAAATACAAAGCCAATCATGCTGCTTCTCTGCTATGGTCTTCTACTAACTCCTTGCCACTTTTGCAAAATGCCCAAGCTCTTGAGCAGAACAAAGAACCACTTGTGTAAAGTGACCAACTGTCCTGCTTTGCCTGGGATTTAGGGTTTTCCTGGGACATGGGACTCTCAGTGCTAAAACCAGGAAAATCTGGGCAAACCAAGCTGAGTTTTCCACCCTATAACTATGATCTAGGTCCTCCACTACCCGACTGCAGCCCCACCTCCTTCCACACACTGAATAATAAGCACTAGTGGTTCTAAATGGGTTGTAGTGGTTTCCAGTATTTCTTGCCTCTTTGCCTATACCTGTGTTCTCTCTGCTTCCTAGAAGCCTTCCCTGGCTTCCCTATCCTGGCCTAACTGATTCTCCTCATCCTTTGACATTCAGCCAGGCATCACCTCATCTAAGAAGCCTTCACTGACCCACCCAAGTTGGGGGAGATTCTCTCCTCTGCTCCCCCACTATCACAGTTATCACTCTACACCTTCTCTGTCAATTTCCTTGTCTCTCTACTCATTGGACTCGGAGCTTTGTGAAGGCAGGACTGTGGTTTGTTAGACTTGGTATTCCTGGACCCCAGCACAGTAACTGGACATAAATGTTCATTAAACACTTAATTTAAGGATTTATTTAATTACATAAATATTGAAGTGAATGAATGAATGAATGAAGTCATAAATGGTAAAATATAGTACAGGTGCTGGGGATGTTTCAAAATCTGGGTGCCTGTGTTCTATCTGCAAGCATGTGGAGCAGTTTATGAAACATAGGGAGACCCTGACTCTTTCCAGAGATGAGAAAGGAAGTGTGGTAGCTCAGGGCCACCAAACTTGCTGCCCAGGGAAGAGGGCGTGGATAATGAGGAGGGGATATTTGATGAAGGTGGTGGCAGGATATGGCTCTGAAGCAAGCTGGTGTCCTGGGAGCTGGGATTGGGAGAGGAACAGGTCAGCGCTGGGTATAAGTGGACCAAATAGAAATAACATCAGGGCAAATGTGGCCATTTGGTTTTTTGGTGCCAAGGAGATATTCTTAACTAAGATGCCTTCACAAATGGAGGCTGGAGCCAGAGAAAGAGAGATGGGAGATACAGGAAGGCAACCAGAACTAATGAGGTTCCTTTTAGAGGGGCGCTTCCTGGGTTTCTGAGGGCAAGAGGGGCTGTGAAGGCACCAGACAGGACCTGGGAAAATCAAAGCAGCTCTGGGCAGTGTGTCCTATGCCAATCTGCTGGGTCGTGGCCAGAGCTAGTCTGCAGGCTGCTCCATGGGGCCATCACCACCTGACCCCCAGGTGGGAATGCTGCTGGAAAGAGAAGACTCCTGGGCTTCCAGGGGGCTGCCTTGTGTGCTGGAATCTCTGTCTGCAGGATGAATATTTCAGAAAGGCAGCTGGGAAAGGCAGTGCCTTTTTAATCTAAGCTGAATGGCGCCTGAGGGGGAAGGGCGCAGTGTCCTCAGGAGTGGAATAATGTGCTGCAACACCATGCTCCCCATGTACAATGGGACAGGAGGTGAGCGTGGGAGACAGCTTTGGCTATAGAATTCTTTTTCTTTCGGCCCATGCTGAATGAAGGCCTGGAATTGTTGCCAGTGACCTTCGACAGCAGCACAGGGTGAGGCAATTGTGCCGACTGGCAAACCTTGATGAATTGGAGCTTGTCGGGGAGTCAAGCAGCGTCTGCGGTTCATGGAGCAGCTCGCTCCAGCCAGATGCTCCGGCAGCCCACTTATAGGCTGTGCTTTCCACACATGACTTTGCTTCACGGCAACAACAGCTCTGTGGGAAGTAATTATCTCCTCCACTTTGCAGAGGAGGAAACTGCGGCCCAAAGTCTAATGACTAAAAAGCACAATGCCTGGCACATCATTCCAACAATAGTAGCTGAAACTTATATAAGGTTTGCTCTGTGTCAGACATTGTTCTAAGTGCTTCTATAGGTAGAATCCATTTCGCCCATATAACCACCTCATATAGCTTCCATTATTCAACCCATTTTACAGATGAGGATGCTGAGGTACAGAGAGATTAAGTGGCTTGCCCAAGATTGCATAGCTAGTACATGACAGACCCAGAACTTGAACCTGGGGAGTCTGACTCCAAAGTTTGAGTGCTTGATCATTTACTATACACTTTTTACATAGACAGCACTCAATAACTGTTAGCTGCTATTACTCTTATTACCTCCAAAGGCATATAGCTTGTGAGGCCAGAGCTGGGATTGGATACAGGATGTCTGACTCCAGGGTATCTACACTGAACTTCTACATTAGGCTGATTGAGGGATTTGTGGATTTTTCTTGTTAACTGAGGCTTAGGAAGAAATCTCATTTGCCTTCAATCCTGTGACAGACACTGCTATAGTGCACTAGCATCTGTATTCTCTCTGTCCTGGCTCACAGCCCCACCACACACCCCTGCTTCCCTTACAGTTAACTGTGGCCATGTCAATGAATTCTAGCCAACAAAATACGAGCAGAAGAGATGTCCACCACTTCCAGGCTTGGCCCCTCCTCCCAAATAACCTCATGATACCAGAGGACTTAAAGGAGAGTCATAAGATGGCAGTAGCCTGAGTACTTGAATAGCTACATGGAGCAAAGCCCCTCAATTTGCCACCAGCGTTAAACAATGGTGCAAGCAAGAGATCATCTTTTATTGGGTTAAGTCAATAAGTTATTTATATTGTTATAGCAGCCAGTTTCTCCCACCCCTGCTCCCAACAATATAGACCCTTTTTAAAAAGCCCTTGAGAAATGCCTTAGTCTGCGTCTCTACCACAGTAAAGAGAAGCTGAGAGAATCAAGTTTTATTTTTTATTTATTTTTATTTTTTGAGACGGAGTCTCGCTCTGTCACCCAGGCACCCAGACTGGAGTGCAGTGGCGCGATGTCGGCTCACTGCAAGCTCCGCCTCCCGGGTTCACGCCATTCTCCTGCCTCAGCCTCCCGAGTAGCTGGGACTACAGGCGCCCGCCACCACGCCCAGCTAATTTTTTGCATTTTTAGTAGAGACGGGGTTTCACCGTGGTCTCGATCTCCTGACCTCGTGATCCACCCACCTCGGCCTTCCAAAGTGCTGAGATTACAAGCGTGAGCCACCGCGCCCGGCCGAGAATCAAGTTTTGCAACAGCACAGACTTCGGCGTCACACACAACTGAGTTCTGGTCCCAGGTTACCATTTCATGACTGTGTGCCTCAACCTCTCTGAACTCCACGGGCATCCTATGTGACATCAAGGTAACACTACCCTTGCTGGTATTGCAAGGCATCAGAAGTAATTCGGCCAAAGCCCCTAGGTCAGTGCCTGCTGTATACTTGCTCAGTAAGTGTTAAAGCTTTTTCCTTTCAGTGAGAGAGTAGTTGGACAATATGCGTCAAAACCTAAATGTTTGTATTCCTGTTAACCCAGCAATTCCACTTCCAGGAATTTAGTCTAAGAAAATAATCTTGGATGCTCAAAGGTTTAGCTCTTAAAATGTTTATCCTCATGTTGCATTTAAGTGAAAAGTTGGAAACAAGGTAAATTTTCAGCAATAAGAAATTGGCTAAATAAACCATGGTGCATCTATTTGATTGAGAACTGTTCAGCCATTAAATATTATGTAATAGAAGACTGTGCAGGCCGGGCACAGTGGCTCACGCTTGTAATCCCAGCACTTTGGGAGGCCGAGGTGGGCGGATCATGAGGTCAGGAGATCGATCTACTAAAATACAAAAAAAAAAATTAGTGGGGTGGTGGGGCCTGTATCCCACACGAGAGGGTGAGGCAGGAGAAGGGGAACCTGGAGAAAAGAAGACCGTGCAATAACATGAAAAAATATTCAGAGTAGAATATTCAAAGTAGAAGAAGCAAATTACATTAACAGTGTATATTCCATGAACACATTTTTAAAAATAGAGACAAAAACATATATATGCAGAAAGAAGAGACTAAAAGGATACATCTTAAAATATAAAATGTTTATCTCTATGGAGTAGTATTTGTGTATTTTTCTTCTTTGCTTATGTGTAGTTCCACATTTTCTATGGTAAACAGATATTACTTTGGTAAAGAGAGTAAAATGAGTTATAAAAAGTTATTTTTTGGCCTTGCCTGCATTAGCTGTGACCTTGAACATCCTTTATCGTCTTTATCATTGTGCAGATGTTGACTCGGACAGTGTGAGAGACAAACGACAAATGTGAGTTGACACAGGATATCTGTGGAACTATCTAGGATAGGGTTGGATTGCTGTCATTTATGGCTTAATTGGGTGCTGGTTGTTGGATTTTTAGTATTATGGGTGTTATTTGCATGGACTCATGTGCGCCACTCATCTCTCCACCTCTCGCCTTCCTTGCAAAAGTGCTGCTTCTAGTGCGAATCCTGTCCTGGATAGGACCATGTATCCTGCACACTCTCCAGGTGCCCAGTGAATATGAGCTTCTCTGGACTGACTGAAGACCACAAGATGAAAACTGGAAACTCTTAGCCTTCATACAGCAAGGCATCTGGCGTGGAAGTGTTCAGTGCAGCCTTCTCTGGCTGATACACTCGCCATGGACCTCCCTATCCCTGAGCTGGGACCCTAATGGATGTGCATGAGTTTGTCTCCAAGCTGGTAAAAAATGTGCTTTTGCAAGAATGAGTGAATCACAGTCTGAAAGAATATATTTACAATGCATATATCTGACAAAGGTTTCACATCCAGAATATATAAAGATTTCCTAGAAATGCACAATAAAAAGATAACTCAAAAAAATGGCAAAAGACTTGAACAAGCACTTCACAAGAGATATGAGAATGACTATTAAACACACAAAAAGGAGTTCCACAGCATTGATAATAGGGAAAATACAATTTTAAACCACTGTAAGATACCATTTTGTACTCATTAGAATGGCTAAAATACGAGAGTCTAACAATTCCCATAATTGGTAAGGATATGGAGCAATGGGATCTCAGTTCAGTGCTATTGTAAAATCAGTTTAAATTCCGGTTTATGTTAAACTCTGTTCCAAATGATTTGATGTGATAAAATAGTTTTGGATAAATATGTTTATTCATTCATGCACTTATCCAACAGTTATATATTTAGAGTTCATGGTGAATAAAACAAAGTTAAAGCCTTCAAGAACTATAAAGATAGTTCGCAAAAGGAAGCCTTGTTAAGTTAGCCACCATATAGCTAGTGCTATTTATCGTATTTTCTTGATCCTCAGACATATGTATTATCTTACAACGAATTTCAAAATACACCTGACAACTGCAAAAAATGTTTTTGCACCAAAGATTGAAGTCTTGAGGCACCTGTGTTTGTCTGTCATTTTCTTCACAACTTAGACCTTTCTTCATCAGGAAAGAGATGATTTTTAACCTCTTGCCTTTGCCTCTGCATTTAAGTTCTTTAAAAAGAAATGCATATTAATGCACATGGTAATAATTATCTCATTCTATCTGTAAACTGTTTATTTCTCAACTGCTTTTTCAATATAGCTCCTTTTTTTTTTTTTTTTGAGATGAAGTCTCGCTCTGTTGCACAGGCTGGAGTGCATTGGCGCGATCTTGGGTCACTGCAAGCTCCGCCTCCTGGGTTCACGCCAGTCTCCTGCCTCAGCCTCCCGAGTAGCTGGGACTACAGGCGCCCACCACCATGCCCGGCTAATTTTTTTGTATTTTTTTAGTAGAGACGGGGTTTCACTGTCTTAGCCAGGATGGTCTTGATCTCCTGACCTTGTGATCCACCCGCCTCGGCCTCCCAAAGTGCTGGGATTACAGGCGTGAGCCACCGTGCCCAGCCCACTATAGCTCCATTTTTGATCCCTCAATGTAAAAACAATTATCTTAAATTAACGCAGTCTTAAATTGTACTTTGACATGGTTTTGTTTACTTGCCCCAAAGCATGAATGCAAGCAAAGATAAATGCATTTAACAATCGTTTGGATGCCCAGCATTGAACCAAACACAGAAGGAGCAGCTCTGAAGTGAAAAATTGATATCATTTTATAATGAGAGGGGTTCTGGTTTTGAAGTCAGAGAACTGGGTTGCACTATTGCTCTGTGATGTCTTATGTGATCGTGGGCCCATCCCTTTAATTTTCTAAGACTCTGTTTTTTCCTGGATGGAATGGGTATGATACTACCCATCTCATATGGTTGATTTAAATGGATCAGGTATAAACATCCTGGCATGTAATAGGTGCTCAATGAATGCCTGTTGAATCTGAATCTCAATGGAGGCATAAGATGCACTCCAACAGATTCTCAGAGACAGCGGGAGACAGTGGGGAGCCTGTATTATCAAGTTCACATTTGGACTGGTACAGCTTTTAGTGTAACTTCTACCCAAGGATTTTTCAGCAGCTTTCATTGAGCCATAGTATAATATCAGGAAATGTGTCAATAACTTTGACCTTGGTTTGGTAGAGAGAAAATGTGAGTTGGCATAACTAAAGTGAGTTTTTGAAGCAAGCTCCAAAACAAGCGCCTTATCTTTGTGACTCGAAAGGGCAATGGGTAAAGGGTAAAAAAAAGTGGGAGCACAGACATGATATTCAGAAATAATTTCCTCAGAAACAATCAAGCATGGGAGGGGCTCAGGGTAAAAATAGGGGGAGGTGACACCCACTCAATGGAAGGACAGTGGGGTCTTTCTTTGGGGTGAAGTATAGGCAAAGGCATGGAATGGGTGCTGGGAGCTGCTTATCAAGGCTACACAGGTGGTTACTGCCTGATCTAGGACAAGAACTCACATTTCATCCTCCAAGTATCCTTTTTTTGTTCCATTTCAAAATTTTCTTTGATAATATCATTTTCTTGGTCTCTCATTTGCTAAATGTGCTCACACACACACTTGCACTCACACACATTCTCCGTATACACATACACGAGACAGCTGATTGGTTCACATTAATCATTTAAAATTTTCCATATCCTGCTGGGTAGGTTTTAAGCACCTGTGATCCCAATCAGCTAGGTGCTCAGGGAGCATGGTGGCGGGAGGAGGAGTAGCAGTGGAAGGACATCCCAGAGTTTTCTGTCTCTGAGGTTAGAAGATGACAGCTTTAAAGAAATGGAGGTAGTTAGGATGCAATGGCATTCCGAGAAAGGGCTGCATAAAGACTGGAAGCATGGAAGTTGCAGACACTGCTTGTAGTTCAGACTACTGGAGCATGGGCTGGGAGGTGGGTGGTGCAGGAGAGAAGCTGCTGAGTCTCACCACCGCAAAGAGACAGGAAGGGATTGAGTAGCTGGTGGGTATTGAGTGAGGTTGCCAGGTCGCAGGCAGCACTAGGAACTTGACCCAGAGAGTCCCAGAGACTGGAAATAGAGGACTGGAGCCGTTTTAATGCCAGTGAAGATGGTTAAAACTGGTTCAGAGGAACAACTCTGTAGTCATTTGTTTTCTTTAAGTCTTCCTCTTTGCTATAATTTGATTTAAATAGAGTTCTTTGATTTTCAGCCTAATTTAAAAGTAGCACTTACAGAAAAAAAGCTTAGTGGAGAGGAAAAACTTGCAAACGTGTGGTTCCCTTCTATGGATCTTTGACATGATTCACCCACTTGTTCTCTTATGCATCTCCTCTCTCAGTGAGCCAACCTCCAACATTGACATTGCCTGTGAGCTTGTTAGAAATGTAGAGTCCCAGGATCTTCCCCAAGACCTCCAGAATCGGAACGTGCATGTTAACAAGATCCTCAGGTGATTTGAATGCACATGCTATGATAATCATACAAAGTATAACTAATTTCCTAGGAGATGAAACCTTGAAAACTCCAGGAAAGAAACGTCAGACTTTGGGATGGAAGGAACGGGGTCAAGGGATTTTAGAAACAATGTGCAAATCTTTGTATGTTTTAGAGTACTTTATGAAACCATGGATTATACAGTGCACATTGGAATTCCTCAGGATAATGGACATTTGTGACTGTCCTTGCAAACCCATCGCTCATCTCTGAAAAGACTTTGCAAGAGCCCGACTGTCCCAGCTGTTCCCAGTCCCAGAAAAAGAAGCTTTATCTCAGATGTCGTGAGTCCTACTTCCTCACAGTGGAGCTTCATTGGAGATGTTTAAAATTTGCCTGCTGATTCTCTTTCTTATTCTAAAGATTTTAATTACTAGGAATTAAAAGCACCCATGTAATACATATTCCATCTGAGAATCTGTTTTTCTAAACTTCCTGTACTATAATCTTCACAGAAAGATTGAACTATAAGATGAAAGGGGATTTTGGCTGGGAGGAAGTCTGAGAGGGAGTGGGTGTCGGTGGCGGATTTTGGTGGATTTGGAGAAGGTGCTTGACCCCGAATGCTGCTTTCCTAGAGACTTACAAAATAAATGTTAGCAGTATAGGTACACTGGGCAAGATAATATCTGTGAAATCTTATTCTGTTGTAGGTATCACCCCTAAAATTCACAATAGCCATAGTTTACTGAACACCTACTATGCACCATGGACTTTGGATACATTGTCTATAATCCCTACAACAATCCCATCAAACAGATGGTGTTCTCCCCATTTACAGATGAAGAGGCTGAGGTTCAGAAAGGTTAAGTACCTATCCAAGGCCACAGCACTAGCTGTGATGCCGGAATTTGAATCCAGACTCTTTTAACTTCAGAGTTAATGATCTCCCTACTCAGTCTTCAATAGTTCACTATGAGCCAGGCTCATTTTTGGCATAACATTCTGGTTTTTTACCAGCCTCCTCTCTCTGGCTATGCTTTGTAATCTAGCTCACAGCTGTCCCCATATAAGTATCGACTCATTTCCCTGATGCCTCCACTGATGGAAGCAAAACTCATAAACTTGTCTCTCTGTGAACCACTGGAGGGTGAGCAGTGACTGGCTTGCTGTACATCCTGTCTGCTAGCAGTCAATCTACCAGCTTGTCAATTCACCAGCATTGGATAAATAGCTACTATGCACAAGACAGGGCTCTAGGCCACAGGGAGGTAGAAGCCTTTAAGATAGAGACTTTAGTCTTATGGAGACAAGCAAATAAATACATTTACCACTTACCTGCACATGCTAAGTTGCATATTGGAAGCACAATGCTCTTTCAAAATGTGTCTTATATTTCAGAGGCTGCTGCAATATATCAGAAAGGGCACAGAATTTGGACACAAAATGCCTGGCTTTGAATCTTATTCTCCCACTTAACAGATTTGTGATGCTGAACAGATAGATCCTTTTCCTTCTTTGAGTCTCAGGATCCTCGTCTGGACCATGAAGATCAAGGACAGTCATCACACAACTCACAAGTTGTGCCTCACTGTATTGTGTCTCACAATGGTTACATGCCATAATTTGTGTGAATGGTCGGTGCAATGTATGTATGGCACACAGTAGGTACTTTTAAAATGTTTATGGAACTGTGAGTCTTTGGTGCTTTACTATTTTAAATCTTGCGGTTCCCAGACATCTCATCTGTGTTCCTGTGGCTGGCCTAGGCCTCTTGAACTTCCCTGAAATTCTCTCGCCCAGCCCACATTGCTAAGCTCTGCATGGTGAAGGACTGGCCAGGTTCCTACATTGCTTCTTAGCTGTCAGCTGGTCAGACCAGGAAAACTGTGGCCTCAGTTCGGAGGCAGAATCCCTCTGCCCTCTATTCATGGCCCAGACTACACTGTGACCCTAGCCATGTGATATTTTTGTTCTTTGGCTAGAGTTTTGTAATCTGCCCCATTTGTGCAAACATTCCAGGAAGCAATTGTTTGTGTAGGCTCATAAATTTGTGGATGGTTTACATGTGAAGGCTGATTGCATGATAATCTCCTGAGGCGCAGTGTCCATTCCAGTGTCCTCACCGTGGTCATTTCTTTATTTTGGGCCCAGCTGTGTGGGTGCTGGTGGACTGATGCTGTGATGATTCTGTTCTGGTCTCCTTGGACTTGTTTTCTATGCCCTCTCTGTGGCCTTTCATGATGGATGGTCCTGGGCCCACAGTTTTCTGTTTCTCAAGTCTTTTCAAGCAGAGATCACCATATTCTTGCCTCAGCTTTTGAATCCCAGTGGATGACTACCAGATCTGCCCTGAAAACCTAATCCTGCTTCCCTGCCAGAAAAATAATAATAAATATGAATTCGGTCCTTTTGCAAACATTCATTGAGCTCCTACTATGTGCTAGCCCTTGGGATTCAGGGAAATTCAGGGTAAACAATATAGACAAAACTCCTGGACAGAAGCAATAAACAAGTAAGATAAATAAATAAATCATAAAGTTTCAATTGGGGGGAATGAAACATCAAACCAAATGGTCAGGGAATAGAGTGATTGGGTTGATGGATGATCTCATAACCGAGGACCCCTCTGGTTTGCCTGCTATGAGGAAAGTAAAGTAGGGTAAGTGGTGAAGGGGAGGGGAGGGAAATGGTCAGGGAAGGCTTCTCTTGGGACATGACCTCTGAGCAGACTCTATATGCTGAGAAAGAGCTGGAAGATCAGGGGAAGAGGAAGCCAAATGTATCAGGAGGCCCTGAGATGGGAGTGGGCTTGGTCAGTGTTAGGAATGGCTACCATTTATTGTTCAATAACTGCTTGCCAGGCACTGTGCCTAGTTCTTAAATGCAGTATCTAATTGATCCTATGAGCTCAGTGATAACACTATCCCTTCCAATTACTCAAGAGGTAGGAGCTACTCTAATTCATTCCTGTCTCAAGAATGAAGAAGCAGAGAGGCAGAAAGGATAAATAATTTGCCCATAGGTATCCCAGGCCAAGTAAATAAGGGGCCAAGCATTTCATGGGAGTCACCATACCCCACGGCTTTCGTTCTCTAGTGATCATTGCTCACACTGCCTCCTGCTGCCCCAGTCTCTCATTCTGATTAAACCTCACCTCTGGCCTTCACTACCACTCACCTCCAAGGGGCATCCCTTCCCTGTCAGAGCCCCTCTGAGCTGCCTCTGGCCGGTCCCCCTGCTTCACCCTTAGCTTCCATTCAGTTCTGTCTTAGTGTCTCACCTCTGTTCCTTCCCAGCTGCTGTTTCACCTGTTCCCGAAGCCACAGCCTGGTTTCTACCATCCTGTTCACACATCTTTGCCAGAAGAATTGTCCTCACATATGACTTCATCATCACCCTCAAGTTAAATCCCCATTGAGTTCTGATGCTCTCAATTTCAAAGAAGATCAACTATTTTAAACCTTATCAGTGACACTGAGAATAATGTCCCCTTACACTGGAGGAGGATGTTGAAGTGGGCAAGACATTCACTGTTAATGTGTCCCTGTAAGTAGCAGGAACAGTGGGGTATGATTTTAAATTTGGGTGTTGCTAATGGCACTGCTGTAAGAAAGTTACAGGTCTTTTAATGCCTATTAGTCTGGTGTGGGGCAGTGGGGGAGGGGCAGGAACTGGGGGGGATGGATTTTATACTGTGTGTTGTAACAAACACTGGAGTTAAATCTCAAGTGTGACTTTTCTTTTTGAGTTTGTTCTTCTCCAGTGTGTCTAGAATACTGACTGACAAATACTCAGGACAGTGCCATGCCCATAGAAGATGCTAATATTCGTTCCCCTGCTGTGTCTCCACCCAGGAGCTCAACCCGCAGGGATTAACCAGCTCTCCTGCATATGTGTTTATTTTAATGTGACTATCCCTGAGAAAATTATACTTAAATGAAGCTAAAAAATAAATTATGATTACAAATCATAGTAAAGGAAGGAATACGTTAAACTCCTGACTAGAAGGCCTACAGAATGGAGAGTTTGGATTAGTGGTTTCTAGGAACTGAGGATTAATCGGACTCTCCTTTTACTTTGATGATGGAGAATCAGACTTGGAAAGTAGTATGGAATAGTGGGTATGGGCATACACTTTGCCAGCTGTGTTCAAGTCCTGAATGCGCTCATTGCAAGCTGTTTGAGGCATGACTTAATCAATCCAAGCCTTGATTTTCTCATCTGTAAAATGGATAGAATAACAGTTTGTTTCAGGCATTTGTTGCTATATAACAAACCACTCCAACACAATGACTTAACTCAGTTACATTTATTTTGGTCAGGAATCTACAATTTGAGCAGGGCTCAGCAGGGGTATTTTTTTTTTTTTTTCTGCTTTTTGCTCCATTCAGCATCAACTGGGGTGACTTGAAGCTGGAATTATCTGAAGGTTCTCTCACTAACATACTTGGTGGTTCATGCTGGCAGTCAGCTGGGCTACATGTGGCCTGTCCGTGTGGCCTGGCTTTCCTTACAATGTGGTTGCTGGAGCCAAGAGGGAGCAACCTGAGAGCATGAGCAAGCCAGGCAGAACATGTACTGCCTTTTGTGACCTAGCTTCAGATGTCACTCAGCATCACTTCTCCAGCATTCTGTTCATTGGGAGTGAGTCTGGAAGGCTGGCCCATATAAAGGGGAGGGATATTAGACTCTTGATGGGAAGGGTGATAAATAATTTGCAGCCATGCTTAAAACTGCCACATAGTTCCTACCTGGTCATGGCTATAGTGAGGTTCAAGTGTGATCTTGCAGTAAATCCAGGCACAGTGCTGGGCACACAGTTACAAGAACAGCCTTAGGAAGTATGTTATCTTTCTCATTTACAATTGAAGTGACTGAGACTCTGAGGTGATACGTGACTTGCTTAGATTCCCAGTGAGTGCCAGAGCAGGGATTTGAACTTGCTTATGGCCTCCTTATGGGTCTTCCAGAGGCTAGCAAACAGTACTGATGTTACTCAGCATTGTTGGTGTGTTGTTCCCTGGTGAAATATGCTATGCCACTGGTCACAGGCAGAGATCTGTGAATTGGATGATCTAACCCCTGTAGCCTAAAGTCGTACTTCCCTCTTTCCCAGACTGTCCATCCCTCTTTTCTCTTTGAAAGAGGGCTTATAGGTTGATTACCTGGGGACTGTAATATTTTGCTTTGCACTGCCCATCCTGCCATGGGAATGACACAGTAAGACCATCAGTTTCATTCTTCTCATGCTGTTGACCAGAAGGCCTCTGATAAAGGTGCCAGACAGGCCTGTATGCCATTGAGCCCAGTGCCTCCTGCACCTTGGGAGGCTTCTAAAATCTGCTGGCTTGCTCTGGAAGCTTCTGTCCTCTACTTCAGCTGTTAAGTAAATTGGTCTGATCTGTAGCTTTAAAATACTTCCATCCCATTCTACTTGCTGCACTCCATTGATTTAGAGGGGAAGTTGCGGATCCCTTTGTCTGTTGTATAAGGCTTATAAAATATGAGCTATATCTGTACTATGAAATTATATGTGTGACAATAAAATATACAGTTTTTGGAAACAAACAAACCTTGACAAAATGTGTTTTAATTTTGCAACAGAAATCATATCAGCTGTCAAATTAAAATTTATTTTTCCTCCTTGAAATGAAAAGTACCTTTTGTAGACAAAAATCTAAGGAAGAAGACAGTGTAATTGGACATACCTCTAGGCTTTTTAATTTGGATTTTCTTCTTTTTTCTCTCTGCTCTGTGCCTGGTTATTTTTCTTTCCCAGTAGGAATTTGCTTGCCTTAAATTTGAAATGTACTGACTGCAGAGCCTTTTGGCTCCATATTATTACTTCTGTTCTAAAAAGAGATTTTATAACTTAAGGTTTTTTTTTTTTTTTTTTTTTTTTTGGTCAAATCTCACTTCTAAAAGTGTGAAACTCATGTAGACTGTTGTATCAGAAACTTCTCTTTCCATTTGGAAACTGCAAACCTGGAGCATTTTCAGAGGCAGCAGTGTTGAAGACCTGCTTTACCTGGGGGAGGCAGTGAAGTGAGAAGTCAAAGGAAACATCACAGGTCTCTTCTGGAAGCTAAACTCTGAGCCATTCAGCATGGTTTCATTCCCATGGATCGCATCGTAGCCAGGAAAGTCACTGAGTCTCCTTAACATCCTGGATGCTTTGCCCAATGGTGCCTCATGATTTTACTGTTTAGGGATAACTTTGGGTCCTGGGAAAGAGGGTATTTCCCAGTTTCTTTCTATTTCTCTTTAAGGTATAGATAGTACTTTTATAATGGGGAAAAAAACTCTTTGATTTAAAAAGGAAAACCACAACTCCAAAAGAGATTGTTTCCAGGATTGTTGGGCATTCCTTCACTCATTTATTTCTTTAGCCAATATTTTCTGGACACTTACTATATTCCAGGCATACCCATGCTAGACTCTGGGCGCATAGTGGTCGATGTAAGGAGCCAAGACTGTGGCGCACAGTGGTCAATGTGAGGAGCGATGGCTCATGTCTTCTCAGAGCTTAGAGTCTTGTGAGAGTGACAGCAGTAATGATAGGGCCTCACAGACATGGCACGTTCAAACAGGGATATGATGACATGTCTAGTGGGGAAGGAAAGTCCCAGGCAAGAAGGTGAGATAAAGCTTCCCCGAGCTGAAATCTGCAGACAGAGTGAAGTTGATGAGTGAAACAGGAGGGAAGAGTATCTCAGGCAGAGGAAACAGTGTGGGCAAAAGCCCAGTGGGATGGGGAGTGGTGGCATGAGGGCCTGAAAGAGGCTCAAATGTGGCTGGGATTGAGGCCTCATCACACCACACAGGGCTCTAGCACATGTTCAGGAAGGATGTCCTTATCTGAGAACCGACCAAGGAATGGCTGAATGTAACCTGCAGTGTGTGTGGTTGACCAGTACATAATCCCATAAAGCCCAAAATGCAGGAAGTCACTGAGCTGCTAAGCCTCGCTCGTCAGAGGCAGGCCTTTTTCAATCTGTGAAATGGGAACATTAGCAGTGCCAATGACCTTCCAGGTGGGGACAGCTTTGGGTTCACACAATATCTTGAAATCTTCTGGTGCTGTGCTTTGGGACCAATGAGGAAGAATGAGGCTGTATTCCCGTGGACATACCTGTGAGCATGTGCCCACGTGCATGTATGAGGCCAGGGCTACACCTGAGTGGGCGCATGCATGCTGTGCGTGTGAGTGCATTCACATTCCTGTTCATTGTCACGCAGATATTTGTCAGGGAGAGGAAGCCCCTCTTTGGGCCCACACATCTGCTACCTTGGATAGCACTTGTCCCTCTTTGCCCCTACATTTGTTCAGTGTGCATTTTGAAGGCCTCCTCTGTGCAGAGTGCTTGGGATGTACAGAGGACTCTTGTTTCTGACAAAACTGCCCCAGCCAGAGCCTAGTCTGTGGAGAATGCCCAGACAGGGTTGAGGCCACCATTGTGCAGGGCAGTACCTGTAGCTTGTCTTTGCTCAGAAGCAGGTGTATCTGCCCAGGTCCTGACCAAGGAGACATCATCTTTGCAGGAGTCTCAACCATGCAGGTGGCTGACAGACCTTCCCACCACTGTCCTCAGGGCAGAGGAAGCCCTTGGAGTGGACAGTGGCTGAGCCACTGAACCTGCTACCAGTTTCTGGATGTCTCTTGGGAGCAAACCAAACACACTGATGGCTCTGGGATTGATTTCAGCCTCTGTCCTTGCCACTGGGCCTCTTCCTGCCTTCCTTCCTCATGGTCTCTGTTCCTCTTTCCCCCTCTCCTCTGCCCCTTTATGTGCTGAGCCCCTTTACTAGGGCTATGTGTAGACATGTTCCTTCAATTATAAGAGGTTCTCTCTGATTACCAGAGCTATCTAAAAGTAAACAGGACGCTATTCCTGTAGCAGAACTGAGTCTCTGTCCCAGCCTTGCACTTCCTTATGGAGTATAATCTAGGAGAGTTTTGAGTTGGCCTCAGGCAGGACTTGGGAATTTGCTCATCTTTACAATGGGTGATAATGCCTACCTCCTGGGATTTTGTGAGCATTCACTGGGATAATGCATATGAAGTACCTAGAGCCCTGCTCAGCATGTCCCAATAAATCCCTAATAAATGATGATGGTTGTTGTGAATAACCAGTCTCAGCAACTAAGAAAATACAGAGAAGAGAGCATGTCTTTAAATCAGCAGAACAACTGGCATTTAGTAAGCACACCTACTACTACCACTGGCTAGCGTTTGAGCACTTTGTAGCCAGTAGCTGTCTATACTATTATCCAAGATCGCATGGTGAGGAAGTACGGAGGCAGGATTCAAACCCAAGCAGGGGCCCAACGTGGGATGTGAGACCAGGACTCAGCCCAGTGGCGTCTGTCTTAGGTTGGCGTTTAAAGTGTGACTAACATACAACCCACGAGGGTGTCTACACAGTGTGCATTTTCTGTGAAGAGGTACCACATTATTCAGAATGCCCTATCTGTGTCCCTCTGCTCTTGTCTGGGGCTTCCCTATGATGGCCACACTACGAGATCCATGAAGTCTGTTGCATCTCCAGATGGAGCATGTGCTCTTTCTGTCCCCTGGCACCTCACTGGCTGGGGAGGTCTCACGGTACGCTGGTTCTCAGGCCCTGCTCTCTGCCAGTGCATCTCTTCTTAGGTGTTCACTGATAAAGAGAACTTGGTGAACATTGATGGAGTGGCCCGTGGGGCCTCCAGTTCATATTTGGAGTGGGATCCAGATATTTGTGTGGCGGTGGATACTGTGGAGTTTGATGCTTATTTAAACTCCCACAGAGCTCTCTAGTAATGCAGAATTTTCACTTTCCAAAAGAATCCAAACATACATGCTACCAGGCAAGTCATCCTTCATGACCGCTACATTTGGACTTAGGTATGGTGGATTCCCTTAAAGTGAGGCTCATGTGTATTCACTGGAAGCCACTTCCTCTTTTTATGGGGACCACTAAGGAGTGAGGGTGTAATGAATGTATCCCTCCCTTGCAGTTCCCTGTGGCTCTGCCCTGGATGAAGCTTGTAAGGGACACGTGGTCTTGAGCCTGTTCTTCAGATATCATTGATAGAACCAGGGGTGGTTGGCATGGCCAGGAGAAAACCCAGAGGGCTATGGGGACTATTCTTAGCTGCTTGGAGGTCCCCATAAAAAGAGGGAACTGATGTGTTTAGGGCTGTCAAAAGGATTAAACTAGGGCTATGGGTAGGCATTTTCCTTCAATTATAAGAGGGTTTCTCTGATCACTAGAACTATCTAAAAGTGGACAGGATGCTTCCAGAGGTAATGATCTCTCTCGGTTTTGGAGGGACACGAGTCAGGACTGGGTGACCACTTAGCAGAGCTACTGTGGAGAGAATTGGATTCTCTGGGGAGTGTGTGTGTGTGTGTGTGTGCGTGTGTGTATAGGGAATACTGCCCTTGTGTCTACCTCCTGAAAGTGAGCTGTAAACACCTCCTGTAGCTTATTAAACTGTCACGGTGGTTACCTCTGGTACATGTGTTTATGGATAAGCTGGATAGGGGAAGAGGTACATCATCTTTACATTTTATTATTATTTTTGCATGTATATTTAATTTGAATTTGTCACAACAAGCAAGTATTGGTTTTATAATAAAAAATAGGTTAAAATTCCACCTTGAATAAAAATGGCCTCTAAATTATATGTCACAGAGAAAAGATCAGCTCTTAAGAGACCTGGAGACAAGCTTCAGCTTAGCTGCTCTCTTGCCACATGGCTGGGTGAGGTACGTCTCCACTCTGGGTCTGAGTTTTCCCATCTGTAAACCGGGAGGAGTGGACTATATATCCTAAGCATAAGCCTATACAGCTCTGAGACTGGCTGGGCTGCAGTAGGGGAGGAGAAAAGAGAAAAGGAGAAAGGGCAGCAGCAGTGCCTCTATGTGATGGGAATAGGGATAGTAGCTGGCATCACTGTATTCCAGAAGCCTTGATGCCAAGAGGGATGGCCTTTGGAGAAACAAGCTGGGGAGAAGGCACTGCTGGCTTCCCCCGTGTATTAGATCATTCTTGCATTGCTATAAAGAAATGCCTGAGACTGGGTAATTTATAAGAAAAGAGGTTTAACTGACTCAATACTGCAGGCTGTATAGCAAGCATAGCTGGCATCTGCTTCTGGGGAGGCATCTGGAAACTGACAATCATGGCGGAAGACAAATTGGGAGCTTAAATGTCACATGGGGAAAGCAGGAGCAAGAGAGAGAAAGAAAGGTGCTACACAGTTTTCAACATCCAGATGTTGGAGAACGTACTCACTATTGCTAGGAGAGCAACGAGAGGATGGTGCGAATGCATTCATGAGCAATCAACCCCCTCGATCCAATCACCTCCCACCAGGCCCCACCTCCAATACTGGGGATTACGTTTCAACATGAGATTTGGGCAGGGACACAGATCTGCACGACATCACCCTGCATCGGCCTGTCTCTGTCCCTTTAAACGTAGCTGGCTTTCCCACGTACCATGCTTCTGCCACCACAGAGAACCTGTGGTATCAGCTCCCCTTACACTCTGGCTTGTTGGTCCACCAAGCCCCTGCTATGTTCCATTCACCCTCCCTGCTCTCATGAACTTCTGACCCCTGCCTTCATTCTCCAACCTTCTGGGTGTCCTTCCCTAATTTCCTGAACCTCAGTTTCCCTTCTGACTCTCAGTTCTTGCTCAGCCCCTTAATTATGACTTGACCCATCATTTGGGATTAAGAAGCATTCTGTTAATCTCCTGCTCCCAAGCAGCAGCCTGCCATGCTGGGGATCCAGGCCCCTCCTTCCCCCCACAGACACACTCATAGCTAGTGGGTGCACAACATTTCTGGACGCAGCCTCAGCTCCTGGCAAACACTTTTCCTGAACTCAGGGTCACTGTTGCTTAAGTCGCAGCTGGAGGCTGGCTTCAGAGCACATTGATTTTTCCCAGGGCTTTAATAACCCTGAGCTTCAGTTTGCCTATTGGCTCTTTTGTAATGCATCAGCCTCATAAAATGGTCACTTTCGGTTAAAAGATCTTATTACTGCAAAAAGAGATGTTGAATCACACTTTCAAGGTTGCTGGTGAAATGTGATCTTTGAGACTTGTTGGCCCTGTTCCAGGGCACGAGAAAGTGGATATTAAGAAGATAAATTAGAAGTCAAAACACAATTCTGTGTTCCCCTGTGTCTTAGGCTGGGTGTCTATGATGAATTTTGCAAGAAAAAAATCAGAACTCCCTCAACTCACGCTGCACTCCCTGCCACCTTCAGAAGTCAGATTCTAACCTGGAGAGTCAGCAGCTCTTTATTTCAGCTCTGACAGTACCAGTATGCTAATCTCCCTGGGCAGTAATGCAGGCAGCTTCCTTCTCTCCTACAAGTCACAGATTGGATGTACTCCTTAGCCCTCATATTTTGCAATTCTGTGCAGCTCAGCAAATCCTTACTGATCAGTTTTCTCTGTACAGGCCCAGTGTAGGTGGACAGGGGACACAGAGAAACTGGGCAAGGATCCTGCCTTCAGAGCCCACAAGCCTACAGTGTGGGAGTAGTGGACAGATGGGGGTCAGAGCCCCCTCATGCCCTCAGTACTGCAGGGTTAAGATGGCAGGCCCTGTGCTAAGTACTTAATGTGTATTATGTCATTGATCCTCAACTGTAGTTGCTATGATCAGCTTCATTTATGGTGAGAAAACTGAGGCTTAGAGAGATTAAAATGCCCAGGGCCAGTGGTGAAGCTGAGATTGAAACTGAGTAGGTCTGCCTGACTCTGAAGTTAGCTAGCCCTTCACCACATATAGGGTGCTCAACCTCCTGGCACCCAGATCGTTGGTGGGTTCTCTGATGGAATGGCTCTAGGAGTACGGAAGAGAAGCCCCTTACCCAGCCTGGGGGCAAATGGGCTTCAGGAATAGATGGTTGGAAGTGATGATGCTTCAGCTAGGTCTGAAAGACTGAGCAGGAGTTATTCACAGTTAAAGGCAGGTGGGAGGAGACTATGAGAATATGGGAAAGAATGAAGAGGTAACAGCAGTTACTATAAAGAGCAGAGTACATTTGGGAAGCTGTAAGTCTTTCGGGGAGTTGTGGGGACTGGGAGTGTGTAGGAAAATGTGTCTGAGGGATAGGCAGGAAAAAGACTGAATGCTTCCTTACAGCAGAGACAAACCTTATAAGCTAGGGTTCAATTCAGTAAGAGCTTTGGAAAATCCGACAGGGTGTGAGACATAAGGAGTCACAAGGAAGAAGAAGATGTGTTATCTTCATCAATGGGGTGGGGCTCCATCTCCCTGCTATGTTCCAGGTAAAGCCTCTGGTGGTGGGCTTTGCCAGCTCTGAAGATCCTAACTGTGTGATAAAGAGGCATTACCCTGGCTTTCCCATCTGGTACCTTCCTTCAATCTCCTGGAGTCACATCAGTCCCTCTTAGCAGCCAGCTTGCGTGTTGTCCACCATAGTGCCAGGAAAACAACACAGGAACTGAAGCCAGGTGGACTGAGTTTGAGTCTTAGCATCAACCCTGGCTAATTGTATGGCAGTGAGTAGGTCATTCACCTGCCTAAGTCTCCTTCCTTAAATGTAGAATGGGGATAATGACTCTTAACTCACATGTCATTAGGAGGTAAGAATTAGAATTAGAAAAAGGTAGTAGTGTCTTCTTCAAGACATTACTGTCATCTTCTAGCCTATGATGTGAACAGTGACCCCTAGGGCCATGTAGGATGCTCATTATCTATTGCATAAATGATAGCTGCTGCTATTATAATCGTTATTATCATCTTGATGGAAAATGGCTCCAACTTGACCTTTGGGTGGGTTAGTTGGACCAGCCTGATGTCTGATTAATTCAGATTTCATCACAGAAGGGCAGTTCTAATCTGACCAGCTAGTATGTAATTGTGGCAACTGGTAGGGTTGAGCCAGGAGTCTTGCCTTCTTATTGGAGCTTCTTTAGCATTTGGTGTCAAAAGCTGAATGTCGTCAAAACATTGGCTCCCTCTAAATTATTGTGCTGCCAAAATAACTCCTACCACAGAGCAGACTGTCTCCAGCCATTGGAGATCAAAATAGAGCCTAATGGATTTAGGAAACAATCAATGCTCTCAGTGCTTCTAGAGATGTTTGCAAGTTGTAGCCCATAAAATATTAATTCTTTCTGTTTGTCTTTAAGAATATATTTTATATGTTAATGCATTATTGAAAGATACTTATAATGTTAAGTGACTTAAGACAAAAGCATTGAATGACCAAATTTCTTTTTCTTTGGGATATTCATGTAAAATATAAAGACAAAACCAAATACCACTGACTGTGCCAGCAGCCACGAGCTGCCAGCCTTGGAATCCAACTGTACTCCTGTAAAATGAAATTGTCTTATTGGTGTTGACAGGCAAATAAATAACTTATGTATGGCATTTCCCACCTAATAAAATGTTTCACTGTTGGATTTACTGGGCACATTTATGAAATCACAACTGTGCAGCCAAGCTTTATTTGGCCTTAGACATTAGAGCCAGGCAGGGATATGTCTGGATCTTCAGTGTACAGAACGATGCAGTTGAAGGAGGAAGGATCGCAAATCAAAGGAAGAAAGGGTAATCCAGAAGATGCAGGGAAAACTATTTAAGATGGACTCAGGATTCACCCACTCTGCAGGGAGCACTATTTGCATTCTTCTGAGCATGAGCATGGCATATTCCATACAAAAGCACACAGGATATGTTTCTCGGTGTATTTCATGGAACACTAAATTTTAGAAGGAATAATTTACTGCACTCCTTTGGGGCCACAGACCACTCTGAAAATTTAATTTAAATTGCAGTGCCACACTTAAGAAACATGTCACATTCACATGCACACAAATTTCTCCCATCCAAGTACTAACCAGGCCCAACCCTGCTTAGCTTCCGAGATCAGACGAGATCAGGCGCGTTCAGGGTGGTATGGTCGTAGACATGCGTGCACACAGATTTCTTCATGTGATTTCTAAGGGTCCCTCATTCCCTACATAAGACATTGGACTCTGATCTAGTCCAGTAGTCTTATTTTTAACTGAAGAATGCTGAAGTCCAAAGGGGTAGTGTCCCACCCAGGGTCACACAGCTCCAGACACATCATCCTAAGGCCACCTCTCTAGATGGTAGGAGAAGGTGTTCTCTTAGCAATGTGCTGAGGAGCATGGACTCTGGAGCAAGACCACCTGGTCCATATCTAGGTTTGCTACTTACTAGTGGCTTGACCTTGAACAAGTTACTTATCTTTCTGTGCCTAAATTTCCTCATGTGTAAAATGAGGAAAACAATAGCACCCACTACATAGAGTCGTGGTGATTATAAATGGGCTGATACATGCAGAGCTCAGTGCTTTGAAACAGTGAACACTTTGTAAGTATTACTTTCTGTCACTGTGTGTCTAGAGCAAGGTCCCCTGCTATATGCTTTTGTAGCTCTTTGTGTATTTCCTTCACAGTCTGGATTTTTACCCCTTCGTTACACTTATAATGTAATTTATATAACTTTTGAAATTTTTCCATTTGTTTGTTTACTTATTGATCTATTTGAGTGTAAATAGATACTGCTTTATCCCCAGTACCTGGAAAACCCCCTGGCACATAGTAGGCAATCAATAGACATTTATTGGATAACAGAATGAATGCAGGAATGAATAGTCCTTATTATGATTTGTCCATGTATACTCTTGTGATTAAGTAACATCTGTCTCCATGTGAGCATTGCTCACTGTAGTTACCTCTGTCTCTCAGCACAGTGCATGGCACATTGTGGGTTCTCAACAAACATTTGTGAATTGAATGTATGAGTAAGGAGCAGGAGAGAGTAAGAATAGCAGAAAGAACATAGAGAGAAGAGGGAAAAGGAGGAGAAAAAAGACTATTACTTAAGATTCAACATTTATCCCTCATCCATTCATTACTAATGCAATCGGGAGTGGTGGTTAAGAGCCCAGACTCTAGAGCTGGGTGCAAACTCCAGCTCAGCCACTTACATTATGTGAATTTGGGGCAACTTATTTAACCTCTCTGTGATTCTGTTTCTATACCTGAAATATGGGTTGTTAAAAGGTGATGAATTAATCTCTGCCAAGGGCTTAGAACAGTGACAGGCAAATAGGAAGCACCCAACAGATGTCAACTATAATGATCATTTATTTGTTAAACCAGCAGCCACTTATGAAGTATCTACCATGTGCCAGGCCCTTGCTGGGTGCTTCAGATACATGAGAAAACCAATACACTTTTCTGGAGTGGAGGTCAGCATGCCCCATGGGAGATAGGAAAGCATACCAACAATGATACCCTAGTGCAATAACAGGAGCTGGCAAGGGGCATAGAACTGGCACTCTCGCCAGGTCTGGGTTCAAGGTAGGAAGATACACGGAATTTCCCAGGGAAGGGGGTTTTAAACAAAAGCTGCAGGTTAGCCTAGCAAGACGAATGGGAGGAAGAGCATTCCGTGTAAAAGGAACAACTTGTTCAAAGATAGGGAGGCATGTAGCAGCACACGATGTGGGGATCAGCAGACAGAATGGGATGCCATTTGTTCATTTAATTCATTCTATCAATATTCATTGAGAGGCAACAATGTGTATGGTAGGCACTGTTATGTGCACAGAGATAGTGCAGAGAACAAAATGGGCAAAGTCCTTGGTGTCATGAAGCCTCTGTTCTAGTGTGGGAAGGCAGTCAATAAACAGACATGGATGTCATGTGCCAGGTGGCTACAAGTATGTGCTATGGGGAAAAATAAAACAGAGGAAGGGATATCGAGTGTGGGGTTAGGGGAAGGGGTGTTATTTTATATGGAGTGGCCAGGGAAGACCTCTCTGATAAGTGACATTTGTGCAGAGCCCAAGGGAAGTGAAGACTTCCTTGCATACGTGGCTCTTTAAGGAGACCATGGTCCAGATAGAGAAACAGTCATGTGCAAAGGCCACGAGGTAGTAGCAGGCTGGGAAATGGTGAAGAGGCGAGTCTGAGGAGTGAGTGAGGGGACAGGGGGAGACGGTCAGGCAAAGGTGGGGGCAGATTCTGTTGGCCTTGTGAAGACAAGGTGGAGGCCTTGAGTACAGGGTGCGAGACAGAGAGGTTGGGGGCCCAATTGCTCAGGGCCCTGGCATAATCTTCGCCAAGGGAGTGGGCTTTCTTCATGGAGAGGGAGATCATGGAAAGATTTTAATTGTGAATGATGTGATCACATTGTATTTGAGGTTGAGAGTTTCTTGGAGTTCATTGGAGCCAAGTGAGGAGCACCTGGGTCGCTCAGGTGAGAGAGGAGGAAGGCCTGAACTTGGCAAGGGAGCAGAGCTGAATGCCCATCAGGCTCCTTGACTACTGGTGAGTCCTCTTCTCTCCAGCACCTCAGCAGTGCCTCACTGTGAATAAGCATGTCCTCCTGAATTGAGATTTGAGTGGTGGGTGGGAAAGACCAGAATTCATTGGCCTGTGAGGCCAATAGTGAGAAATCAACCTTCAGCTTTCTGTGGATGCTTTTATAGATATAGTTTCTGCAGCTTTAACCCTAGGTTCTGAACAGTGAGTCTTTTTTTTAATATGGTATACTGCATTGCAAACCCGATTATTTTTTTAAAAATTAATGGCATCTGTCATTTAAAAAAATTGTAAATGAGCCTCTGTCTCTGCTCTCAGAAAACAGTAACTCTTAATTTTTGTGCTAAATTGAGTGATCACAACCCAAGGGCTCAGCAATTTTGCACTTTAAACATTTACTCTCTGATTTATTTCCTTCCAATGAATTCACGATTAAATTTTAAACTCACACTCCTATTCAGCAGGGAATCATAGAACAGAGGGTAAAACAACTTTTTTTCTTTTTTCAAGTGTTAATCTGGAAGGCCTGTCTGTCTGGTCTTCAAAGCCCCACTGCCAAGTGGCCGGTTGCCTTCGCTCCTCTCTGTGTGCTCTCTGTCTGGAGTTCCAGTTATACCAGGCAGTGGACAAGGACTGTGGACCAAGGACAGAGGCAAAAGGCAGCTAACTTTCATAAATATGTTGTCCCTGGTCCGTGGAAGACAAGAACTATTATTAACTGTCCTAGAAAGTCCCAGAATCCTGATGCCTCGAAGCATTCATGAATAAGAAAAGGAAAACTCATTCACAAGTACACGAAGGCTGCTGGTCTTAGACCCCACCAGGCATATGCTCTGCCAAGTGAGTGGGCTCTCTTCATGGATGGGGAGATCATGGAAAGGAACAAGATAATTACTTCCCCCAAACAAATAGGGAAGCAGATGTTTGGGAGGTGCCTGCCAGATATTGATTGTTTTTCACCCAAATTCTGACATTGGACTGGCTCCCTCCCCTTCTCCTTTCCCACCTGGGTCTCTCATCTTCCCCTTCATGATAAATGATCCCTTCCTTTCTGTAGCAGTTGCTTCTGTTCTCCACTGAGTTCTTTCTGCAGTCAGGGCTGTATTTATCTGAATACGATGGAGTAACGTGAGGCTGCTGAAAGGTGTGTGTGTCCTGAGAATCCCTCCTTCTGTATACTGTTAGAAAACCATCTGTCTCCCCTGCATACTCATGAGGTGCTTGAAAACACCACTCTGTTGAAAGACACCTTGACACAGTGAGGTTCAGACAGGCCTAGATTGAAAGCAGTATTGTCATTTCCTGACTTTTACACTGGATTGAGTTATTAAATCTTTCCAGGTCTCAGTCCCCTTTGTAAAATGGGATTGACAGTACTTGCTTTGTAATATCTGCATGTACCCAGCACAGAGTGGGATCAGGGAACATATTGTTCTCATTTTCTCTACTCTTATTAGGCCTCTGAGTAAAAGCACTGGGTTTCCAAAAACAGCCCTGTAAAAATGCCGAAGTGTTATCTAGGAGGGATGCCATAGTCATCACCCATAATTATCTTGGTTTGGATTGCCAACTTGATAAACAAGACAGGGTCACTGGGACAGAGTAGGAGAAGCATGGCATTGGTGGGTGGGGAGGGGAGGGATAATGTAATTCGATGCTGGGTACAAAGAAATAAATACCAAGAAAGAGCTATGAGGTGCCTGGTAGGTAGGGAGAGGTGGAACGTACTGTCTACTTCTGTGGTCAGCCCAGGCTGGCTTGGCTTTTGTGTTCTCCCCTCAGGTTACAGCTGGCAGGAAACTTGTGCCACCTGGAAGCCTGCTAGGCTCGAGGGAGCACACACTGTGGACTCATCCTGAGTTTAAATCTGCGCATGGCCACCTGCTAGCTAGGTGAGCTTGGACAGGTGGCTCTATTTTTTCTGACCCACAGTTTCCTCATCTGCTAAATGAGGGTCCTGTCTAATAGGATGTGGGGAGACTAAACAATATGAATGGGGAAGCACCATGCAGAATGGCAAGATGCTAAGCAAACTGTGGAGGAGAGCGTTTTCCAGGAGAGGAAAAGGGAAGATAGAAACAGCAGGTGACTTGGCCTGAAGTCATGCGGTAGACAGAACTGAGGCCGTGGCTCTCTCTCTTTCAGGCTGGGCTTCTCAGAAGCTTGATGATACTTCTCTGGTATCCCCGCACCCCCGATGAAGTTATACATTCCCTTGAGATGGGCTCATGTCCCTGGGAGGCTCTTCCTCTTTCCCCTCATCCAGCCTTCTTTTTTCTCAATTAACTAAGCTTGTTGTTCTCTTGGAATCTCTGTCGTCACCACTGGCTTATAGAGGATCTGGGCCTCCCTGCCCCATCTCCCTATAGCCAACAAGGTCTGCTTAGTTTCTGGCCCTTGAAACTCACCCATGAACACAGCAGCATATATTCATGATAGTTTAAATAAATCCCTTAATATCACCTCTTCTCCTGTCTGCTCCTGATTCTCTCTCATCTCTCTGACTCCAAACTTCTGGACCACACACCAAATTCCATGCCCACTTCTACTCCCCTATTTTGGAGTAACTTCCAAACTCCCTTTCAGGAACTGTGTTTGGGACCTGTATGCCTTTTAACTTTGTTAACTCATTTAATCTCTCCTTCCTGGTGCCAGATGGAGGCTCATTTGGATGGAGGCAGGGAGGAGATGGAGGTCCTGACCCTACTTGTCAGGATGTGTGTGTGGCCCACTTAGGACAGCTGCCTCCTGCCAGTGCAAAGATTCTTTCTCTGCATATTTACTCATTCATTTCATAAATAGTTTTGAGCATTTACTCTGTTTCAGGCATTTTGCAGGGTACTGGAAAGACCATAAACAAGGCAGCCCCTGCCTCTGTGGAGTTAGAATCTAGAGGCAGGGACCAAGGCATCAGCAATACAGCTAAACAGAGCCGTGCTGAGAAAGGCTGACAAGAAGCACCAAATTCCAACTTAATGGTGGTCAGGGAAGACTTCCTGGAGGAAGCTGATCTCAGCTGAGACATAAAGGATGACGTGTGCAAAGAGGATGGCATGTGCAAAGGCCTACAGGTATAGCCTGAGGGTGGAATACAGGTGGGAGCAGAGTTAGGTGGTGTAAGCAGGTGTGAGAACATGGGAGGGTTTGTAAGCATGTGGAGGAGTTTGACATTCACCAGTGGACAATGGGATTTGCATTTTGGAGATATCTCTGTGGCTGCTATGTAGAGACTGGAGCCAGCCACTGAGGCCCTGTGGTCACAGGTGACTTCAGCCTTTGGGACTTATATTCTTTAGAGAATTCCCCACCCACCCATAGCCCCTGCATGCCCCCCCTCCAACTTGCTACCTTAAAAAGCAATTGCCAGCCTTCTTTCCCTTCCACACTCGGCATTTTGTGTGTCCCGGGCTTTGTCCAATCATCACCGTCTGGCTTAGCGGAGCTCCCGTTCTCCGGCTGGGGCATGATAATGCGTGTTGTCCTTTGTCTCATTGTTCAAATATGTGTCTGCGATGTGGTTGGGACTGATAAGTAAAGAAAATTGTGTAGCTTAACAGCAGACATTTCATGACCTCAGGAGCCCCCCAAGATGCGTACTCCCAGCAAATTGTCGGCAAGCCCATTTATCACCGTGCTGACCTGGGACTTTGTGCACATTTCCCTATGAAAACAGCCCAGTGCCGTCAGTTCCCATCTGCCCCAATGCCACTGTAATGAAGCGAGCTTTAACTAACCCTGGTACCCACTGAGCGGCCTCATCACAAATGGCTTTCGAGATGCAGACACCTGCACGTGGGATGCATCCTCTTTCTAATGGTGGATTTGTGTGGAAATCCAATATACTATTGAAGCTTTATTTATTTTTGGCTTAGGTAATTGGAGAGCATTAATTATTTATATTCCATGTTGCAAGCAGGCAGGGAAAGGGCAGGAAAGGGGAGGCTGGGAGGGGAACAGCAGACCCATTGAGATCATGGAAAGGAGCTAAAATATTCTGAACCTTGATTACATCTGAGTAATTGTGTACAGTCACTCCAGATAATTTTTGCTAGAAATATTGTATGTGGTTTCCCATAAACTGTTTTGTGTCTCCATCAAGGCAAAATGAAAATGTGTCATTGTTTGGGAATCCCCTTGGCAGTTCAGGTCCTGCTACCTCAAAACGCATTACCCTCCATCCTCACAACTTTAGTGAAAAAGCAAACTGCAATATACTTACTGCCTGCCAGGCTCTGTGCTGAGATCACAGTAAATGTTGCACTCACTTGAACCTCACAACGACCTTGTAAATTGTCTGTTGAATTATTATCCCTATTTTACAGATGAGGAAACCGAGGCTGAAAGAGATTAAGAATGCTGCCAGTGAATGGCAGAGCCAGAATTCGAGCCTGGGCCTGGCTGATGCAAACTCTACAGCCTCTTTTTTTTGGGGGGGGGGGATGTTAATACTCCAAACTGAAGACAGCCCCCCAACCTCCGAGAACTCGGGAGTCCCACTGGGGTTTTAAGCCGCGTGGTAGGATCAGGATGGGGAAGTGGGTAGAGTTCCCTCTTTCATACTTGGCTTTCTTTATGAGCTGTGAAGCTAAACGTTGCCCTGTTAATTAAATGGGGGGTGGGGAGAGGGGGACTGTTGGAGGATCAGTGGCAAAGTGACTCCAATTAAGTCCTTAATGAGTATATTAAGCCATGTAAATCACATGTCTTTTTTTGCCCCTTTGGGAACATCAGCTTCCCCTGGTGAGCAAATCATTGGCCCACCCCATGTCAGCCAAGCCTTTGGGAAACTAGAAAGATGGTGGATTTATTGTGAAAGTGCAAAAGTCTAAATGATGCTTGAGGGTTTAAAAAAGAGAAAGTAAGAAAGAAAAGAATGCTTTCTTCAATCACTGGTGTTTTATGTGATTTTCAGATTTAGCAAAGCATGGAGACTAATTTAAGCATTGTTTTTCTGATCTTTCACTAACAGAACTTGATTTCTTTTTGAACCTTCTCATCACTCCCAGTCACTCTCTAAGCACTCAGCCTTGCTCTTGGGTGGTGGGTTCAGTCTTGAAGCTCTCTCTTCTCCGTCCATCTCTTGGATTTAGATAGCCCTTGGCTGCTTGGAGGGGCCTTGGCAAGGCTGAGAGGGAAAGAAGGAATGCAGCACTAGAGGCCTGTCCTTTCTAAGTGGAATGGTGAAGGCTGTCAGCAGAAGGACTCCAAGACTGTCTGGTCTGAGTGGCTGTTCATTCCTTCGGCAAATATCCACAGAGCTCCCGTAATGCTGCAGGCACCATGCCCCAGGATTCACCTTCACTATTTAATTTAGTTCTCTCCAAAACTCTTGGAGGTGGACTTATGGCCCTGTCTCTCCATTCCAAAGATGAAGAAACTGAGACTCACAGAGGGTGGTTACTCACTTCGGGTCACACGAATCTTCTGTTGTAGAGCTGGTATTTGAACCCAGGTCTTGTTTGACACCAAAGTTTGGGATTTTTTAATCTACCCAGAGTTGGAGAGAAATGACTGAGTACTCTGGGCTGAGACAGGTGGCTCAGGATTCAGTGGGAAGAAGTGAGAGCCCTGGCCCCAGACTGGGGGCTAGGAACTTCTCTGGGAAGCTGTCCCGATCTACTGTAAACAGGAGACAGGACCCCACTAGGTGAGGCCCCAGGATGTCCACAGCTTCTCCCTGCCAATCCTTTGTGGAGCTGCTTTTCCACCCTACCCATTTCCTGCCCTGCTTCAGGGGGGCAGACAGAAGTGGTCCTCCCTGAGTAACGGGGACCTTTCTGAGAGCTATAGAACACGCAGAGGCAGCCTTAGCTGCGTTATAAAGGTGGCAAACTTTTTGTTTCGCTTCCTCATCTGGGCCCTTTCCTCCCTTTCATCTTCCCTTTCATATGGAATTTCGTTCTGACTCTGCTGGTTTCCATCTAAGCCCTGCCTGATTATATATTCAACACATGCTTAAATAATGTTAAGTGTGCCCTGCACTATTCTAAGCACTTTACAAATACGAATTCATTTAATCTCCATACCAACTCTACTAAGTAGCAGTTATTATCTCTATTTTACAAATAAGGAAACCAAGGCATGGAGAGGTTAACTAACTTATCCAGGGTCACGCAGTCATTATCTGGCTAAGCTGGGATTTGAACCCAGGGGATTTGGCTCTAGCATCTGTACTCCTGGCCACTACATTTGGTGCTGATGCTTCTGATGACTCCTGTTATAGGATATTCTCATTTTTTTCTTTGTGTTAAAAAGAAAGGCATGTAAAACATAACTAATGAAGGTATAATAGATAGAATGACATGCCATAGGAGGTAGGGACTCTGTGTGTCCTTCATGAGATTCATCCCTGCAGCCAGTTTTTCCAGGGATCATGGGGAAGAAGAAGGGCAGGCAGGTGTATACACTTGTTTGCAGTTCTATTCTCAAGGCTCAGCTTGGGTTCCAGGATCAGTTGTTCATTTTTTGTTTGTTTGTTTGCCAATGAAGGGAATCATGGATGTGTGTACAGAGAGCAGCTTGACATCAAATCTTTCTTTAGCTAGTCTGAAATACAGGGAACCCACGTTGTTGGGGCTAGAGGGACCCTGGGACACCTCTGTCACATGGGAAAGCCTCCCCTATCTCCCTTTTCTTTTGCTTTCCTCCAGGGCATTGGCATACATGGGCATGCCAGTCACCTGGAGGCCTTTTTTAAACCCAGGTTGCTTGACCCCACCCCCAGAGTTTCTGATTTATTGCAGATAGGTGAGGCCTGAGAATCTGCCACAACAAGGTCCCAGGTGATGCTGCTGCTCCGGGGACTACCACTGCATTAGCAGCAGGAGGTACTTCAGTTCCGGACCATCTTGTCAGCTAATTTGACCTCCTGAAGCCATTGAAAGCCACTGGGTTGTGGGGAGTTTAAATGACCTTCTAAGTACACAGACTATGTTCTCTACACCCATGCCACCAATAGCATTTCCTTCCCCTTCTCACATGCGTTTAGGGGCTTTCTCCATTATTACAAGACCCTGGAGACACAGAGGACCTGGAGTCATTTATTTATTGTAGCTGGAGTATCTTTCTTCCACCTCCTGTAAATCTCTTCTAGCTTTCCTTCATCTGGTTGTATCCCATTTATTATTTATCAAAAGGCTGCTATCTCAATCTCAAGGTGCCCTGAGAATGTTCTAAGGGATAGGAATTGGGGAGAGGGTATGTGGAGACTGTTCCTTTCCACCTGGGTGAGGAGAGGGCCAGAGATGTGACTTAACCAAGAGCATAGCCAGCTGTTGGATCTGCCCTGCTTGGTGCATCTTCATTTAGATAGCCAAGGGCTATCTAAATCCAAGAGATGGAAGGAGAAGAGAGAGCTTCATTTTGTGAAGCATCTTCACAACTGGCATCTCGTTTTGGTACGTCCCCATGACCCCTGGAAATACGGGCTGCACTGGGGAGTAAATGTCCCCATTACTCAGGTGCATCTATGAAGCAGAAAGGGCATGTATTTGTTATCAAGATTGTAAATATGAAGAAAATGAGGCTCAAAGTGGTGAAGTCATCTGCCCAAGGTCACACAGCTTGTGCTATAGAGTAGAGCTTGGAAAGAAAACCAGGGGTCTTTCGAGCTAGCTGCAGGTATTTTTTTGGTATCCCAGTGGCACCGGAACTCCAGAGAGACAGAACCAGTTACTCCCCTGGAAAGGAAGCTGAAGCCAGGGAGACAAGTGTTCTAGCTCAGCAGCTCCCATCCCCACAGAGCCCAGCAAGCTAAAATCCAATGGCTTGAAATTCTTGCTGTCAGCACAGTGGTCTGAAGTTGACCTGGGATGCTCAAGCTTGGTGGGGGGAGGGGCATCTGCCATTACTGAGGTTTGAGTAGGCGGTTTTCCCCTCACGGTGTAAACAAAGCCCCCCGGGAAGTTTGAACTGGGTGGAGCCCACCACAGCTGGAAAAGCCGCTGTAGCCAGACTGCCTGTCTAGATTCCTCCTCTCTGGGCAGGGCATCTCTGAAAGAAAGGCAGCAGCCCCAGTCAGGGGCTTATAGATAAAACTCCCATCTCCCTGGGACAGAGCACCTGGGGGAATGGGCGGCTGTGGGCACAGTTTCAGCAGAGGTAAACGTCTGCTGAAACGTCTCTCTGAAGAGAGCAGTGGATCTCCCAGCCCAGCACTTGAGCTCTGCTAAGAGAGACTGCCTCCTCAAGTGGGTCGCTGACCCCTGTGCCTCCTGACTGGGAGACACCTCCCAGCAGGGGTTGACAGACACCTCATACAAGAGAGCACCAGCTGGCATCTGGTGAGTGCCCCTCTCTGATGAAGCTTCCAAAGGAAGAAACAGGCAGCAACCTTTGCTGTTCTGCAGCCTCTGCTGGTGATACCCTGGCAAAGAGGGTCTGGAGTGGACCTCCAGCAAACTCCAGCAGACCTGCAGCAGAGGGGCCTGACCGTTAGAAGGCAAACTAACAAACAGAAAGGAATAGCATCAACATTAACAAAAAGGATGTCCACACAAAAACCCCATCTGAAGGTTACCAACATCAAAGACCAAAGGTAGATAAATCCATGAAGATGAGGAAAAACCAGCACAAAAAAGCTGAAAATTCCAACAACCAGAATACCTCTTCCCCTACAAAGGATCACAACTCCTCTCCAGCAAGGGAACAAAACTGGACGGAGAATGAGTTTGAAAAATTGACAGAAGTAGGCTTCAGAAGGTGGGTAATAACAAACTCCTTCTAGCTAAAGGAGCATGTTCTAACCCAATGCAAGGAAGCTAAGAACCTTGAAAAGAGGTTAGAGGAATTGGTAACTAGAATAACCAGTTTAGAGAACATAAATGACCTGATGGAGCTGAAAAACACAGCACGAGAACTTCGTGAAGCATACATAAGTATCAATACCCAAATCAATCAAGTGGAAGAAAAGATATCAGAGATTGAGGATCAACTTAATGAAATAAAGTGTGAAGACAAGATTAGAGAAAAAAGAATGAAAAGGAATGAACAAAGCCTTCAAGAAATATGGGACTATGTGAAAAGACCAAACTTATGTTTGATTGGTGTACCTGAAAGTGATGGGGAGAATGAAACCAAGTTGGTAAACACTGTTCAGGATATTACCCAGGAGAACTTCCACATCCTATCAAAACAGGTCAACATTCAAATTCAGGAAATACAGAGAACACCACAAAGATACTCCTCGAGAAGAGCAACCCCAAAACACATAATCATCAGATTCACTAAGGTTGAAAAAGGAAAAAATGTTAAGGGCAGCCAGAGAGAAAGGTCTGGTTACCCATAAAGGAAAGCCCATCAGACTAATCGCAGATCTCTCTGTAGAAACCCTACAAGCCAGAAGAGAGTGGGGGCCAATATTCAATATTTTTAAAGAAAAGAATTTTCAACCCAGAATTCCATATCCAGCCAAACTAAGGCTCATAAGCGAAGGAGAAATAAAATCCATTACAGACAAGCAAATGCTGATTTTATCACCAGCAGGCCTGCTTTATAAGATCTTCTGAAGGAAGCACTAAATATGGAAAGGAAAAACCAATACCAGCCACTGCAAAAACATACCAAATTGTAAAGACCATTGACACTATGAAGAAACTGCATCAACTAACAGGCAAAATAACCAGCTAGCATCATAATGACAGGATCAAATTCACACATAACAATATTAACCTTAAATGTAAATGGACTAAATGCCCCATTTAAAAGACACAGACTGGCAAATTGGATAAAGAGTCAAGACCCATTGAGTGCTGTATTCAGGAGACCCATCTCACATACAAAGAAACACATAGGCTCAAAATAAAGGGATGGAGGAATATTTACCAAGCAAATGGAAAGCAAAAACAAAAACCAACCAACCAAACAAACAAACAAAACAGGGGTTGCAATCCTAGTTCTCTGATAAAACAGACTTTAAACCAACAAATCAAAAAAGAGAAAGAAGGACATTACATAATGGTAAAGGGATCAATGCAACAAGAAGAGCTAACTATCCTAAATATATATGCACCCAATACAGGATCACCCAGATCTATAAAGCAAGATCTTAGAGACCTACAAAGAGACTTAGACTTCTACACAATAATAGTGGGAGATTTTAACACCCCACTGTCAATATTAGACAGATCAATAAGACAGAAAACTAACAAGGATATGCAGGACTTGAACTCGGCTCTGGACCAAGCACACTTAATAGACATTGACAGAACTCTCCACCCCAAATCAACAGAATACACCATCTAATCAGCACCACATCTCACTTATTCTAAAACTGATCACATAATTGGAAGTAAAACACTCCTCAGCAAATGCAAAAGAATGGAAATCGTAAAAGACAGTCTCTCAGATGACAGTGCAATCAAATTAGAACTCAGGATTAAGAAACTCAATCAAAACTGTGCAACTACATGGAAACTGAACAACCTGCTCCTGAATGACTACTGGGTAAATAATGAAATTAAGGCAGAAATAAATAAGTTATTTGAAACCAGTGGGAACAAAGACACAGTGTACTAGAATCTCTGGGATACAGCTAAAGCAGTGTTTAGAGGGAAATTTATAGCACTAAAATGCTCACAGGAGAAAGCAAGAAGGATCTAAAATTGACACCCTAACATCACAATTAGAAGAACTAGAGAAACAAGAGCAAACAAATTCAAAAACTAGCAGAAGACAAGAAATAACTAAGATCAGAGCAGAAATGAAGGAGATAGAGACATGAAAAACCCTTCAAAAAATCGATGAATCCAGAAGCTGGTTTTTTGAGAAGATTAACAAAGAGATAGACTGCTAGCCAGACTAATAAAAAAGAAAAGAGAGAAGAGTCAAATAGACACAATAAAAAATGATAAAGGGGATAGATATCACTACTGATTTTACAGAAATACAAACTACTATCAGAGAATACTATAAACACCTCTACGCAAATAAACTAGAAAATCTAGAAGAAATAGATAAATTCCTGGACACATACACCCTTCCAGGGTAAAGCAGGAAGAAGTCGAATCCCTGAATAGACCGATAACAAGTTCTGAAATTCAGGCAGTAATTAATAGCCTACCAACTAAAAAAAGCCCAGGACCCAATGGATTCAAGGACAAATTCTACCAGAGGTAAAAGGGAAGTTGGTACGATTCTTTCTGAAACTATTCCAAACAATAGAAAAAGAGGGGCGCCTCCCTAACTCATTTTATGAGGCCAGCATCATCCTAATACCAAAACCTGGCAGAGACACAACAAAAAAAGAAAATTTCAAGCCAATATCCCTGATGAACAACGATGTGAAAATCCTCAATAAAATACTGGCAAACTGAATCCAGCAGCACATCAAAAAGCTTATCCACCACGATCAAGTGGGCTTCATCCCTGGGATACAAGGCTGGTTCAACATACACAAATCAATAAACATAATCCAATACATAAACAGAACCAATGACAAAAACCACATGATTATCTCAATAGATGCAGAAAAGGCCTTCGATAAAATTCAACACCCCTTCATGCTAAAAACTCTCAATAAACTAAGTATTGATGGAACATAGCTCAAAATCATAAGAGCTATTTATGACAAAACCAAAACCAATATCATACTGAATGGGCAAAAGCTGGGAGCATTCCCTTTGAAAACCAGCACAAGACAAGGATGCCCTCTCTCACTACTCCTATTCAACATATTATTGGAAGTTCTGGCCAGGGCAATCAGGCAAGAGAAAGAAATAAAGAGTATTCAAATAGAAAGAGAGGAAACCAAATTGTCTCTCTTTGCAGATGACATGATTGTATATTTAGAAAACCCCATTGTCTCAGCCCAAAATCTCCTTAAGCTGATAAGCAGCTTCAGCAAAGTCTCAGGATACAAAATCAATGTGAAAAAATCACAAGCATTCCTATATACTAATAATAGACAAACACAGAGCCAAATCATGAGTGAACTCCCATTCACAATTGCTACAAAGAGAATAAAATACCTAGGAATACAACTTACAAGGTATGTGAAGGACCTCTTCAAGGAGAACTACAAAGCACTGCTCAAAGAAATAAGAGAGGACACAACCAAATGGAAAAACATTCCATGCTCATGGATAGGAAGAATCAATATTGTTAAAATGGCCATACTGCCCAAAGTAATTTATAGACTTTATGCTATTCCCATCAAGCTACCATTGACTTTCTTCACAGAACTAGAAAATAACTACTTTAAATTTCATACGGAACCAAAAAAAAGCCCATATAGCCAAGACAATCCTAAGCAAAAAGAACAAAGCTGGAGGCATCACACTACTTGACTTCAAACTATATTTCAAGGCTACAATAGCCAAACAGCATGGTACTGGGACCAAACAGATATATAGACCAATGGAACAGAACAGAGGCCTCAGAAATAATGCCACACATCTACAACCACCTGATCTTTGACAAACCTGACAAAAACAAGCAATGGGGAAAGGATTCCCTATTTAATAAATGGTGTTGGGAAAACTGGCTAGCCATATGCAGAAAACTGAAACTGTACCCCTTTGTTACACCTTATACAAACATTAACTCAAGGTAGATTAAAGACTTAAACATAAGATCTAAAACCATAAAAACTCTAGAAGAAAACCTAGGCAATACCATTCAGGATGTAGGCGTGGGCAGACTTCATGACTAAAACACCAAAAGCAACGGCAAGAAAAGCCAAAATTGACCAATGGGATCTAATTAAACTAAAGAGCTTCTGCACAGCAAAAGAAACTATCATCAGAGTGAACAGTCAACCTAGAAAATGGGAGAAAATTTTTGCAATCTATCCATCTGACAAAGGGCTAGTATCCAGAATCTACAAGGAACTTAAACAAATTTACCAGAAAAAAACACAACCCTATCAAAAATTGGGCAAAGGATATGAACAGACACTTCTTAAAAGAAGACATTTATGTGGCCAAAAAACACATGGAAAAAAGCTCATTATCACTGATCATTAGAGAAATGCAAATCAAAATCACAATGAGATACTATCCCATGCCAATTGGAATTGTGATCATTAAAGAGTCAGGAAACAACAGATGCTGGAGAGGATGTGGAGGAATAGGAACACTTTTACACTGTTGGTGGGATTGTAAATTAGTTCAATCATTATGGAAGGCAGTGCGGCGATTCCTCAAGGATCTAGAACCAGAAATACCATCTGACCCAACAATCCCATTACTGGGTATATACCCGAAGGATTGTAAATCATTCTACTATACAGTCACATGCACACGTATGTTTATTGCAGCACTATTCACAATAGCAAAGACTTGGAAATAGCAAAGACTTGGAACCAACCCAAATGCCCATTAGTGATAGACTGGATAAAGAAAATGTGGCACATATACACCACGGAATACTGGGTAAATAATGGAACACTATGCAGCCATAAAAAAGGATGAGTTCATGTCCTTTTCAGGGACATGGATGAAGCTGGAAACCATCATTCTCGGTAAACTAACACAGGAGCAAAAAAACAAACACCACATGTTCTCACTCATAGTGGGAGTTGAACAACGAGAACACATGGACCTAGGGAGGGGAACATCACACACCAGGGCCTGTCAGGGGATGGGGGTCTAGGGGAGGGATAGCATTAAGAGAAATACCTAATGTAGATGATGGGTTGATGGGTCCAGCAAACCACCATGGCACGTGTATACCTATGTAACAAACCTTCATGTTCTGCACATGTATCTCAGAACTTAAAGTATGAAAAACAACAAAACCAAAGGGTATCTTCTCTATGACTTTCTGACTTTCTGGCATCAAGATCAGTACTTTCCATCAAGCGAACAGGTCTATCACTCAATCAACCTCTTAATCTGTCAGTGTTCATTGAAAGCCTCCTATTTGACAGGCTGCATGATAGGGGCTGAGAGTGAGCTATGAACAAGTTCTACATTGCATCTGCTTTCAGGAAACCTACAGTCTAGGAGGGAGGCTTGACACTGAGAGAATTACTAAATGGGATGAGCATTTCCAGAGGGGAACATGCAGATGGTGTGAGGCTTACAGCCCAGAGATGCCTCCTCACCTTGGGCTTGGATGAGTGTTCACTGAAAACATGTTATCTAAGCTGAAACTCTTATTCAAGGATGAACAGAATTTGGGAGATGAAGGACAGGGAAAAGGCATTCCAGACAGAGGGATCAGCATGTGTAATCACATCCTACCAGCATATGATGGTAGGAGAGCATAGGGGCACATTTAGGGAACTGAAAGACCTGTGGATCTGAAGCAAAATAAGCCAAGGGGAGAATGGATTGAGACGGGGTTGGAAAAAGAGGCAGCAGCCAGATCATAGAAGGTTTGGCAGATGATCAAAATGGCTTGGGGCATTTTTCTAAGGGTCATCGAAAGCCATTGAAGGGCTTGTGGTAGTGGGGTGTTGTGATCAGAGTTGCATCTGCTATATAGCTGGGTGGCCAGAGTGGAGTCAGGGAGACCGGTTAGGAGGCTATAGTGGGAGTCCAGGTAGGAGGATGATGGGCTTACCTCTGGTAGTGGCAGTAAGGAGTGATGGCAGGGCATGGATTCCAGACATAGATGACTTGTAGGCTTAGTTAAGGGTATTTAGGAGGTAAGGGAGGAGGCAAGGATAACAGTAATGAGTGCAGTAATAGGGGCTCAAGGAGGGTATACAGACCTGAATATATGTGATGAGATGTATGCCTTGATTCTGGGAGCTGAGCCCTGGAGATTCAAAGGTCAGTGGCACTGGGGGGCTGGCACTGTGCTGGAGTTTGGGTGCCTTCCCTTTCTTTCATGGCCCCTGCCTGCAAGTAGCTCACCTTCTATGAACTGTATTTTGCTCATCTTTGTTGTTGAAATGCTGTTTCACAATTATTTGCTTTTTCAAAAACATGTAACTTTCTTACTATCTTTAGAGGAGAGGCACTGCAGGTGAGCCTCATCAAAAGCACTTGCAGAAATCCATCATGAGCTAATTAGAAAACTTAGGCAACATGTCTGATATGGAGGAATCTCATGAATATGATTCTCCTGGCAATGCAAGCAGAACTTTTTTCCAGCAGTGTGCATACCTCAGGACAGCTGAAGAGGAGGTTGCTGCAGCAATCGACTGCTCCTCCCTTTCTGCGCTTTGCTTGGCATGAGAAAGGAACCGTGGCAGGTGGGGCTTCGAGACCCACTTCTCAGTCTAATGTGAAGACGTGGGGAATGATAGAAATGCATATTCCAAATTCTTTTCATTTCCTTGTAGACAGGATTGAGCAAGGATCTTCCATTTATTTACACACTTGGTGAGTAAACCACCCACACACTTAGAAACAAATCAGTCCACCATAATGAAACTGGAAGGAACATCAGAGATTCTGCAGTTCAACAGATGCTTCTGAGAAATGGAGAAGTGAATTAATAGTCAGTTTAAATTCAGTGAAAGGAAACAGAACTGGAATCAGAAGAAGGTAGGCCTGAAGTTTGCATTGGGTACCTACTTGGAAAGTTATGTAAGCTCTTGAGAATAATTCCTTCCTTGCCTGCCCTCATCAGTTTGCTGTGAGGGTGAGATGAATGAATGAGCAAAGCCCTGGGTCAGGGCTTTGTAAATAGCTATGGCAGTTCTTTCCTAATGGCATTGCATCAGTAGCCGGAGAGCAAGCAGTAAGGCGAGGTCCTCTGAGTCAGTCTACTACGCCCATGTTACTGTCTTTAAAAGTTTTGTTGACCTATGGGCTGTTGTGTTTCTCCCATGTCACTGTCTTTAGAAGTGATGTTGACCTGTGGGCTGTTGTGTTTCTCCCATGTCACTGTCTTTAGTAGTGACGTTAACCTATGGGCTGTTGTGCAGTTTGGAAAAAAACAAAATATGGGTGACTTATACGCACACTAGAATGGCTAATTAAAAAGATTTAAAAATGCCAGATGTTGGCAAGGATATGGAACAACTAAAAGTTGCACACACTGTTGGTGGGAGTGAAAATTGGTGTGACCAATATGAAAAACTGTCAGTATCCACTAAACCTAAACATGTCTGTATACTATGACTGAGCTATTCCATTCCTAGGTACACACCCAAAAGAAATGAAGGCAAAAGTAATGTGCTAGAATGTTCATAGCAACATTACTTAGCCAAAATCTGAGTGGTATTCATATACTCATTAAAGGTAGAATGAAGTCTGTTTATACAGTGACTACTACACATCAATGAGAACAAACTAAGCTACATGCAACAGTATGGATGAATCTTGCAGACATAATGTTGAACAAAAGAAGCCAGACACAAGACTCCATATGCATGACTTCACTTCTATAACGTTCAAAATAGGCAAAACCAATTTCAGGTATTAGGAATTAAGATAGTGTTTAACCTTGGGGCAAGGAGTGACTGTAATAGAATGGAGCATGAGGGGCCTTCTAGGATTCTTTTTCTGGGTGCTGTTCAGTATTTGAAAATTCATTGAGCTGTACACTTATGAATTATGCATTGTCCTGTCTTCTGTTATGCTTCAATTAAAAGCTAAGCTAACAAGGAAAACAAAACAAAACTCAAGGGTGACCTCCACAGTGCATGGCGGGGTGCTAGGTGGGCCTGCCCTCCTCCCCACAGCCTGCCATAACTAGATTTCTGAGGATGTTGCTGCCTCTGAAGGTGTTGAGCAGCTGCTCTCTCTAGCCTTGTACTGTGGGATGCCTGGCCTTGGCTTTGATGCTGTGGCTGCTGGTGGAGGGGTCGTAGTCAATGGACCTGCCTTTTCCTTCTCTCCATCTCTTCATGTTCACCAGCCCCAAGCCCTCCAGCCCTCTCAGCTGCATCCCAGCTGGAAGCCATGCTTCCCTGGGTCCTCAGAGCTCAACTCTGCCTCCTTTGCCCACCTGCTGCAGTCCAGGTTCCCATCACACAGCTGCCTCTGTACTAGCCCAGCATCCATCACAGAGGACCAGACTGCGCAGCTGGGAGATGACCTGGCTCTAAGGCGCACATGCTCACATGTGTCCACGCCGGGGAAAGGGCCGAGACTCACAGAGCATTTCCTCACAGAAGGCTCACATGCTCCAAGGTGTCACTTGGATGAACAGTTTATAATTTGTTATCAATTTATTTTGTTGCGTATAAGAAAGGAATATAGTCGGTGCACTAAACCCTTGATATTATGTATATTATTGCTTACGAGGATGTTAACTTTTTAAAAATTAGTTGATTTAAATTTGATTTAAAGACAAACATTAAGTATTAGCATACGTGATATGAGGATATGGCAAAAATCGTGGAGGTGGAAATTTGGAAAACTGAGGCTGGAAATGGTGGGAGAAACAACATAATGATTCTAATTCCTAACACTGATGACTTGAGAGCCCATGAAGTGCCTTAAGAGAGAGGCTTTCCTTTTTTTTTTTTTTTTTTTTTGCCCCAGCATGAGAAGTTAAGATAATGACCATGACCATTAACCCTTATTACAAATGAAGGAGCAGAGCCCTTGAGGGGCAGTGGTGAGAATACAGGGCTTCAAAGCCAGGCCAGCCTGGAATCACATCCTGACTCCTCATTTTCTTGCTGTGTGACACTGTACAAGTCACCTAGTGTCTCTGAGCAACGGGTTTCTTACCTGTAACGAAAAGCTTTATACCTGCATCATGGGGTTGTTATAAGTCTTAGAAGAGATGTTCAAGCCCAAGAGCCTGTCAGTCTCCTACCCTAGAGAGAGGAGGGGACTTGCAAAAGGTCACACACAGAGGCAGATCCAAGCCTGGAACTCAAGACTCACTGCTCCTAGCCCATGCTCTTTCTCTGAGGAGCCATTGCTGCTCTGTGAGTCCTTGTTCCAGTGACACAGTGCTGGCTTGGGGGCAGGGAGCAAGTGGAAATCACTCCTTGGTACGTGGTGGTTTACTCTCATCTCTGCTGGGCTGATCCAGCTTCTGATGGTGAGAGAACCAGTGCTTTTAAGAGGCCTTCATGCATGATCCCATGGAACAGTGAGTTCAGTCTGACCAGCCTCATAGGCTGCCAGCCAGTAGGGAGACCCCCACGGCCCTGAAGAGCAATTAGGGGCTGAAAGAAAGGGAAGGAATGCCCCCGTGACGCCAAACCCAGCAGAGCATGGCCGGTCTGCACAGGATTGTGGGTTGAGTAGGAGCTGGAGAGCCTGATTCCTGTCCCAACAGGAAGCCGCCCATAAGGCCCTTCTGTGGCTGAGCATACAGGAGAGGCCTTTCTCTCTGTTGTTCTGCGCACTGGCCGGAAACTGCTAGGTCTGGAGTCCAGCCTCTTCCACATGGCAACAATTACACAGATTACATTGGAATGGTCTGGCCTTGTAGGAATTACCCAGATAGTTACATTGCCTGTGAAAGTCTTCCCTTTCATTCCTGTTCTCTCCATCACTCTTTCTTCCTATGCCTGCTCTTTCTCTCCATCCCTCTCCCCTTCTGCCATTCATTGATCCATTGATTCAAGAGACATGTGGCACATCAGGGGCTTGAGGCAGACAGGCCTGAGTGTGAGCTTGTCTTCTCCTTTTAATAGCAGGTGGATGAGACTTCCTCTCTCTTGGCCATTGTTGTAAGTCTAAAAGAGTCAAAAACTGTGGTCAAGTTACTTGACCTTGTGAGCCTCAGTTTTCCTATCTGTGATTTCACCTGTTTCACAAGGTTATAATATTTAAATTATAATATATGCAGGATATTTACCTCAGTGCCTGACACACAGTAAATACTCATTTGTGTTTTTTAAAAGATGGGATATAGGCAACTTCATATGGTTTATCTATTATTTTGGTAGCTTCAGCAAGCTGCCATACCAAATCTCTTTGAGCTTTTGTATCTTTAACCTTTAAACAGCGACAGTGTCTACCTTATAGGGCTGTTGTATAGATTAAATGAGCTAATATGTGTAAAGTGCTACTGGTAAGCACCCAATCACTGGCGGCTATTTTTGTTCATTCATTCATTCTACAGATGGTCATGGACTAAGAACCGTGTGCTAGGCTAGGTGTGAGGTGCTGGGAGTACAGAGATGGGTCAAAAAGCTCTCACCTTCAAAAATTTACTATCCTGTAGACTTCAGAGGAAAGAGGCTTGAGAATATTTTGTTATGGGGAAAGCGATGAAGCTTCCAAACTGCTGGACTGAAACTTAGCATCTTAAGTGGGGAGAGCATTTATTGAGCATCTACTCTGTACCATGTACAACACACATGCTATTTCACTGAGCTCTTGACATTCCTCTAAGGCAAGTACGATGTGAGGAAACAGTGGCTCAGAGATTGAAAGTGGCTTGCCAATGTCTATCTAACTGGGGTTCATTATCTTTTACTCTACATGGCTACTTTGGGGAGCAGAGAGGTAGAAACCAGCTTGATCTGTCAGGAGTTTCTTCTTGCTGAGTAACCCATGAGTTGGTAGAGATATTTGGGGCCAGGGGAGACTTCTGGCAGGTTTAGCCTTTTTGCCCGGGATGGACCATCTGTGATTGAGAAATAACTAGGAAGTTCTCTAGGAGCTGAGGCATGAGCTGAGAATCGTAGAATAATAGTATGAAATCTCTTTAGATCCAAGCCCAGTCCCCAAAGATGACATGTTAATGAAGGATCCCAGAAAGCCACAGGGTCCTCATTTCCTTTGAAAGGGAGTGAACTGAAATGGAGTTGTATGCTGCACTGTGATAAACTAATGCTCTTAGAATTTTAGCTATTCTTTGTATGAGCTGCTTTAGCAGGGAAATTAGATATGTGGAATTTTGAGCTCTGGCCTTATTCAATTTTTAATTAATTTTTGTGTAATAAGCTGTAAGCACATTAATATCAATGAGATACTTTCTGCACTGTGGCTAATATACAGCTTTAAGGAGCCATGGGTATTGTTTTCCCCTTTATTTGTGTTGAATAAAGATTACTAGTTCTCTAAGTATTATTTGCTGGTTCCTAGAGGCATAGGGAGGCTGTAAGAGAGGAATTAAATATTTCCAGAAGGTTGGGCTGAAATGCTGTCAGAGATATTTCTTTGAGGGCCAAGAGAAGAGCACTATGTGTGGCATTGATCAAACATTTGACTGCCAGAAATTAAAGGTTCCTTCACATTCTAAGAAGCAGTCAAATTAGGGATCCATAGCAATTAAGCCACAGAATTTGGAATAGGATTAGTTCAGTGTTTTTTGTTTGTTTGTTTGTTTCGAGACGGAGTCTCGCTCTGTCTCCTAGGCTGGAATGCAGTGGCACAATCTCAGCTCACTGCAACCTCCACCTCCTGGGTCCAAGTGATTCTCCTGCTTCAGCCTCCTGAGTACCTGGGATTACAGGTGCCTGCCACACGTGTGGCTAATTTTTTTGTATTTTTAGCAGAGACGGGGTTTCGTCATGTTGGCCAGGCTGATTTCTAACTCCTGACCTCAAGTGATCCGCCCACCTCAGCCTCCCAAAGTGCTAGGATTACAGGCATAAGCCACCATGCCCGGCCTTAGTTTGGTGTTTTTGTAAGAAGATCTAAGCAAGAATTTAAAAATAAAAATATTTAAAGTATTTAGGTTAAATTGGAGTAATTTTGCTATGTCCCATAATATGTAGATATTATGGGTATTCATTTATTCATCCATTCATTCAGTCATTCTATGGTAACCTGAGCATATACTATGCTTGAGGCATTTTACTAAGCATTATTTGGTACACATTTGTGGAATACAACCTTGTGTTTAGGAGACTACGGGCTATTATGGAATAATAAGGCAAAGTGGCAAGGCTCATTATAGAGGTGCAAATTAATGCTGGAATAGTTCAGTGAAGAGACTGTTTATAGAAGAAGGTTAAGAAAGTGACTTTTGAACTGGACCTTTAAGGATGAATAGAATTGAGTCTCATGCAGAAGAAAAGAACTGTTATTCTTGGAGAAGAGCAGAGCCAATCCATATCCAAGAAGAGTGTAGACAGAGTCACCAAATCCAAGGACAATGACAAATGTGCTTTACCATGGACATTAATCATGCTCTTCCCTTCTTCATGAATGCCGTTTCCTTCTTCCAACTGGATAGGTACTCTGTGCCCTGCTGGTCTCTCTTTCATTCCATCTAGAGACAGCCTGCCCTAATTCAACTGGCTTGTCTTACATGCATGGGAACTGAGACCTAGAGAATTAGAGGGACATGTAGCCAGTGGTTACAGTCTGGACTAGAACGATATCCTCTGTTTATTTTACGTGGTCCTGCCCCGTTATGTCACAGAATAGTGGCGAAGAAACATTATACAATGGAAAGGTTCAGTGCAACTTTCATTAAGTACTAAATTTGGGGACAGGGATGATTCTGGATAATGGAGGATTATCTAGAAAACCATTTTGGTTTTAACGCTTCTTAGTTCTGATCTCTTTTTCACACTTGAATAGGTAGAATATAAGACTCATATTAAATTCCTTTTTGGTTATTGAGGATGTTAAAGGACCCCAGGCCTGTAATTCTGAACATCAATTCCCAAGCCTCTTTATTATTGATGTCAAGCCCCATGTATCTGCTAAAAGTTATCATCCAAAGCCCTGAGGTGAGATTGTTTTCTTATCTTTTGCCTTGTTTCAATGACAGAGAGAAAGAGGGAAGTAGATGGTATTCGAGTTACTGAGAGTTCTGATTTAGCAAGATGTTATGGGATATTTCCTGAAGTTGTGCTGTTTCAGAGAAGTGCACCATTTGGACAACTCTAGCTCAGTGATTCTGAGTTGTGGTGAAAGGAGACATGAGTTTAGGATTGGAGAGGTTCTGGGAATGTGGGTCTCTGCAAAATTTGACAGTTTCCTGCCTGGCCTCTCCAGTGCTCCTAGCGTCCCAAGAAACCAGCTTGCCTCACAGCTCTAGATGTAAAGAGTTGTTTCTTTCCCAAAGAAGGGGTCAGATGGGTCCCAGGGAGTTTCCAGGATGGGGAAGTGCAGCTGGCAATCTCCAGAGGAACTCAGCTTTCCCAGGGCATTTAATGGCTTTCTTCTCCATCCCTCTTCTCTGAGAATTTCTGCCATCACAACCTGATACTCCTTGAAGGACTCTATGAAGAAATAAACCAGGGATGCTCCTTGGTTACAAAAAAAAATTTGCCTTTTTGCTCTAGTCCCTGATTTACAAAGATATTCCCTTGCCAAGCACAACAACATCTACCCACACTGGTTCTACTAACAAGGAGGGACCGGTCAGCAGGAATCCTAGTCTCTCATAGGAAACTTGCCAAGAGAGGAATATGCTTTAGGGCGTGGGGAGAGGGAAACCAAATAGGCCATGGCCAGTGAGAACCTCTTTTCAGGCTTAGAGCAAACAGTCCTATCAATTTTTTTTTTTAGTTGGGGGGCGGGGTTCTCATTAATTTATTGACTCCTCCCACAATTGCTCTATTGGCAGGAAATTTATGTCTCTCTTGAGGACCTACCTGACTCTCAGCCCTACCACACTACCCAGGGACCTAATGATTTATGCAGTGTGAAGAATCTTCATACTTTCTCCTCTCATCAGAGGGAGCAATGGCATTTGATGAGTTCAGTGGTGCTATTTGCTTCACACAGAGCATCCATTTAAGACTGGTCTTGGCACCTCTCTCACTGGAGAAGAGGATTAAAGAAAAACACAAATTAAATCCCTGGCATGGCACCCTGCTACAGTGTGACTGAGACTTCTTAGCAGCTGACCAGGACGCTCTTAGCTTCCAGATTTCCTTTGACTCAATCAATGAAAAACGACCCATATCAAAATAAGCTTCTCCTCTAAGGGAACCCAAGCTGTGGCTCCTTTGTTCAGATCCCCTCTGCACACATCTGTCAAAGAAATCAAGTCATGTGGCTACTCTGAGTCTCTTTCCTCCCCTGCAGAAAGAGGATGGCAATGCTCTCACACTTGATGTGGGCTATAAATGAGATAATGCATATAAAGCTCTATGAAGCTCCTGGCGCACAGCAGGCTTGCAATTGTGCTGGTCCTTCTTCTTCCTGCTGCTTCTCCCTTTCTTTCTTTTAGTAAGAAATAGAAGAGCGCATGCAGCTAGGATTAGTGAGGAGACACCTGTTATTTTTAACCTGAACCTTTGCCTAGTTATAGGAGGGCAGCATGTTAAGTGTCAAATAGAACCCAGACAAAATTCTCACTTTCATCTTCAGAATCCAGGTAGAAAAGTCCCAGGGGAATCCAGCCTTTGGGACACATGACTTGAAGTCAAATGACTTCCTGTCTGTGGCACAAATAGTTGTTGTTGTTGTTTTTAATTTCTGGGATGGGGGTCAAGGGGGGGCGGAATTGCAATCTCCCCCAGCCATGCCAACAGTGTATTATGAAGATTTCAGGTATTTACCATTCTAATGTGTGAAAAATGGCATTTTGATGTAATTTTATTTTTTATTTTTTAAATTATGAATGAAGCCGAATATCTTCTATAATCAAAAGCCACTTGTATTTCACTGTCTGTGATCTGTCAGTTCATTGCATGCAGTTGTTTCTTATTGGGTTGTTGACCATGTACTTACTGATTTCTTAAACTTTTTATACATTGGAGAGCTAATCTCTTTCTGATATGAGGTTGAATCTGCATCCTCCCGCAAGTTTGTTTTTTGTGTTTTTGATTGTGTTTGGGGTATTTTTTTTTAATGTAGCCAAATCAATCATTTCCTTTAGAACTTCTGGATTCTGGGTCCAAATTAGAAAGACGTTCTTTACCCTGAGGTTGTAAAAGGATTATCCAATGATTTCTTCTGCTATTATAATGGGTTTTTAAAATACGTTTAAATCTTTGAGACTTTCATGTCTTTAAGAAAACCCAGAAGTCAGGGTTTTTGTTGTTGTTGTTGTTGTTGTTGTTAAATATCTCAATTTTTAATATTGGCAACGAATTCAAAACACATATACACACATACCATTTCCCAATTTGTTTAAAAGCCTCTGCCCTTTGTCTGTCAGTGTCTGTGGCTTGGAAGGGGTAGCCTAGTGGCCTATCTCAGTACTGGGCTTTAAGAGACACTGGAAATTTTGCCAGCTGCAAAGGGGGGGCTGAACCAATTAATGTGGGGCCTCACTGAGAATTAGCTCCTTGACTCATTCAAGCTAGTGTACCTTCTTGGCTGCATTTAATTGGTTTTGCATCCAAAGAGGTAAGTGCTTATCCCTGCTATTACTTACACTGAATTCAGATTTGGATTACCTGAGTTAAAAAAAATGCAACTTGTGTTCTTCCTTCTAAGTCTTTTGAGATCACCGGTCAATGGTGATACTTGAATGCAAAATTTAATACCTTGAGCAGGAATTAAACCTTGAGCTCTATTTGTTTTGCTCTCTTTGGGGAAGTACCTTAGCAGTCATCTTTCCTTTATGCCACCTAGTCATCTTCCTGTCATAAAAATTTCTAAGCAGAGAATCAGGGTGGGAAGAGAAGGGCTGATCAGTAGGACTATTAACTTGTGAAATGAGCAGAGGTGTGCAAGCTGATTGTGGGAAACTTCTTTCCCATGTGATTCTTTCTTCATCCATATCAGGAAAGCTGTTGCCTAAGAGCCTTGACGTGTGTGCATTATGATAATGTACTTGGAGGCAAAGGTAAGGTTAGAAATGCCTTCCTGCTAGCCCCACTACACAGCCAAGGAAGTCAAAACTGGATACCCCTAAAACAGAGAGGTCACCTGGGGAGAAGGGGAAAGGGGAAGACCCTAAATGGACCTCCATCCTTTTCTACCCAATTGCACAAGCTCATTAAGCCCTCTATGAAGCCTTTCTAGAATCCCCCAGGTGCACTCAGAGTCTTCTGCCTCTTTTGCCAGATTGGGAGCTCAGTGAGTCCAGAGGTGGTGGCTTCCAGGTGTGTATCCAGCTCTAATCATAGTTCCCGGAGCAGGGCTGGTACTCTGTGGATGGAAAACTTGTGCCAATGCATTTATTTACTGGGCAGTTCTTGGCACGGCCAAGGGGGCCAGGCCCAAGTCTAAAGGTCTCCAGTCACTTTTCAGTTAACCAATCAATAAAGCCTCACTGGGCTATTATGGGAGTGTCCATACACTTCGTAGAAAAAAAGGACTGGCCTGGGGGTCAGGAGATTTTGGTCTCAATGTTGATTCTGACAGTTACCCAGTGGGTGACTTTAGGCAATAGGACTCCAATCTCTCTGAACCTGTTTCATCTTCTCTAATAGGAGGAAGTTAGACCACATCTCTCCACAGTCTCTTCATCTCTGCTGTTCTTCAAGTCTGTTGGTTTAAGGTTGCAGGGAGGGGCTTCTGCTCAGTGATGGCAAATAGAGGAAGAAGGGAGCATTGTTGGCTGGGCACTCCCAAGTGCTGGACACTTTAAAGGTTGACATAACATTTTCATTTTAGTTCTCAAAGCACTTCTAGGAGGTGGGCATTGTGCTCTCCATTTGACAGATGATGAGGAATTAAGGTTTGGGAAGATTAAGTCCTGAGACTGTGCAACCAGTTTGTTGAGTGGCCTGAAGTCAGCAGGATTTCATCAGGAAAATACATTGTCTTTTCCCACCAGGGCCTCCAAACTCACTTCCCTGTCACTTGGTGAAACATCATTTCCAGTCCCTTTAGCTATTAGAAAAAAAGTGGCAGCAGCCTCATCTTGAATAATTAGAAAGTCTAGCCCAATATAAATGGAAACTTCAATTTCACATTCAGTTTACAAACTTTATCCCTCTCATCAGCTCAAACCTGGTCTAGAGCTCAGGGAGCAATGGTGGGCATGAGGGGACCCTGGCTGTCCTTTCACTCTTTGGTTCCACTTCCTGCCCACCTGTCCCCTTACCCCCAACTCTCTCAGTTCTGGCTCCCTAGGGCCGAGCAAGGGAAGGAAGGAATGGGGCAGAGGCCTCTTCATGCAGCTGATGCTCTTTGCACATCTTGCTTGGCCATCCAATCACCTTTGCTGGGGCAGTTTCCTAGAGTCAGTTCTTCCATGGAGTATGTGGCAGGCTTTCTGAGAGCCTCTGCATGTGGTCTCTGCCCTCAAAGCTGACCCATTTGGTGTCTTCTCCCCTTCTTCAGTCCGCTCTCACATAGCCTTCTCAGGCTGGGTCCTCTTGAGACAGTCCAAGCCCAGCAACCCTCTCTGGCATTCCCTGTCCCATAAGTACAGTGCACCCTTGCCCTGTGAGGAGGGGAGTGAGCACCGAGCCCAGCTGCTGACGCCATCCCCTCACCTGGCCATCACGGCAGCTTCAGCTTATGGGCAGCAATGTTTATTTTACACACACTTTCAAACACCTGGAAACAGATCAAGTTCTCAAGAACTTTCTCACTTTGGCCTGCTTCACTAACACCAGGGGGTTGTTTCTGCAAGTTTCTGGAGCTCTGCACACATCCAGTGAAGAAGATACGATGCCAGTCTCCCCTGCTGTGTGGATCAGTTGACAGTTGAGGGTAGAGAGCATCACTTTTCTTTGTCCCCTCCAATTCAATTTCTTTGTCCCCTCTGCTCCTCAGAGAAGCTCCAGCCTCCTCTGACACAGCCTCTTACCCAGGGAGGGTGTTTCCAGGCTAGCTTTGCCATCTTCCAGTAAGTGCTGCAAGTGTGTCAAGCAGCCCTCTAGAACATGGGCTACTTGCCACCAATTATCTTTAGCCTGAGGCTTTAGCCAAGATTCAGACACAATAGAAAAAAAACTCCCTTCATGGCCTGCTAAACCTTTACAATGTAAATCTGCCTTATTTTAGCTTTGTTAAAGGCAACATAGACAGGCAGGTGGAGGGGCATCTCATCCCTGCCTGGAAGCTGCCCACAGCTAGTTTCCACTGCTCTCCCTCAGCCCTGGTCTGATGGTACCAGGGATAAAGAGTGCATCCCTTCAAGCCGTGCTGAGTTGCTGCTGGTTAAAGCCCGAAGTGGGAATCAGCACAGCAGGCTGTTGCTTCCTGGAGCAAGGAGGTAAGCAGTCATTCTTCTAGTTCTTTGCTGCATTTAATGACTGCTGAAGCTGGAAGCGTGACAGGGCACTGCAGTGTACCCATCTTAGTGTGCCCCAGGAGGAGGTCCTGGGGGTGGGCAAGCATGCTATGCTGAGAAATGAGACCAACCACTGAGCACAGAAGCTGCAAAAAGACCCCACCTCCATGGTTTTCAAATTTTATTTCTGTTTCAGAAAGTATTGTTCCAAGAAACTCTTATCTGGAATTCTGTTGCGCCAGAACAGTTTTTCTGGCCAAAGTGAGTTGGGGCTGGGTGCTGACTCCAACTTTCTTGGTCTCCTTCCTCTCCTTGTGATTCTGATGGGGCTGTAAGGAACCTTTGGAATTTACAGAGCAGAGAGTAACAAACAAACAAACAAACAAACGCCTGGTGTCGGAAGATAGAATTTAGATTAAGAGTAAATTTGCAGGACCGGGACCTTCCATAGAGTCTATCAAGATGAAATATAGTAAGCCAAGATTTGCACATATAGGTGCAAGATAGAGAGTGCTGGCTTAGCAGCAGCTAGGAAAAACACAGCTTTTGGATTTTTCCATAACACACATCACATTTTCCGACATACATCACAGTGTGATCTGGTTGTCAAAAGCATTGATAAGACTGGGTGCGGTGGCTCATGCCTGTAATCCCAGCACTTTGGGAGGCCAAGGCTGGCCGATCACCTGAGGTCAGGAGTTCGAGACCAGCCTGGCCAACAGGATGAAACCCTGTCTGTATTAAAAATACAAAAATTAGCTGTGTGTGGTGGCACAGGCCTGTAATCCCAGCTACTCGGGAAGCTGAGGCAGGATAATCACTTGAACCCGGGAAGTGGATGTTGCAGTGAGCTGAGATTGCACCACTATACTCCAGCCTGGGCAACAGGAGCAAAACTCCATCAAAAAAAAAATAAATAAATAAAAAAATAAAAGCATTGATAAGCTTGAATTCACATTCTGTGAATGTGATGAAAACCCAGAATCCTTCTGTAGAAATTGCCACTTTCCTCTCCTGTGGCCCACCCCTGTCATCATAGTTAATTGATGTTTATTGATTAGAGGAGAGCATTTGAACTAACCCATAGGCTGGCCAGCAGCTGCTAGGACAAACTGCGGCTAAAACATTTCATGACTGAATTGGTGGTGATTAAGGGAAAAGATCATATTCTCTCCCTGTGGAAGTGTTGAATTTAAGTCATAGAGAGTTTGTTGGGAAAAAAACCACAAATGGCACACTCACAAGAAGGCAGGCAGAAGCCAAGAGGCCTCATGGACAGTGAGGAGGTGAAAGCCAGGATGAAGCAGCCCCTGAGAAGACATGGAGCATGGAGGGCGAGGCAGTGGGGGAGTGGGTGGTATTGAGAGCAGCAGAAGTCAACCAGGAAGGAGCTGGGGCCCCCAAGGTACAGCTAGGGTGTCCCTGTAGTGGAGACTGCACTGAATTCTAGATTTCCCTGCAGGTTTCAAAGCATGTTCCAGTACTAATCCATTCCAGGGTTTCTGTGAGGCCTCTTGTGTTCTTTACCCTCATTTGAATCTCCCCAATAACTCTTACGGCAGCTGAGGAGAGCTGCTGCTGTCCTCTGAGGCAATTCTTACTTTTCAAAATGCCTCAAACCCAATCACAAGAGTCTAGCTCACCCAGAACCACAGTGTCCTGAAGGCACTGATGTTAACCCCATTCCTTTCCATATTGCTCAGACTTGTGGCCAGCTCCTGTCACTTCAGTTTTCACTGGACATTGACAAGCTGGAGTATGTTCTGAGGAAGAGTCCTGGGAGTTATGCTGTATAAAGAGAGGACTTTGGGGCAGAGATAAGGAAAAGATAAGAGTTCAGGCTTCAGTTCTGTCTTCAAATGCCTGAAGGGTCAATATGTAGCGATGGGACTATATTTTGGGAGGATGCCTCTAAAGGGCAGATACAGGACTGAAAAACGGAATGTTTGTGGAGGTCAGTTTCAGCTTTCTAATTGGAAGTACTCTTTAACACTAGAATGTGTTACTTCATTAAGTGGTGAGCTCCCCATCAAAGAGGGCAAGCAAGAACAGGATGCTCCACCTGGAATGCTCTAGAGGAAATTTCTGCATTTGATGGGGCACCAACAAGGTAAAGCCCAAGGTCCCCCACAAGCATGAGATCCTTGGCTTTATTTTGTGCTTTTTAATAGCAAACAGAGATCTGGTCCTGCTGACCTGCCTAAAGGGAGGAAATGGAACTTGTTGACTGTTGCTTTTTAAAACTGAATTTGGAAGGAGGCAAAAACAAATCTATTTTCAGAGCAGCAAATGCCAGCACAATTTACATCAAAACCCCCATCTGCTCAAGTGAAAGGCGGTGGTATGGACCAAGCATTTTGTGAGCCAGCAACAGGCTTGCTTGTTGAAGAATGTTAGCTCCATGGGGAGTCTCTGATTAGGGCCCTGAAGCTAACTGGGGCCTTTATATTAACTTCTTGCAGTTGTGACCACCGTTGGCAAATTGTATTTCCCCCAATTCAAAGGCAGATCATTGCTTTTCAAAAGATCTCACATCCAATTGAATGTTTAAAGTATTACATGCACAAATAAAATCTGTATTAGAGAAAAGTCTCAAAAAATAGAAATGTATTAGAGTAAATAATGCTGGCTGCTGTAACAGATGAGCCTCAAAACCTCAATGGCTTAACACTTCAGCATCTGGCCAATAGGCAAAGGAAGAGAGAGCAAGAAGTATCATGCAGGAAGTGTAGGTGCCAGGCTTGGAAGTAATGATTATTTTGCACACAGTCCATTGGTGCAAACAAATCACATGGCCTCTGTTGGATGAAAGGAGACTGGAAAATGAGCCAAAAAAAAAAAAAAAAGAGGAGAACATGGATATTGGTGAACACCAGCAGTCTGTCATAAGAAACAGAAGATACGGTTTTCCATGTGTCTCAAGAGATGGATGCTATAAATTTATCCATGAAATTGGAGCAAGGCATCAGATTTTACACACAGTAGATGTTCAGTGGCTGATGATGTAGACATTAAAGATATTAAGGCATCTTGGTCCCTGGAGGGAGAAAGTGGCACTGGGGTTCATTTCTGTGTGATTAGGTGATGGAGAACTGAAGCATTTTTAAAAGAATTCATATGTCAGAATGGCTGTTTTATTATTGATAATTAGAAAAAGGAGAATGAAGAAGTTGGAGAGCAAGAAAGGAAGTGAGGAGTTTTTCAGTGTAGCCTTGAGAAGAAGAAAGGAGCTGAGTTGCCACCAGAAGCATGGAATCTAGAGCCAGACTGGACATGAAGCTACCAAGAATGAATACACAGTGATTTATCCCCAGCTTTGGGGCACATTTCTTTTTTAGCTGCTTTAGAAAATAAGTATTTTAACCGCTCCTAAGGCATTTTCTTCTTTTGCAAAATCAAATTACTCTGAACTGGGAGGTGGGGTCAACACCTTGGCTTTTTGTTATAAATGAGACTTCAAATATCACAAAGATGTTCATTAACCTTATACATGGAAATATCAATTGTCACGTGAATCTCTCATATTTTTATGGTCAAAAGAAGCACAGGAAAGAAGCAAAAGGTTGTGGCTTTTTTTTTTTTTTTTTTTTTTGCCAAGCTCTTTTTGGCAAAGATAAAAACAGTCTTTATTTTCTCAAAATATGTCTTAACTTCTCACACCGACATCCAGTTCTTTGAAATCTTTTCCACACCAACAACCAATTTTCAAACTCTCCAGACACCAACCATTCCAACAATTCCATTCAATTCTGACTTTTAACTACCCGGTGACATTGACCAATCAGCTATAAATTAGGATTTTCCACACCTCCTTCCTTGGGTTTGATAATTTGCTAGAATGGCTCACAGAACTCAGGAAAGCATTTTATTTACATTGACTGGTTTATTATAAAGGGTACAGATTAATAGTCCAAAGGAGAGGTGCATAAGATGAGGTCTGGAAAGATCCTGATTGCAGGAGTCTCGATTCTGTAAAATTAGAGTGTGCCACCCTCCTGGCATGTGGATGCATTCGCCAACCCAGAGGCTCTCTAAGCCCAAAGGCTGTCTAAACTTAGAAGTTTAGAGGTTTTTTTTTTGTAGAGGTTTCATTAACTGGTATGATTGATTAAATCATTGGCCATTAGTGATTAGCTCAATCGCCAGCCCCTCCCTGCTCCCTGGAAGTAGGGAGTGGAGACAGCTGATTGCTCCAGTCCTCTAATCACATGGTTGGTTCCTCTGGCAGCCAGCCCCCATCTTGAAATTTTCTAGGGGCCCACAAAGGGTCACCTCATTATCATAAACTCAGGTGTGGTTGGAAGGGACTTGTATGAATAGCAAAAGATGCTCCTTTCACTCCTATGGCTCGGGAAGTTCCAAGGGTCTTAGAAACCCTCTGCCAGGAACCCAAGACAAAGACCAAATACATATTTCTTATTGTATCACAATATCATACCAGCTAAGTGGCAGTGATACACACTGGGGTCTATCAGAGGGTGGAGGGTTGGAGGAAAGAGAGGATCAGAAAAAAATAACTAATAGGTACTAGGCTTAATACCTGGGTGATGAAATAATTTGTACAACAAACCTCCTGAAATGAGATTACCCTGGATCATCCAGGTGGGCACCACATAATCACCCTGGTCCTTAGAAAAGGGATATAGGAAGAGTCATTCATTTTACTTATGTAACAAACCTGCACATGTACCCCTGAACTTAAAAGTTAAAAAAAAGTGGCAGTGATAATATTGACCTCACAGAGAGGTTGTGAGCTGTGGATGGGATAACCTATGTAACAGGCCCAACATGATACCTGTGTTTACTTTCTATGTCTCAATGTGGTCATTCACATATTTGGCTCCTTAATCATTCATACATGACATGATCAAGAAATATATTTTTATGAATGAACACTGTGACTGATGCAATTTCCTAGGTAACTGAGGGTTAATTAGAAATCCTCTTTTGTTTCAACCCTTGTTAAAAATCCTTAGAACATGTCAGAATTCATTTTTCTTACATGCGCTGAGCATGATTTAATCTTCCATTCATTCCGAACATCAGTCCTCATTACCCAGGGCTGCAGGTATAGCCAAGGATGACGGGGATATTGAGAGTAACATGCAAATTGGTTTAAAAAAATTAATTACAAGTGCAATTTTTAAAAGTGACTTACCCTTTTGCTCAGACCTTCAGCAAAACGCCCATGTATTTGAAGTTATATAATTAAAAGCTAGATAATAGAAGCATTCTTTCTTTATGTTCAATTGCCACTCAAGTGTTTAGTCGATCATTCGTGTAAAAAATAATCTTTCAGGGCCTACTACGTGCCAGGCAAAGGGCTGGTGTACCAGATAGACGTGGTTGCTGTCTGCATGAAGCTACTGTCGAGTGGGGAGGAGAGACAATTAGCAGGAGAGATAGTGGATGCTATGGGAAGCCATGGCAAGAATCCCAACTCAGTCTCAAGTTGTCAGTCTTGGGTCTAGTGAGGGTGGTGGTGGTGGTGATGGTCAGGACAGGGAAGGCATCCTGAAGGAAGTGATGGTTAAATCAAGTGCTTCAGGATGATTTGGAGTTAGGCAAAGGGAAAGGTTGTAACCTGTACAAGGGTGCAACTAGTATTGTCCAAGCTGCTGGGGTCAGTATGGTTGGAATAGAGGGTGGGTCTGGGAAGTTGAGAATGGGGTAAGGAGAGGGGCTTGGTTATGCTCCTGGCTGATTGTCTCATGGGAGGCTTACATAACTCTAGTCATTGATTCTTGCATTGAACATTTATTTGGTACTAAGGATGCTGAAAGTACTGTGTTAGGTTAAGTGCAGTCAAGTATGGTAAGGGGGTGAGAGATGGGCACAGAATACCAAGCCATGGCTGTCTTGTTAACTGTTGAACCTGACTGCCCAGCCTACACACCTCCTGGCATCAACTAGGCATTCAATGAACTCTAGGTGATTGACTAACTGAATGAATGAATGGAGACTTGGTTTAACCTTCATCCTCCCTCAACAACTATTCCCATTATTTTCTTTGTGCAGGATAAACATCTTGAAACACCTCTGCGCCATCGCTAAGCAGGCCAATCTTCCATAGTGTCTAGAAACCAGTACAGAAAAAATGAAATTTGACCTTGCTGTCATCGTTTGCAGTGTAATGAGGAAAACAGGCATTAAATAACTAACCATACAAATAATAATGTAATTAAAACTGTGGCACATGATACAAAGAAGATGTACAGGATGATGGAAGGGCACATAAAGGGGAAAGCCCAGGAAGCCTTTATTGAGATATTGACGTATAACTAGGTTTAGAAGGGGCAAAAGGAGGTGGGAAGAATGTCTCAGGCAGGGGGAGGAATACGATGCAAAGGCCTTGGCAGGACAAAAGGCCAGTGTTGCTGGACCCTGGGGATCAGCTAGGAGAATGGCTGGAGATGGGTCTAGAGCTTGGAGGAGATTCCTCTGCCAGGTCTCTCAGCCATGTTGGAGATTTTGGTCTTTGACTTAAGAGTCCTAGTGAGATATTGAAATGTTTTAAACATGAGAGATATGTGATCAAATCACACTGGCTGCTGTGAGGAGAACAGATTGGAGAGGTACAGGAAAGGACACTGGGACACACACACACACACACACACACACACACACACACCCTTCAACAGGCTGACAATGCCCTGTGTACAGATAGCGGTAGGAGCATGAAACTGAGATCTGATTAAGAGAAGACTGAAGTCATTGCACGTCATTTCTTCCTAATCTTTTCGAAACAACCCACTCCTTCATCCTGTCTTATGGTGGGCACTTGTAAGTGGGCTGCTACTTGTTATTTATTTTTTAACCAATTTTGTGAAACAACAGATGTGGTGCTTCTCTTGTGGTTGTTATTCTCAAAGAGAGGATGTTGGTTGCAGCAGACAATTTATTGGAGCCCATTTTCTCCCTTGGCTTCAGCAGGGAGCCAGGGGCTGGGGGTGCTAAGTTGGGCAGGAGTGGAATCCACCCTTCTGTCAGCCGCTGGCTTGAAAGCAAGCATTAGCACATATTCAATTTGGTCTGGGAGCTCTCCTCTGGACACTGAACCTGGTCCTTATCTCATTTTTCCCATTAATAATGAGCTGTTAAATCACATTGCTCATGCCATTTGCAAGATAGCAACGTGTGGTTTAATTGTGGCTGCTCTGATCCCCCATCATCTCAATCCTCCTCCTAATGGCTTGGCAGGTGGGGCAGGGCTGCTTGGGAATCACTGGCTCAGGCCTGCCATTTCCTGGCCTAGCAATCTCCAGTTTTAGAAACAGGGACTGCTGTGGCAGAAGTGGAATGGAGCTGCGAATGTGAGGGCCCTGGGGAGGGGAGACTGCGTGCACTCACACCTGCACTCTCCCTCCTCCCCATCATCCCAGAGGCCCTCTCAGAAATCCTAATGGTTGAGGAAAGGGGGCTGGCCTGGCAAGAGGCTGGGCCTCCATTCCTGTTTCCCCTGCTCATTGCCTGAGCCTTTCAAACAGTCCCCGCTGCTATCTGGTTTTTGCTGGCGGCACAGGCAAGTTGCTGAGTTCTTGTGATAAGGCTGGCTGATACACAAGGATAATTACGTCTGTGGGTTTGGAATCACTCAAAACCAAAGGTGAAATGACTCAACACAGGGGAGGGCTTTCCCCAGAGAGGTGACTCATGCGCTGGTGGTGGATTTGGCTAGAAAGGAGGTACATTTCTCTGCTGTTGCTGGGAGATCCCAGGTGTGGGACAGCTGGCCAGGATCAGAGGGCGGGGCTCAGGTGGCCTGCAGAAGCCTGCAGTGATGTTGGGAGATGGTGGCATCATAGCAAGGGCCCAGGGCTCTCGTTCCACCCTGCCACCAACTGGCTGTGTAAACTTAAACAAGTCCCCCTTTGGCTGCTTTGGCCCTAGAGTCCCAACCTTTACAACAAGTGTGACAACATTCTCTCCCTTCCAGTAACTTCAAGTATGTGCTTGTTTCCCTTGACTAAAGCAGCTTAGAAGTGGATTGTCCTGTGTTTTTGGTGTTTTGATTTCAGCTGCCGCTTCCACCATCAGGAGAAATGTGGTCCCTTTTAGGATAAGATCTGAGATGCAGTCCTGCCCAAAGAGGTCCCCCTACCTACCCATCAAGGTGTCTGAAATGCCCACATTTAGATCTAACCGGAGAGGGAGGCCAGGTAACATAGTAAAAAGAGCACGAGCTTTGGGAATGAGATATGAATCTTGGGCATCGTATTCCTCATACCACTTCCTTCTTCCTGAAGTCACAGTTACCTTGTCCTGCTGCCACCTATGGGAGCATCCTTGCTAGACTCTCTGAGCTGAAGCCCTGGGCCAGCATGGCCTTCATGCCCTCTATGCCAGGCCTTATCCTTGCTGAGTTGCTCCTCCACTGCGACACTTGGATGGAATGCTACACTGCAGGATATGGTTTCTGGCCTTCTCAGTGGCCACCAATGGTCTGCAATGATGTAGAAGTATAGAGTCAACTCTCCATGGAGCTGGACCAATGAGAAGGAAGAAACTTGAAAGAGATGGGCAGTGCATCCCCACTCTCTCTCCCTGCCATGGACCACTCTGAGATACAGTTTGTCCCTGCAAATCTTTTGCAGAAAGTCCCACATGCTGAGCAAGGACACCTGTCAGGTGACCTGCTGCATCTCCCAGCAGCTGGTGGTAAAGCAGTGACCAGCATACTAAGGCATCTCTTTGCATCCTTTTGCTCCTTTCTTCACGTCGGTTTTCTTCTCTCCTCTTTCTCACTGTCCTGGGCTTGCACTTCCCAAAGAGTGTTTACACTTAATTCCTGCTCAAGCTCTGCTTTCTACAAGACCCGGACTACGACATCTGGCTTGGAATTTGGATCTGCCCCTTGATAGGTGTGTGAGATTGAGCAAATTCTTCACATCTTCTAAAATGTCAGTTTTCTTCTCTGTAAAATAGGCGTAATAACATCTACCTTTTAGAGTTCAGAAAAGTAGATATAATTGTATCAAGTACTTTGCACAGAGCCTAGTATAGATGCATAGTGAGTGTTCAATAAAGGACAACTCCTCTTATTATTATTTTTATTTATTTATTTATTTATTTTGAGACGGAGTCTTGTTCTGTTGCCAAGCTGGAGTGGAGTGCAGTGGTGCAATCTCGGCTCACTGCAACCTCTGCTTCCCAGGTTCAAGTGATTCTCCCGCCTCAGTCTTCTGAGTAGCTCGGACTACAGCCACCCGCCACCACGACACCATGACTGGCTAATTTTTGTATTTTTAGTAGAGATGAGATTTCACCATCTTGACCAGGATGGTCTCCATCTCTTGACCTTGTGATCCGCCTGCCTGGGCTTCCCAAAGTGCTGGGATTACAGGCATAAGCCACCGCGCCTGGCCCTTATTATTATCTTTGTTGTTGCTGCTGTTGTTGTTTGTGGTAGAAATGGCTAGCTGTCTCCAAAGATTTGGGCTCCCCCTCCACAGTGAAGAGTTATTGCTCAGAAGCCCTGCCCAGCCAGGAACTTCATTCCTCAACCTTTCTTGCATCTAGGGAAAGTCATGTGACTAAGTTCTGGCAAATACAGTGTGGATAGAAGTGACGTAATGCCTCTTCCAGACGGGTTCATAAAATGTTCTTGCTGTGGTTTAACCAAGTGCTGAAGACGGTGCAGCAACCATCAGTCTGGATCCCTGAATGGCTGTAGAACAGGCCCCCCGCTGCCCACCTGCTCCTCCCCTCACTCTATCATTGAACTCTGTATGAACAAGGAATGAGTTCCGTTTGTGTTGAACAACCAAGAGTTTGGATCTTACCTGTTAAAGCAGCTAATACTACCTTAATAATTACATTGTTATTGCTGTTGTTCCTTTATTATTATTATTACTAATTATTATATGATTACGAATTATTATATAATATAGAATAAGATCTCCTCTGAGAGGTCGTTTTAAGGCTTTTCTAGTGGTTAACCATACAGACTTTGGAGTTAGAATGCCTAGATGTGAATTCCAACTCCATCACTTAGCCCTGTGAATTACTTAAACTTTTTAATAAATAGGTCATATGGATATTACGGGACTTGGATAAAGAAATCTATACGAAGAATAGGAAAATGTCTGGCCCAGAGTAAAAGTTCAATAAAAGTTAACTACCACAACCACCATATCTGCTATCACTGCCATCATTATCTCCATCATCATCATCGCCACCATCATTATTTATCAGTGGAGAACCAGGCACTGAGTGAATGGGAGGTAGACTGTGGTCTGGTCCTGGGGTTGAAGAGAGGCATGCAGAAGATTGAGAACATGGTGCACAGGTGTAAAACAGACAGTCGAACACAGGAAGAGGAAGTAAGGAATGTGGTCCTGAAGATAGACATGGCCCCCTTTGAATTTGGTGACCAGAAGACGACATTTTTCTGGTAGATGGTTTTTTCAGTCCTGCTGGCCAACAAAGATCGGAATACATCCTGCAGGTAGAGCACTGTGCTGGACACTGTGGGAGATACAGTGAAGAAGGAGGTGAGGGAGGGGACTCTGAACTCCTGGGAGGCACCAGGCATGGGACTAGGCACTTTTTCATGTTAACTTGTTTAATCCTCATCACAAACCTCGTGAAGTTGCTATGATCCCCACTTTATAGATAAGGAAGCTGATACAAGGTACTTGATGGAATTATGCCGTATTCACATAGTAAATTTTGGAGCTGAGAATTGAATTTTGACTGGGTAGGGATTCTGGTCTCTCGAGCCACATCCATTTGCCAAGGGTAATTCAGCAGAATGTCAAGACGTAGCTGGGAAAAAGCAGAAAGTGTTAGGAGACTGATACTTGCCCATTTCCACTAGCTGGATCTAGCTCTGTGGCTTTTGGCAGCCCTCTTTATTGTCTCTGGGCCTCTGATTTTTTTTCTTTTTTTTTTTTTTTTAGATAAGAGAGAAAGGGAGATGGAGGGAAGTCACGCGTGCCAGGTACCATATTAGGCTCTAAATAGAGCAACTATATCACTTAATCTTTCCAATAATTTACAAGGTAGGTGATGTTATTATCCCCATAGTACAGGTGAGAAATACTGAGGCAGAAAGAGAGATTAAGTCACTTGCCCATTCTCTGTTGTAGACTCAACTTCTTAGCTATGTCATCGTGTCATATGTCCTTGTGTCAACAATGTCTTTGTGGTGCAAAGCCCAAGTCATTCTGCTTTACCACGCTGTGCATCTTTAAGACTTTTTCCAGATCTTAGTTTGTGCAGTCTCATCTGTAGAATTTCTTCAGGAAGCAACACAAGAAAAACAATGACTTGATTATCTAGCTCTGCATTCACCTACCCTCTCTTCCCAGATGAAGGTAATGAAAGTGGAACCAAGTAGCCTCGTTTGAAGCACAGGGTCAGGGATCTTAGTTCTCTTGGCTAGGAAACCCCTCCCTCCCACCACCAGAGAATCATAGCTATGGGCTCCTAGATGCCTCCATGTTTTTAAGGATTGGGGAGGAGCAATTTAAATACAAATTTTGCATCCTTTCTTCCTTCCCTCCCAGTTCTTTTTAGTGTATGCTCTGTGACATTAACCAAGGCCCAGCCAACACAGAGGACAAGGCCAGGGGTTGTTTGGGTTTAAATGAAAGTTGATACAACTCAAGGTTTATCTGCTTCAATGGGCAGCTCTCCAGAGAATGGAGTTTTTGGACATGTTGGGGAGTTTTCTGCCTCTTAATGAGCTGCTTCTAGCCTGCCAGGTGATAGCAGGGGGTTAGCAATTGCTTTAGGGGATTCAATAACAAGAATGAGGACTGCATCTCAGACGGTGTGCCTGCCTGCCTGCCTGCCTGCCTGCCTGCCGCCAGAGTCATCATTAATGCAAACAGCTGAACCGCTGAACTGCTCGGGGCTCCTCAAATGTGGGAGCCAGAGCCTGGTGGGGAGGGAGAACCAGGTCACTGTAAAGGCCATTGTCCTTTTGAATATGACCATCCCATTACAGACTGGAGGTCTCATGACCCCCAAACAACAGTGTGGAACAGATGTTGATGTAGCCTGGGACCAGGGAAAGGGGAGCCAGTGTCAGCCTGGTCTCTGCGGTGCCATGAAAGTCCTCCAGGCACCTGTGATTCCACTTCACTCCAAGGAGGGGAGACAATAGTGAGGAAAAGAACATAGCATGAGGAAGTGAGGTTACTGTGCTGCCTGATGGACCAGAAGGGAGTTCTATGTATGCCCTCCCCAGAATCAAGAAGACTTGATGTGTGCCCACTCACAACTTGGGATACTGAGAGCCACTGTTGCTCAGAGGCCTGTGGTAAAAGAGGTTTATCTGCTTTCTAATCCTAACCTGAATCCTTTTCCAAATGAACAAAACTAGCTGGAAACATGATACTGCCAATCTCTTCCAGATTACTTGAGTCATCTCTGAAATTGAGTGGGCTGGTTCTTTTCAAGATAGATTCTCCATCAGTCTGTCCTATGAACCCAAATAATCATTGGCATTTGCACCTTGCTTCGTGGTTTCCAAAGCATTTCCACTCACCCTCATCTGAACCGGTTGTGTGGGGTGAAGGTTGAGAGCCTGGGTTTGGTGGAGTTGGTTTGATTCCAGCTCCACCACTTCCTGGCTGAGACACCAGGACAAATGTGCTTAACCTCAGCTTCCTGCTGTGGAAAGTGAGGATAGTAATTCCTGCCTCACAGAGGTTTGGGGGAAGGTGAGACGATGCATTTAAAGCCCTTAGCTCACGGTCTAGCATTCAGTTAGCTGCTATTGTTATTACCCTGGATTCTTACAACACTATGACATAGGCGGGGTAAATATCAAGCACTCCTGACTTAGAATGTAAGCCTGCCTCATGGGCAGAGACCGTATCTCTTTCACTTACCCACAGAATAAGTCACAGAAGGTCCCTTTCTGGACCGGGTAGAACTGGGTTGACTTGTAAGACGTGCTGCCTGTGGAGAAGTGCTGCTTCTGTCTTCCTTAGCCTTGACGTTCCATCAGCAGGTCCTTCTGCTGGATTCTTGCAGTAAGATATGAGAGATGAGGCACAGGGACCCCAACTCCATTCTCACCTCCAGCCCCCGATGATTAGCTCAGAACACACAAATCCAGACCCTCCCACCTTCCTCTCTCTCCTCTGACCAAACACGCACCCTGGTTTAGCTTGAGCTGTTGCCCACCACAAGTGGTTAAAGGAAGAAGGGTGCTGTCATGGCCCAGCCCTGCCCTCAAGGGACACACAGCCTGGTGGGGGAGGCAGACATGGAAACAGACTATCATAATTAGGGAGCTATAAAAGCACCCCACCCCGTGCCCCACCGCACCCCGCATCACACTCCCCCTGAATTCTTCCTTCGCCCTCAGTCAGGCGCAAGGTGGGGGCCAGCCCTGGGAGGTGGCGGTCCCTGCCCGAGGAGGTGCGGGCAGGCAGGCTCAGTATAGAAGTGCTTTCCCTGAGCACAGCAACCCTCCCCATGCGGTTGGTACCAATGCATTCTGCCTGTGGCTGCTACTTCTCAGCTCCCACCTTTCTAACCAGACCTGAGTGTTACCTCAGCGCCCTCAGCAGGCTTGGCTGTCTCATTGCATGGATTGGAATATAAGCATTATCCTCAGAAGCGACATCAGAAATGAAGATGGCCAGGACATCCTGGGAGGTCTGGCTTCTCCCAATCCCAAGTTCATCTTATATTGGGATCCTGGCACGTGATTCTTCATGGGGAGACCATTTGCTATTTTGTCAGACATTTTGTTTTACGAGGTCTGGGCTATAAGTATTCATGATGTGAACTTGAGTAAGTTCCCTAACCTCCCTGATTCTCAGTTTCTTCATCTGTAAAATGGGATTACATTCCTTACTTCATATTATGAGCATTGAATGCAATGATATATGTGGGGCGTGCTGGATATTGCCTAACATATAGTTAGCACTCAATAAATGCCATCTGTTTTCTCTTTTGTTCACATAGTGATTAGTTTTATAAATAAAGACTCTTTGGCAATGAAGTTATGGTCTGTGAAGGAGGGAGAGAGGAGAGCCAGAAAGTCAATGTGCTCTCTAAGAGTGATTGCTAAGGAAATAGAGCTGTTTAGAGTGTAGTTATTTATTTGTAAAATAAACCACCCAGGATTCTACACAGTGTGAGACTATTTTTTTTTTAACTGTGAAATGCAATTTGTATAGCATGATCTATGGATTATTAAATTCACTTAGCCTTGAGCAAGCCCTGAAATTGAGCGATTATTTTTGGTTCTCCACACTCCCTCCCTTCCAGCCCCAGCTCCTAGGTGTGTTAAGCCATCATGAACCTGGCCTCCAGTTTGGGGAGCATGACCCAGCTGGGCTCTGAGCTGAGGAAAGACAAGTGTGGCCTGCTCCACAGTGATATAAGTGATGTAGAGGGCTCTTGAAACACTCCCCAAGAGAAGCTTCTGACAAATGTGGAGGCCTGATTTGAAACGTGGGAGCCAAGCCTGGGAGGTGGAGTTTGCAGTGAGCTGAGATCCTGCCACTGCACTCCAGCCTGGGCGACAGAGCGAGACTCCGTCTCAAAAAAAAAAAAATGTGGGAGCTGAGAAGGAACAGCCACAGGCGGAATGCATTGGTCCCAACCCCACAGGGAGGGCTGCTGTGCTCAGGGAAAGCACTTCTATACTAAGCCTGCCCATACCTCCTCAGGCAGGGACCGCCACCTCCCAGGGCTGGCCCCCACCTTGCTACTGACCGAGAGCAAAGGAAGAATTCAGGGTGTGTGTGTGTGTTGCGGGGGTGGGGAGTAGGGGCACGGGGTGGGGTGCTTTTGTAACTCCCTAATTATGATAGTCTGTTTCCATGTCTGCCTCCCCAACCAGGCTGTGCGCCCCTTGAGGGCAGGGCTGGGCCATGACAGCACTTTCTATGTCCACAGTGCCTGGACCAGAGCAAGTCAATGGCTGTGCTAATAAAAACAACTGTGGACTCCGGTCACCCCCTCCACCCCCCGGCCCTTCCCTCTGCAAATCTTTCTGGTGCTCTGCGCTCCACCCTGAAGATTTGTGGCTTCATTCGGTGATGGTGAGAACTAACCAGACATCCATAGCAAAGGGCAACAAAGAGCCTTTATTCACTTTTCTAGGGAAAGACATGACAGGAAGGGATGCTGATCTGAAAATTGTATTATTTTCAATTCACCACTGGGAGCTCATTTTAAAAAATGAACTGCCTGAGTGTTTGGAATGGGGGAAAAGACCTCCTGGGACAACAGTGACAGCCTGAACAAGGAATTTGGAAATCCACGTACCACTGTACAGTGGAGCTGCAGGGGTGAGCAGCTGCATGGTATACATGGATTTTTAAACCCCCCATTCTGAGCACATGGGGAGTGGCTCAACACCTAATTTCCCTGCACAGCGTTTGATTTGACTCCTCAGTGGTGACAGGTCACTTAAAATCCGCAGTATTCAGACCTGCAGGGCCACCTATTCCCTTCCCCTCTCATTTTTCCCTTTGTCAGTGTCTAAAGACCAGCTCCTTGAGCCATGGAGTGCTGGATGAAAACCATTTGGTAGCAGGAAAATGGCTCGGTCTGTCCTTTTCTCACCAGAACCAGCCTAGGCAAATCACTGGTGCTAAGCCCTGAAGTCATTTGTTATATCCTGTAGCACAAATGGCAAAAAACTTTCCAAATCCATTAACAGCTTATTCAAAACAGCACATAATTCAGAACCTTCGCCATTTCCCAGCTGACAAAAATGCCCTATTAATAAAAATATCAGAAACCACACATTTGTAGTTTCATTTTGACTTTTGAATTAATGTCTGGTCTCCTGAGTTTTAAATTAACAGGATTTCCCTGCATAACCTATGCAACTTCGTCATTCACAACTAAATCAAGCAGCTGGGTTGGCTTAATGAGTTTGGTTTGACAGGGATGTGTCTGTGTACAGTTTTCACCAAATGGCGTGGATTTTCTTCCCTACAGAACAGGTTGCGCATGTGACAGGCTTGTGCCTGGTGTTTCTGAAGCCTCCTCATTGAAGCCACCTGTGCATTATGGTACCAACTGGTGGATGATCATGTGGGTCTGCTGGGTGAGGTGGAGGTGTGTAGCAGCTTCTGAATGAGGTCCAGAGTTGTGGTTAGGGAGGATGAAACAACTTGGAAGCTTCTGATCAGAGCGGCCCCTTAGTAAATAACCACCCAGTAGGGACTTCTCCAATTACCCTCCCATAATATACTGGCATAGAGAGCTTTAGCTGTCCCCAGGTTAACTCCACCCTGGGTCACATAGTATGGAAGAAGCTGACGGGACAGAGAGACATAGCTCTGTCTGCCCCTTGTTCGTATCTGCATCTCTCCATCTCCCCGTTGTTCCAAAACCGAGTCCCAAGCCTGCTGCATATTGTCTCCACCTTCTCTCATTTCTCTGCCCCTCCCTCATTCTCTTCTTTCATGACTCCCAGATATTCCTAGAGATTTACTTGTATCCCTCAAGCAGCACAGAATTTGTCACATCACAGAAAAGGAAGCAGATCTCACCCTAATAGATTCATTGTCCATCTATACCTCTCCCCAAATGGTACACATTCTCTCTCCTTCCTTCCCTGCATCCTTTCCTTCTTTCCAACAGATATTTATTGAGGACCTACTGTTATTCAGCTCTGTGCTGGGCTCTAAAAAAACAGCAGTGGGGCTTACTGTCTAAAGCTGGAGAGAGAGATTTTAAAAACCAAGTTCGCAAATACTAAAATAATTACTGGTGACTTGGGTATTGCAAATGAGAAGCGTAGGATGCTAGGAGGACAAGTCACAGTGAGATCTGGTCTGGAGATTTGAAAGGCCTGCCTGTCCTGAGGATGTTTTATCTGGGACTGAACATAAGTCTGAGTTTCCTAGCAGGAAAGAAAGGAAGAGGAGAGTTCTAGAGGAAGGAACAGCTTCACAGCTTGTGCAAAGGCCCTGAGGCAGAAAGGTGTTAAACAAATGTAAGGACCTGGAAATAGAAGAAGCTGGCTGGAGTCTAGAGAGTGACAGAGCAACAGCAGCTGCTGAGGTGGGCAAGGACAGATCAGCAGGGACTTGTAGGCCAGACCAAAGGTGGGCGTCTTTATCCTAAGTGAGAGAGGAGGCATTGAAGAGGATCAACAAGAAACGTGTCTTTACCATGAAGTATCCTCATAACTACGGTATCAACTGTTTCATCCTTACTATGTGGTTCACATCATTATCCTGTAACTATGCAACACCTGGTCAGTTCTATTAGGTTAAAAAAGTGTGTGTGTGTGTGTGTGTGTGTGTGTGTGTGTGTGTGTAAAGATTAATATTTCTTCTTCATTTCCTTTCCAGTCTTTTCACCTAAGTGGATAACCCTCCAGAGATCAGTTGAACTAAAGGCAAATTTAAGAGATTGCTTTTAAAAAATTAATTTAAGAATCAGATAGTTACGGAACAACTGCCATGTTCCAGGTATCATGCTGGGCCCTGACATATGGAGACAAATGAGGAAGATAAAGACACAGCTGACAAGTTGGGAAGATGACCATAAACAAATGACCAAATTGAAAGGCTCCATGCCCTCTCCGTCTTCCAAAAAGACCTCTAGGACAGCTTCCTTGTCTAGCCACCATCCTCTTCCATAGCCCACTGTCTGGGTGAGGAATGCTCCTCTCTCTTCCACAGTCCTGGACAGATGCTCCTCAATTTACCATTGGGTTACATCCCAATAAACCCAACCCATTGTGAGTTGAAAACATCCTAAGTCAAAAATACGTTAATACACCTATGCTGCTGAATATCATAGCTTAGCCTTGCCTACTTTAAATGTGCTCAGAACACTTACATTAGCCTACATGTGGGCAAAAGTATCTAACACAAAGCCTATTTTATAATAAGGTGTGAATATCTCATGCAATTTTTTTGAATACTGTATTCAAAGTGAAAAACAATGTATGGGTACTCAAAGTACTGTTTCTAGTGAATATGTATTGCTTTTGTATGATCATATAATCAAACCATTGTAAGTCAGGGACCCTCTGTATTTCGACTTTCATAATAACAATAAGATAGCTAACACTTAAATAGTGGTTACTATATGTAAAAGCTTTTTACATGTATTAATCCAATCCACAACAAACCTTTGCTATATCCCCATTTCACCGATGTTGAAATTGAGGCTCAGAGAAGTTAAGTAATTCCATCAAGATCACATGAACCCAAAGTCACATGGCTGGTAAGTGCGAGTTAGGGTTTGAACCCAGGCAATCTGACTCCAGAGACTGGGATCATAACTGGGATTGCCACATGACATTGCTCATATTCAACTGTCCACTGCTCTGAGTTCCCCTCTCAATTTAGACAGCGGACACCATGTGTTTTTTGTGCCCTGTAGATCCCCAGTGCTCAGCACTGTGCCTGGCTCATCACAGGTGTTCAAAATAAACAGGTGGATCCCAGCTGAGTACAAATGAGGCAAAGCAAAATACTGGGCAAGATATGGGGCCCAAGGAAGGAGAAAGCCTTTCAGGATTGGAGGCACCAAGAAAGGATGCATGTCCTTAAGAAGGGCTATTTTTGGGACCCTGACAAAGTGCTACCGGGCAGCAAGATTTAGATCAATTCAGGGAAATTAATCTTTAACCTTAAACTGATGTTAGAAATGTATTTCAGGGATCCCTGACTATGCTAACAGTTTTTGGAATGTGAATTTCTTCCCTACACACCTTCTGGAGCCCCCATGGGCTGCCTAGGATCAGCCTGAAATGTATGTCATCTATGTGGCCTTGCCCAAACTGCCGCATCTGCTCCTGAACCTGCAGGGGCTTGGAGAGCAGTCTAACCTGGCCTTGGAGCGGAGGCCAGGTCTCTCTGCACAATCCTCAGGGCCCCCACAGCTCTCTCCTCCTCCCGAAATCCTTCCAGCCATGAATCTAAACCCTTCACTGATAAATTGTTTATCCTTTTAAATGACTCTGTTAGGTTTTGTCTCCTGCTCAAGGCCAGAGTCAGCCCTTTAGTAAAAGGAGGAGAGAGGCCATCCAGAGCCATCCATTGGCCTTCCTGTCACTATTGTGCCTTAATTGAATGCCTTTATGTTGGGGGAGGCCATTACGATCATTTTTCCTTATTAATTGCCCATCCATTTTTGCCTCTGAATAGCCTTCTTGGGCAATTTTGGACACCATCCGCTGCCACTGCCTTGGACGTAGATTCTGCTCACGAAGATGTGCTGGCTCCAGTGAAACAAGGGTTACCGGGCTCTGAGTCTGCAGCTTAAAGTGAACACTCCCAGTCCCTGGAGGCATTGTGATTCAGAGCACTGAGAGGTGAAGGCTGGGTCAGACTGCAAGTCCCAAGTTGGAGCACAGGGAAGCTGGAAGAAGGGCTGTGTCTCTAAATGGTTAGGTTTCAGCAGCTCAGGGTTGTTTTGATGATACTGGGGCCTGTGGTGTCTGCAGAGGGAAAGCAGTCCGCCTGAGCTCATAGCGTTGGGGGCCACAGTCAGCTGCAAATAGCTGCCTCAATGCTGGCTGAAAAAGTAGGTCCCCAAGGGGAGCTAAGAGGACACAGCCTCTCTGTGGCTTCTATTGAAGGAGGATGGATGTTTTTTTCAGGCCCATCACCCTGAATATTGGAGGTTAATGTTAATTGACATTTACTGTGTGCTGGGCCTGGGGCTTTAGACGAGGTGTCCTGGACTGAAAGATCCCTGAGACCAGGGATCCTGTTTGTTTGTAATTTGTTCATTCTGAACATTCTTATTGACTGCTCACTGTTTGCAGCGCTGTGCTGAGCTGGGAGGCAAGACAGACCCAGTCCTTCTGTCATGGAGCCTCCAGGAAGGTGGGCCAGGCTGGTGATGGAACAGACCAGAGACTGTAACCATGAATTAATGGGACACTTCACTGAAAGTAAAGGAGGTCAATGGCTAAAGATAGTATTTCTAAGGAAAGGGCAATTGATCTGAGAAGGAGCTAGCCAGGGGAGTGTTGGGAGGTGGGAGAACCTTCCAGAAAGAGAGAACAGCATGTACAAAGGTCCTAAGATAAGACAAAATTTCGTGTCTTCAGGGAGCAAAAAGAAGGTCCTGTGGCTAAAACAGTGGTTCTCACTGTGGGTCTCTGGGCCAGCAGCAGCGGCATCACCTGAGAACAGGTTAGAAATGCAAATTCTCAGGCCCTACACCAGATTTACTGAATCATAGACTCTGGAGGTCGGGGGTAGGCAGCAAGCCTTCCAGGTAATTCAGATGTACCTGAGAGCTAGAGAACCACTGGGCTTAAGCAAGAGGCAGAATGACTTTAGAAGACCCAGAGAACTGGTAGGTCTTGGTAGGGCCAGGTTGGGTCAGGTAACTGCCATAGCAAGATTAGAGTCTAAGTGCAATTGGAAGGCACCAAAAGAGTTTCAGCACTTGGGTGATATAATGTAATATTTATTTACAAAAATGTTTATGGCTGCTATGTGGAAAAGTGATGGGTTGGAAGGTTGGAGACCAGCTTGGAGTCTGTTTACCATATCCCTAGCATCTAGAACCACAAGTAGTATATAGTAGGTTCTCAGTAGATATTTACTGACAGAATCATCACATTTTAGGCCATTATATGCTCTCATAGCACCCCGTAAATTCCATTCATAGTATTTGCTACATATGAAATTGAATGAATTGTGCATAATCTCTCTCCCATTCTGCTGTAATTTCTACAAGGCAAGAATAGCTACTAGATATAATGCCTGGCACTTAGGGCCTCAGTGAATATTTGTTGAATGAATAATTGAATATAACCACAGCATCTCTATGAATGGGCACTATTATTATTCCATTTTACATGACAAGAGGTAAGTAAATTGTCTCAGGATCCCAGAGCTAGGAAGTGTAGGAGCTAGAATCAGAACTCATGCTCTTCAAAACTATGATAATTCCTCCCTCCTTTGTGCGTTTACCTCTGTGCTATTTAAGAAAAACCATCAGTAGAATTCCAGGGTAATGTCTGTGCTGGCGAAACAGTCCCAGAAATTGCTCTTGAGCAATGCACCAGAACCTACTGCATCAAAAGGCTGTGGATATTTGGGGGCCTGCCCGGTTGCCATGGTGTTTGACCTATAGAAGGCAGAGGCATCCTTCCTCCCCAGCTGTGGCTAAAGCCTGACTGTGCATATTCATGGCGGGGCCAGCCCTGCAGAGGGGGAGGGAAGGAGGCCAAGCCAGGCAGCACTAGCTGCTTCTGCTATTCAGGGTTTGAGCACCAAGGAGGTATAACAATGTCATCCAAGCAACCTGGATTGCTCCTACCAGCTGCTCCAAGACAGATGAGGACCCAACTCTGAAAAACATAACCAGAAGCCCCTGCTTTTACCAATGGAAAGAGGAAAGTAAAAGAGCGTGCATTTAAAGGATACCTGTGATACACCCGGTGTTCCTGGGATATTCCCTCATGTGATCTTGAAGCAGCCATCTAAAGGGCACTGACTGTGGGCAGGTGCCATGATAGTTGCACAGTCACTGTTTCATTGACTCCTCAAAGTCCTTCATGAAATAATGACTATTAATAAGTAGTGTCTATTGTGTGGAACAACCTTGCAGAGTAGCTATTATTATCCCTACTTCACAGATAAAGGGTGATGGGCCTGAAGAAAATGTCCATCCTCCTTAAATAGGAGCCACAGAGAGGCTGTGTTCTCACAGCTCTTCCCAATACCTACTTTCTTTCTTGGCCAGCATAGAGGCAGCTGTTTACAGCTGGCTTTGGTCCCCAACCCTACAAGGCCAGGTGGAGTCCTTTCCCTTTGCAGATGCTACTGACCCCAGCATCATCAAATCAACCCCAAGTCACTGAAGCTTAACTTTTTGGAGGCTTGGAGAACAAATAAATAACCTGTCTGACCTCCCAGGTAAAATTGTTAGAGGTGGGATTTGAACCCAGGTCGTCTGACCCCAGAGCTCATGCTCTCTACCCCATTCTCGCTCTCCCTTTGGTGCAGTTTTCTGTTATGGCTGGATTGCTCCTTACCAGGACTAGACTCTCTTGGACTGATGCTGTCATCTGCCTAACAGGCTGATGTGAGGGAGGCAAACAGGAGATGAACCCAAATCCCTTCAGACTAGAAGTCCTGTGGTACCATACTTGGACATGCCCTTTGCTTCCCACCTCTTAGGACTCAGCTGTTCTGTAAAATACAGTCAAGGCAGGGTGGGAGTAGTTAACCTATTAGATCTTTTCATTTATTTTTAAATACTTAGTGAGTTTTCATTATTTACTAGACCCCACTCAAGCCTCAGGGATATAGGGATAAATGAGACAGACAACATCTTTACTCTCATAGAGTTTATACTCTAAATGGAGAAGAAAAACAATAGCAAAATTTAAAAGGAAGAAAACAACAGCAGCAATGTCATTGTAAGGAAGTAATGATAAATATTGTGAAGAAATCAAAATAGAGTAATGTGAAAGGAAATGCAGGGTTGACGTACTTGGCTGATTCACATTGGGTGGTCAGGGAACACATCTCTAGCAGGGTAGCTTGTAGGCAAGAAGGAGCCAGTTGTGTGAAGACCTCGGGACCTGTATGTAACGCAGAGGGAACAGCAAGTGCAGATGCTCTGAGGCAGGATCTGACCTAGTGAGGACGAGAAAGAGAACAATGGTCAGGGCTGGGAAGAGGGATGGAGGAGGGGCAAAGCCAGACTGTGGAGGGCCTTATTGACCATGGTAAGGAGTTTAGGTTGAATTTTAATTAGGATGAGAAGCCATTTGAGAGAGTTAAGCAGGAATGACACCCTCTGATTTGCATTTTTTAAAAGGTCACTTGGGCTGCCACATAAAGTGAAGGGTGAATTGTGGGGAGTAGGAGAGAGGAGAACAGGAAGGCCAGTCATCCCTGCAGGAGATGCCAGCCTGTGGTGTTACCAGCAAAGTGGAGAAAAGGAGACAGATTTTGTAACAAGTTTTGGGGCACCACTGTCCTGGGCAGAGGGGAGAACAGAGATGCATATGACAAAGCCCCCACCCTGAAGGGTCTTGCATACGAGTTTGCAAACTCATGTTTTGCCCCCAAGAAATAATTATAAAGAATTGAAGAGAATGAGGCACAGAGGTGGGTTGCTGGGACATGCACGGAATGGGGCACAAGGAGTTAGAGAAGAAAGACGGCAGGGGGTCCTCCCTTCCAAGCCCAGTTGCCATTCCTTGCCTTTCTTATGACCTCAAAACCCCCATCTGGTCCCCCTCCCATGATGGTTTGGCAGCAGGCATGGCCCCTATATGCCAGGCATCCTGCTTTCACCAGTCTGCAAGCCCAGCCAGACACCAGCATCTGGGAAATGGCAGTCTCACTGGCGGAGGAGGTCCTGAAGAGTTCTTTGGGCCTGGTGCCCATAGCTGCCATCCTCCTGAAGCATGTGGATGAGAGGTCAGCCCAGTGACAGCCACACTATAGCAGGGAGTAGGCAGTGCTTGTGCTGGGTGACTGGCCAGCTGTGGCTGCTCCCAGAGCCCCTTCCCACAGATGTCTGTTCTAATGGAGAGGAAGCGTTAGGTGGGGGATCCTTTACTTGCACACAGAATGATTCACCAAAGCCTTCCTGTGCCTAAGCCACACATTCATGTGAAATACGATAAAGTCTAGCCATGCATATGCCTTGGGAAATTGCCCAGGACCATTCCATGACTCTCTGTCTCCTACAAATGAATTATGATAATAGCTAAGATTTAGATTGCACTTACTATGTGTCAGGCACTTGTCTAAGTGCTTCATCTTTGTTAACTTATTTAGTCCTCATGATGACCACCTTTTATAGGAAAGGAAACCAAGGCACAGAGAGGTGAAGACTCCAAGTCCTGGAGCTAGTGAGAGGTGGTCAGGATTTGAACCCAAAAAGCCTTGCTCCTGAGCCCATGCTTTTAACCAGTTCTGTACACACGTGAAGAATAATGCTCAGACTCCTGTCCTAGCATGGGGTGCCCCTTGGTCCCTCATACCACCTTTCTAGTCACACCCCCTACCTCCCTGAGGCAGTCCTTCATGGCGATTGAGGTCAAATGCTGAGATGGATGAGTGTGGATTCAAATCCCAATCTGCCACTGACTACCTGTGAGACTGTGCAGGCCACTGTTGCAGAGACAGCATGAGCCACAGCAGGGAGTCTTGAGTGTGTGTGAGCACAGGTGGTGATGTGGTGTTTGGGGCTGGGGGGAATAAAAGGGGATGAGCATGGGAAGGTGGGCTGGGGTCCTTGTTGCTCAGGCCTGGAAGATGCTAAAGGCAGTGAAGAGCCACATCAGTTGTAACTTCTGGTTATAAGGAAATTTCCAGTTGTAAGTCATAGAAAGCCCAATCTATACAGGCTTATGCATAAAGAAATGCATTAGCTTGTGTCATTGAATTGACCAGGGGTAGCTGTCTTTTCAGGCCCGGCTAGGTCCAGGGGCAACACACTATCCTTTTAAGACCTTGTCTTTTTTGCGTCTTTCCTCTCTGTGAGCTGTGTTCTTAGATAGTGGTGGCAAAGTGGCTGCCAACAGCCTTATGCTCAAAATCCTCAGTCTCCCAGAACAGAGAAAGTTTCTGCCTGAGCCAGAGTCCTGGGATTAGCTCTGAGTGGATTGAACAGGCTTCACTCAGGTGATTTCCTTATACCTAACCCAATCACTGTGGCCTGGGGGAGGTGATAAGCCTCTGATCATCCAGGCCTGGCCATGAACTCACTCCAAAGTAGGCTGAGTGGAGGACAGTCATTTCTATTACCAGGAGAAGAGCTAAAGGGTGGAAGCAAGTAGGACAGATGTCTCCATAGAGCCATCTAAGATGTTCAAGGAATGGAGTGGGATAATCAACCAGTATTCTAGAGAGAATGCTATGATGGTTGTGTGGAGGTGAGTTTGAGCCAGAGGATATAGGGGGTGTCTACTTGTGCTAGAAAAGATGCATTGGGTGTAAATACTGAAAAAGCCTTTTGGAATCAGATTGAGGAGCCAGGGTAAGGAATTTAGGCTTTTCTCTAGGCCTTGGGAGCCAAAAAATGGTTTTGAGCAAGAAAATACTATAGCCTGAGTTGTGTCTTAGGACGATTAATACTGCAGGAACAGTTAGGGTGGATTGGAAGTGGGGAGAAGATGCCCTTCCAAGACTCTTATCAGCATGGTGTAGTGGATAAAGCAACAAGTTTAGACTTGGAGAGATTAGGATTAAAATCCTTGTTCTGCTACTTTTTAATTGTGTAACTCTGGGCAATATACTTAACCTTTCTTTGTCTCAGTTTTCTCATCTGGAAAATGGGGTGATAATCTGAAAGGAATAGTGTGATTTAGAAAGTTTCTTTAGAGCACTTAGCATGGTGTTTCACACATAGTCAATACTCAACAAATACTAGTTTCTTTCCTTTTTCCTTTCTCTTCTTGTGATCCAGGGACCTGATTCCGCTGAAGAGTTTGAGGAAGTAGGTGCTGACTTAGAAAGAATGTGGGGTCGGGCTTTGAAGTCAGAGATCTGGGTCAAATCCAGCTTTTTTTTTTTTTACCAGTTCTGTGATTTTGGACAACTTAATTAACCTCCCTGAGCCTCTTTTCACATTTGAAAATTTTCCTTTACAATCCCACTTTACCTAACAAATAAAGTACTCAGCATGTTGCCTACCTGGCATATGGTGGGTGACCCCCAAATAGTAGTTATTAGACTTCATCATTTAAAAAATTCCTTTGGTAGCTTCTTCCCTTGCGCTTCCCAGATGAGCAAACTATGGCAAGGACAAAAAACCAAACACCGCATGTTCTCACTCATAGGTGGGAATTGAACAATGAGAACACTTAGACAAAGGTGGGACATCACACACTGGGGCCTGTCGTGGGGTGGGGGGGAGGGATAGCATTAGGAGATATACCTAATGTAAATGGGTGCAGCACACCAACATGGCACATGTATACATATGTAACAAACCTGCATGTTGTGCACATGTGTCCTAGAACTTAAAGTATAATAAAAAAGCATTCCTTTGGGTTGGAGGGAATCCAAGATGAACTTCCTAGATAAGTAAAGATCTCATCTGGCAGCCCTGGGGTAGAGGTTTTCCTTTGCCTGCTAGGTGGGGTCCTGTACACTCATCCCCTTCTACATGCAGTAGACAGAGTTGAGACATAGAGCATGCTTCTGGTGGGATTCATACTTCCAGGTCCTTAGAATTAAACTCAGGTCTGATTTTCCAGGAGGGGACTATTAGCACTGCAGCAGCTTCCATCTACGGAGTTCAGGTGCTGCAGTTGTAATTTGTAACCAGCACTTTCCCATTTGGCTCCTTTGTGGCCATCTGGTCCCCTTAGTGGAGATCTGTTTTGTTGGCAACTACAGTGCTGAGTAAATGCCACAGGAAAGTTGAAATTTACCCACCAGAGCTCGGTGCACCATGGAGATTCCCTTCTCAGTCCCTACAGAATGATCATCTCAGCCCCCACCTCCCCTCTGCCTGGTCCATTGCCAACACTCCTCCACAGGGGTTTTTATAGTGCTACGATTATTTTATTGCCAAGAATCAGAGTAATTATAACTTTCGGAGGGATTTCCTAGGAAAAAATGAACTTGGGTTTATGCATAAGCACATGTGAAAGAAGAGGTTTGGGACTTGTTCATTTTATGTGGTTTCAGGCATTAACATGAGTTCCATTTCACTTAAAATACTTAATAAGTTTCTACCCACTGTGTAATTTGTTAATCAGGATGATGATGATGATAGCTACTGTTAATTGAGAACCTGGTATGCAACAGCCAGTAGCCCAGGTATTTTACAAGCATCTCTTCTGGTCAGTCTAACTTGGAAGGGACTGTTTAGATCGTGTTTCTTTTCAAATCATAGCTTGAAATCCATTAGTGGGTCATGAAATCAACTTAATGGGTCGAAACTAGCATTTTAAAAATGAAATAGGACAAAATTACATGGAACAAAATGGAGTAGCAAGTATCAGAGAGTATTTTGAGAATAAAGAAGAATGTTTAATGAACCTTAGATCTCCGTTATGAACAGATGTGTGTGTGTGGAAACTAGACTATGCTGGAGTGCAGTGGCGCGATCTCGCCTCACTTCACCCTCCGTCTCCCGGGTTCCAGCAATTCTCCTGCCTCTGCCTCCTGAGTAGCTGAGATTACAGGCACCCACCATCACACCTGGCTAATTTTTTGTGTGTTTTTAGTAGAGACACAGTTTCACCATGTTGGCCAGGCTGGTCTCGAACTCCTGACCTCATATCATCCACCTGCCATGACCTCCTATAGTGCTGGGATTATAGATGTGAGCCACCACACCCAGCCGAAAAATAAATTTCTTAATGTGAGTTGTGCTGAAAGGTTTGAAAGCCACTGGCCTAATTGAGTGGTTCTCAAACTTCATCATGTATCATAATCACCTGAAGGGCCTGTTAAAACATAGAATACTAGACTCTATCCCCAGAGTTTCTGATTCAATAGGTCTGGGTAGGGCCTAAAGTTTTGCATGTCTAACAAGCTTCCAGGAGGCACAACTACTCCTAATTCCATACCACATTGGAAAACCACTGGCCGAATTATTCCTATCACATAGGTGGGGAAGCTGAGATTCAGAGAGAGAATGAAATTCACCCAGGGTTCACAGCTGGTGTAATTAAGAGCTAGGATTCAGACACAACATGCCACCAAAAGAGTAAACTATGCTATGCCCACTTTGGTTTTAGAGATAAGCTATCTTCAGTGAGTGAATCTGGCAATAATTCCTCTCTCTATGTTTCATGTATGCTTTTGTATTTCATCTCCAAGTCACATATAAACTACCTGAGATAGAAGAAGCACTGGAGCTTACAAGGCCAAAGCTCATAATATTTGGATGAGGACCTAACACCCAGAATGGGGTAGTGATGACCAGGTTTGAGTAGCACAGGTTTGAGGAAGAGCATCCTTAGCCTCCATCAGTCTTTGAGAGACTCCCAACCTCACTCTGTCTACTCCTTCTTTTGTTCTCCTCTCTATAGATACCTGAGTCTTAGTTGGAGTCTTGATACGTGCGTGCTAGGGCTCAGAAAGATCCTGAAGCCAAGAGAAAGCCTCACTGCCCAGAAATTTTCCCTATATCAGCTCTGTTTCCAGGTAGGCCTCCACAGAGTCCAAAATTTGGCACTTTCTGGGCTGAGGTATTCAGTATAGTATTCAGAGGATACTTCTTTTCTTCTAGAGTAACGGAGCTGAAAGAGCAATAGCTATGGGCTCAGACAGAGCTGGGTCAAATCCTGTGTCCATTACTATGTGATTCTGAGCCATTTACTAAATTATTTTCCAGGTCTAGATTTGTTGTCTTTTATATAAGATTCCAAATATCTATAACTTCATAGAAATATTTTGAGGATTAATAACAAATAAAGCAGCATGGTGTTAGCTTGGTATTTAATGCGCCCTAAATAAGTAATAGAGATTATATTCTTCATCCACTCACAAATATTTATCAAGCACCTACTATGTTTCAGGCATTGTGCAGCGTCCATGAAAAATACAAAGTTGCTTTCGAGCAGCTCACAATCTATTGCTAAACTGGCGTACCTGTCTCCACTCTAATCCCATGCCTGTGTCAGGCATGGTTAATCAATTGTGGTATCATTTCACACTGAGCTCAATATGCAACTTTAGCCTCCTTCCCCATACAGCAATTCAGACAGCACTGCCAGGCAGATGGAGTGAGCACAGACTCCTAACTTCTTTGCTTATCTTAGTTTGGTGAGAGAAACCCAGCACTGGACAATTACTTTGGTGAGTGGCCAATGCTGTGACAAGGGAAAGCAGAGGTCCCCAGGAGCTGTGTGAGGGCTGCTTAATTTTCTGGAGAGGGTGTGATGTCTAAAGCTTCCAGAAAAAGCTGAGTCTGGAAGGACAAATAGTAGTTAATTATGTTCAGAGGCGAGCTGGTGATGAGGGAGAAGGGCAATCCAGGCAGGGAATACAAGGTTTTGGAGGCAAGAGGGAACAGGGAGCACTTGGGGGAACTGGAAGGACAGAGTGTGGGGGCAGGGGCTGGGGAGAGCTGACACAGTGGCAGTAGGGAAGGGCCGGGCTGGGGGTCCTTCCTAGCCATGCTGAATTCAGGGGACCCTCACCATGCCCCAGGGAGCAGGCAGGTGAGTGTCTGCCATGCTGCACCCGGAAAGAAGGTTGAACCGATACAGATTAACCTGGAGAAAAGAAGCCAATAGGCAAGAAATGTTTCTCCTCTGTGTGAAAACCCTTGAATCCAGCGAAAATATTTAAGGGATAATGGAGGCATTTCTCTATTTCATACGGTAGTAATCCGGTTCCCTCAGGATCAAGCGCAGAACCTGATTAGTGCTGGGCCAGAGCAGCCCAGAGCACCCGTTTCCATCACGAGCTGACTGCAGGCTACACTCTAATGGGATTGTTTGTTTAAAAAAATGCCATCCCTGCTTTAAAAGCCTGCCTTTCTCCCTGAGCCCAAGCTCTGTTGCTATTGTGAGGGGCTGGGGCCCAGAAAAATATCTAAGGCCACACTCTTGGGGGTCATTGGCTTTGAATTTTAGCTGCAGAAGTTTCTCATTAATAAGCTTTAGAGTTTCAGGCATATGAAAGAAGTGAGAGGGGATATAGGATAGATCCTGCTGATTAGAGCAGAATGAAGCAAACAGGCTACATCCCTCTAAGAGAGGCCCTGGCATTCAGACTCATCCTACCCCTGGGCAACCTTGGGCAAGTCCCTTCTCTTTAGGCCTCAGTTTTCTCATCTGCAGAATGGAGAAGTGGGAATCACACTATCCAAATTTCCTTCCATCTATAATATTCCTTGTCTAGACAGTGGTTGCCCAGGAGATGCTGTTCATAGGGATTTCAATCAGTAAATTTGTCAGGCTCTGTCTGTTCTCATCTGTCAGAGGGATGTGCCTTGTTAACATGCCTTGTCCAAATTTGCTACTGTGATTGGAGACAAACTGGTGCAAAAAGGTTAGGCCTTCCTGGCAGGCCCACACTTGGAAATGGACTGCATCCCTACAGTTTGCATTTAGGACTTTTGTGTTAGACTCAGAATGCACTCTTCAGGGAGTAATTTGAAGATAACTTTCATGGCCAATGCACAAAAACCCTGTTTAGTCTTTAATGGAATTAAAATAATACTAGTTTTATAGAATCAAGCTTATAATATTACTGTTTTTATGGGCTAGCCTGGAGTTGGGCTCTTTCATGAGCTAGCCTGGAATAGCACTGTTTTGAAGGGGCTTCTGTGCAGTAGTCCTATTTCTATGGATTGGTCTGAGATAGTGTTGATTATTGACAAGCTAACTTAAAATGGAGCTATTTTACAGGGGAGCCTGGGAAACCATCTGTGAAGGGTCACTTTCCACTTTCCTTAGGTAAGACGGCACTGGGAGTGTCATTGCTCCTGAGGTTGTGTTGGCGTGGATGGGTAGGGTTCAGGGTGCTCCTGATCGGCCAAAGAAAAGACAGCCCCCTGCTAGAGGAGAGGACTACCCGGCCATGGTGGCCACGGAGATTTCCATTCCAAGATTTTCCCATATCTACAGGTAGAGTAGAATCACAGATCTTAACTTTTTCTTTTATAAAATAGCTTCTTTGTATTAAATAACCATTATCATCCCAACAGATTTTAATTATTTTAATTGTTATTAAATAAATGAAATTTAATTAGTTCAAAGAAAACCTCTATAATTTCCAATTGATGATGAAAGCCTAAGTAAAAATATCTGGCCTTTTTGTGTGTTGGAAAGTTATAGAAACAGGAACTCGAGAGAAAGTCCCCTGATTAGGGCTTTTGAGAAAGTGACCAGACCAAATTTATAGCTGAACTGTAAGGATGAAAGACGATATAGCATAAGGCATAGTCATTTGAGGATCCACTACGGGCCACAGTTTATTCTTGTTATCCCACGTGATCCTCAAAACTATCCCATAATGTAGGCATTTTTAATATCCTTTTTACAGTTGGGGAAACTGAGGTTTAGCCAGTAGTGGAGCCACAGTTCAAATTCAGCTGTCTGATTCCTTTGCTCTTTCTAATATTTTAGGATTAGAAATGATCTGTGTCCTAAGGCATGAGCTCAGAAGGGAATCAGTAGAGAGGAATTAACCAGTTAAAGTGGTGGATCAGAGAGCACCAACTGTTTCCCACAAAGTGTGACACTTTCTAGAGAGATGTAGGGGTCTAGAAATATACATGAATGTGTTTCATTAAAATGCGGTTCACAGCAGAGTTCATTTAGTCGAATTTCTTGTTTCCACGAGAGAGTGATGATGATGATAATGTTGGTGCTGTGTGTGTTTGATATTTTATTTAAATTTTTATAGCGATGTGCCAGATGGGAAGACAGGCAGCATTTATAAAAGCATTGTCTCTGTGTTGGGTGACAGGCCAAGGGAATGGGTTAGATATTTCATTTGTCTGTATTGGTGGGATATCCCCTCCTGTGACCTCGATGTGGAAAATCCATTTGCACCTGTCCACAATCCCTTATTTTCTCTACCAAATGCCCCAATCGTGCCTGTCCCTGAGACGTGGCTGGCAGCTACACTCTTGGGAGAGATCATTTTTAGTTTGGGGGTGAATCCTGCAGTTTCTCTTTGCTTTTGTTTCTGAAAGTCTGTGAACAAGGTAGGAGGTGTGCAGGTGCTAAAGCCAGCTGCTGCTCAGAGCAGATGAGCCTTTCTTGGAAACTGTCCCAGACGATGAATTGCTTGCATGATGCAGAGAGATGCTCTAGAAAATTGTCCATTCACTGAGACCACTCTTCGACTCTTGAATGCACTGACACTTGCTTATTCTACAGCTCTACATAGCTAAGGAAGGAGCCACACACGAGGGCTCTGAAGAAGCCATGGGATGAACCCAGAGGAGTCTGTCAGTTGGGACAGGTCATGGACACATGCAAGGAGGGGCAAGGATGGTGTGCAGGGACAGGTCACTAGGCGGATGCTCCCTGTCCGCTGCTTCAGTTATGCAAGTGTTGGCACTAATTGTTACAGAGAACTTAGAAAACACAGAAAGTTACAAAGAAGAAAATAAATTCACTACGAGTCTTACTACAAAAATGGGATATTTAAATGTATTTCTCTAATTCTGAGAACTCTCTCTCTCTTTATCAGCCGTGATTCACTCTTTCTCTCTTGTTCTCTCTTCTCTCTCTCTCTCTCTCTCTACACACACACACACACACACACACACACACAGAGAGAGAGAGAGAGAGAGATGGATATCTATCTGTAATCCAAATTGGGATCACATTACATATACATGTATAATTCTCTAGCTCGATTTTTCCTCTTAACAGTATACCATCCACTTTCCCCTATGATGTTACATTTTCTTCAGAATTAATGTTTTTAATATGTCAGATATGATATTTAAATTTTTAGAAGAGCCATAACTTGTCTAATCAATAAGGCGTATTTCTTCTGTGAGTATACCGTAATTTAACAAATCTATTGCCTATTGTCAGATATTTAGGCTGTTTTTAGCTTCTTCAAATAATAATATTTTAATGTACATCTTTGAACACAAATCTTGGTGGTTAATTTCTGATTATTTCCATAGAGAAGATTTTTAGAAGTAAGTTAAAAACCATGAACTTAAGACAAGAAAATCACTTGTGATGTTTGTAACTGACTTGCTTTCTGGGTACCTTTCCATTGGAGGTGAAATAACTTATTTTATTACACCCTGGATGGACAGATGTTTTTCCATGAGAGGCTGAACATTGAATTTAGAGTAAGTTAAAGGTAACTGATGCCCAGTGTTGCCAAAAACATCCAGGAAGTGTTTTGTTCCTTGTGAGGATCTGCGGATCTCTCAGATCTGGGGCCAATCAGAATGGCATCTTGCTGCCAGAATCAGTGTCCTGTCTTTGGAGCAGGTTGTCTAAGGGCAGGTGAGAAAATACTGGGTGAGAGATGAACTCCCCGTCCTTAGTTCTGAGAAGAGCTGCAGAAGATCTGGCCTGGTCCTGGCCAGAAAGAGCTTTCAGTCTGGCAGTGGAGGCTGGGCTTAATCTGAACTGAAGAAGTGGGCTGCAGAGAAAGGCATGAAGAAATGTGCTTCATAGCCATGGAAGCATGAGGCTCATAGAAGGGAGAGGCCACATGGGTGAGAATCAACAGGGAAGTCTTCCAGTGGGAGGTGGGCATAAGGAAGGGAGGCTTGGGTGGGCAGAAGGAGCTGATGAGGGTAATGGTACATGGAAGGCAATTAGCATGGCTGAGACTGTCCTAGTGAGAGGCTGTGGTCTTAGTGGTAGAGCATGGAGGTTCTTGAGTCAGACAAACTTGCCTTCCATTCCCAACTCAACTACTCACTTGCTGCGTGATCTTGGGCAAGTTAGTCAATGCACTTGAACTTCAGTTTTCTCATCTGTAAAAATATTTTTTAAATGCCTAGAGTTGTATATTAGTTTCTGAGAGCACTATAACAAAGTGCCACAAACTGGGAGATTTAAAGCAACAGAAATTTATGGTCTCACAGTTCTGGTGCTGGAAGTCCAAAATCTAGGTGTTGGCAGGGCTACGCCACCCTGAAGGCTCTAGGGGAGGGTCTTTCCTTGCCTCTTCCGGTTCCTGGAAGGCATTCCTTGGCTTGTGACAACGTCACTCTGATCTCTGCCTCCATCTTCTCCCTGGGTGTCTCTGTGTCTTCATGTGACATTCTCCTTTCTGTGTCTCTCTCCTCTTCTTATAAGGACATCACTCATTAAGGGCCCTCTCTACTCTAATGTGACCTCATCTTAACTAACTACATTTGTAATAACCTCTTATTTCCAAATAAGGTCACATTCTGTGGATTAGGACTTCAATATATCTTTTGGGATGACAAAATTCAACTCATAACAGGAGGATTAAATTGAAATAAAATTCATTTTCTAGTGTCAGCATGTAGTAAATCTCAAAATTTGGAAGCTATTATTATTATTACTGCATAGTGAGGTCCTTCTCTGATGTTACTGTATTTTGAGGTAGCTTTTTGTTTCTCATTTTTTAGAAGGGAAAATTGAGGTACAAAGGGGTTATATGAAATATAGATCAAATAATGGTTTAAGTGAAGATATTCTGGAGACAAAGAACTGAGGTTTGAGTCCCCGTGGAGCTGTAAAATGGAGATAACCAAACTTAACTCATAGGATTATCATGAGTTCTCAGGTACTCATGATTAATCTCATGATTAAATGAGATAATTCGTGGAATGCGCCTAGCATAGTACCTGGCATGTGGAAAGTATTCAGAAACTGCAGTCCTCTGGCATTGCCCAAGTGGCAGAGCTGGAAGCAAACCCTATACAAGTGTGATGTCAAAGTTCCTTTCCAAGGAACCCACTGCCTCCCAAAGATCAGTGGCTGTTCCTCTTGCTCCAGTTCTAGCACCAAGAACATCTATGTGTGAATGTGAGTCATGAATGAGCTGAGTCAGAGCCCCAGGGTGAAGCAGAGTGGTAGAGAAGCCATCTCTTTAGGCTGTGATCTGCACACTTCCTCATTAACTCTATGGGGAGAGGTGGAGAATAGCTTATAAGGTTGGCCTCTCGGTTCCAGAGGATTTCGTACACTCTGCCTTTCCTGCACAACTGGGTGGGAAAATCTACCATTCCGAGAGCCCCCACTGTTCCTACTAATTAAGCCATCTGATCAACCAGAGCCATTTCCCCATGTGGTTAGTGGCATTGGTTTCAGCCTTCACCCTCCTGAATATTCTGGATCTAGCATTCCACTGTGGTCTCTCACCTCACTTTCCCAGGTACACTCTCACTTGCAGGATCCTGGCAGCCTTTTCCTTGGAAAACCTGGCAGGAGTTTGAAAGGGCAGGCAAAAAGAAGGAAAAAAAACCACTGAAGTCCAAGCATCATTTTTAATTGGGCTATGATATTTTCTGGCTATTCCATATGTTCTATCTGTTCTACATCTTTTTACTAGACTCCTTTCAGTTATTGTGTTTGCTGTATTGAATTTTCTCACCTAGGCAGCTTTGGCTGGCGACCAAAGCCCCACGAGAACCCCTCACTTTGATCCTCTGTCTTCTTAGAAGGAGGAAAGAATGCAAAATAAGGTAGCCACCTGTGCCTTTTCACTAACACTAAGAGAGGAAGGTGCCAGATGAACTGGAGATAGCGTAACCATGGCCACAGGCCATGTCAGGCATCCCTTATGTTGGTTCCTGGAAGCTTGCTTCTGCAAAGACTCCCTGCTCCACTGGGGCTGAGGTAGGGGTGGAAGACCCAGAAAAGCCAGTGAATTAGTGCTAGTGGAGCCATGGGGCTTCAAGGAGTTGTTGACTTCCCTGATCACTCATGTAGGTGTTTAGACCATTCCCTAGACAGACTCCAGATGATTTTTCATGATTCCAGTAACATCCCTGTACTATAAAGCTCCTTGGAATCTTATAAGCCTAGATCAGGGTTCCAGTAGGAAGCAGGTGGAACACTGGAAAGGGCGATTGGAGAGGACTTAATCAAGGGACAATTTACCAAGGCATGTGCAGGTGTCTCAATCAATGTTATACTGCTATAAAAGAATACCTGAGACTGAGTAATTTATAAAGAATAGAGATTTATTTCTTACAGTTGTGGAAGCTGGGAAGTCCAATATCAAGAAGACGGCATCTTGTGAGGGCCTTCTTGCTGAATTATCCCATGGCAAAGGAGAGAGAGACTGGGAGCCAAACTCACTTTTATAACAAATCTGCTCTTGTGATAATAGACCTATTCCCATGACAATGACAATAATCCATCGTGACCATAATGACCTAATCACCTCTTAAAGGTCCCATTTCCCAACACTGTTACATAGGGGATTAAGTTTCCAACATATGAACCTTGAGGGACATATTCAAACCATTGCAGCAGGGTTAGAGGAACCAATGGGGATTGGCAAAAGCAATAATTCTTTCAACTCTTCGATCCAAAGATCGAAGTGGAAGAACTGCAGACTTGGATAAGGGGCTCCATTGGCTTTGGGGAGAGGAATGAGACAAGACTAGCAGGGAGGGAGATAGGGGATAACCACTCAATCTCCCTTCTCTTCCTTCTCTTGTCAGTGTCCCTCATTGACCAAGGGGGCAAGGGACCCCAGACAGTGTAGTCTGTAGAGTCAGCCTCCCAAGCCACAGAGCATGGCAAAGTGTCTAGAAGGGAGCTGGTGGGGCAAAGAGATAAAATCAGCCACCTCCAAATTCTCTCTTTTTAATGAAGGACCATTTGGTGTCCCCCAGACTTACAGCAGTATTCTAGCACTTTCATTGAAGTTTGCCTTCTGTGCCTTTTTACAAATGACCCCTAGCACTCCTGGCCACATCCTCGTGTTACCAGTGGCCTTTTGAATACTGCACTAAGGTAGAGATGGGGCTCCATGTCAACCATACACACCAAGGAGGCAGTTGGTTCCTTTGTGAAGGTCACTTAAACTTCCCAAGTCTCCATTTATTCATCTGTGAGTTGGAAACAGTAATACCCACATCAGCTGGTGGTTGAGATGAGAACGTACTTATAATACCCTTAGCCAGTGTGCAGCACATACTCAATGCCCAACATATAGCAGTATTAATAAGAAGCGACAGCAATAACTATTTCTTGAGTACTTCCTCTGTACCAGCCATGTGGTATGTACTTCAGGACTGCCTGGGGATTTCCTCCCCACTGGTGAAGGAGGTGCTATTACCATCACAGTCTTACCAGTGCAGGACCTGAAGGTAAGTGAGGTTAGGCAGCTGTCCATAATCATGCAGAGAGTAAATGACAGAGCTGACTCAGGCTCTATGCTTGCAACCATTACCTTCCATTACCTCTTGATACTGATTACATCGACATCCTCATCCTTATTAGGTGTTCATTTTTGATTTTCAACCAGCAAACAGTGAGTATGAAGAAGGCAGTGTTTAACCCTAAGTAAATCTAGTGGAGTTGTGGGCCCTACTGCACCTCCTCTGGCATCCATGTGGCTGCCAGAGCCACCAGAGCCTTGGCTGCTCCCATTGACTTCACTCCACTGCTATTCCCACAGATGCTGCTCTCAGATCCTCCCTCCTGCCTGGGCCTTCACTGAATATCATAGTTAGGCCTGCCAGATTCCCCAAAACTTCAGATCTGTTGAAATAAGAAACAGATCAAGGGATAAGAAGTATGTTGCTTTTAAACTTAATTATATATCTCTTACTTCCTTAGTCCTGCTCTTAGCTTCATTACTCCTATCTGTGTTATTGGGCAGGTATACTTTCATCTCTGGGTCTCAGTTTGTTCATCTGTAGAATGGGAGATTAGACTGTGTTTTCTGCAATCCCTTTCAGTTCGAATTCTCTTACAGTAAGCTGGAGGTATAGACAGGAATATGGGGCAGAGAGGTCCTATGGTATAGAGGGTAAGCACATAGATTCCAAAGCAAAGTTCTTGATTTAGGTCCTGGCTTCAACTTCTATGTGCTCTGTGATGTTGGACAATTATTCCACCACTCTGTGCCTCAGGTTCCTCATCTGTAAAGTGGGGATAGAGTATTTACCTTATAGAGTTGTCCTGAGAATTCAGTAATTGATACATGCAAAGTGCCTAGAATGATATCAATAATAGATGTATCATGTAAATATAAGCCATTAATATTATTATGAGTAATAATGCTGTTATTATTGAGCCTGGAATAATATAGGGCGGGTATAGTAGCCTCACGCTGTCAGGCTGGGCAAATTCCTTAATCACTTTGCGTCCTAATTGCCTCTTGTGTAGTCAAAGTTAGATCTCACCGATTGTCAGGAAGATTAAATGGGATGATATTTGTAAACTCCTGGCCCATAGCAGGCCTCAGTGTTGGTACCTTCCTCCCTTGATGCTGTTTTCCCAAGCCTTGTTTCCTGGTTGATTTAGGCAGTGCTGTTAAACAGCAGTAGTTGCCGGGAAGATGAAGCACTGCCTGAAGTTTCAATGGTAAAACCATCATTTATTCAGCAGAGGCAGCCAAGCCTGGTGTTGTCTACTCACCAATAGGATTCCCCAGCAGCTTGGCTGTGCAGTGCATAAAGAACTACAATTATCTGGAGGTCTGCCAGGTCTGGGTGAAGAGCCCATCCTTTGTGCTGCAGGCCAGCAAGCACCATTTTCCGGTTGAGAAGACAGAGGACCCATGGGAACTTCCCAAGGCTCCTGAGAGAGCAGCCATGTTGGGAATGGATAGAGCCCATGTTCCAGAGTTCAGAGCTCTGCCTCAGACCCATGCAGCTTCTTTAGGCCTTGCTGATTTTCCCAGCCATGTTTTCTGGTGACCAGAGCCAACTGAAGCCAGGAGCTACGTGGCTTAGGTCTACTTAGGTCTTTTTCCTGCCAAGTTAAGCTTGCTTCTTTCTATGTGTCTGACCAAACCCTTATCTGCTGCTAGAACTCTTGCAGATAGGTCAGACATAGGCTCAGGCTTTAGATGGTACAGATGGCTCAGTACAAAGTCATTTCCATGCTCATACTCTCCAGGTGGGGGTGGGGGGAAAGGCTTAGTAGTATCATAACTATTAAATTTATTTAAAAGTGCATATCCAATGACCTCATAATTCATAAGTCAACATATACTTTCAGCTTTTTTTTTCAGAGAAACTCCAAGTAAAATTGGCTTAAATGACACTGAAGTTCATTTTCCTTTCCTGCAAAAGTGAAATGATTTGGGATTACACCCCTTCCCTTTAAGGTACAACCTGGAAGTTTTTCACCTTTCTGCCCATGTTCTGTCAATCAAAACCCAGTGTCATGCATATAGCTGTGAGGGAGGCTTGGAAATGGAGTTGCTATTCTGGCTGTCACACTGGAAGTGGGTGCATGGGATGCTGTGGTGCCTCACCTGGGTCCCCTCTTAAGGACTGAGAGGCCTATCCCCCAGCTGCTGAGAGCACTGATGACTGATAGTACATAACTCTGTCCCTTTCTGATTATTCCTCAGAGCCACAAAGAATTGTCTCACCCAAGACTATACCTGCCCGAAGTGTCAAGCTTCCCAGAGGAGACCATTTTTGCCAAGAATTGCCTTATGCTGACATAAAATGTTATGGCCTCCTTGGCTGAATTTGAGACAACTCTGAAGGGTCATTCTAGCTCCAGGGGTCCTCGTCAGGTCCGCTGGGGCCTGCAGGCCCACTACTCCTTCTTTTCAGTCCTGGACATTTTCTTACACATGGCCCTCTCTAGAGCACTCTCCAATAAACTGGTCTTCATTGCTCTGTGCCAGAGAGAATTTCAGGGAACCCAAACTAAGAAACTGGGGTTCTAGCCTATGGAAGAAGTAGAAGGGTATGAGAACCAGCAGTCCTTTTTGCCTGCAGCCATCCCACTTCTCATGTTAGCTCTGAAGAAATACTTGTAAATGTGTCCAAAGAAGCAATGCAAGGCCAGCCCAGTGGCATCGTTTGTAAGAGTGAAAACAATGAGACGCTAAATGAACCACGGTGAGGCTGTATTTTGGAGCGTGTTAGAAAGACTGAGAAAGTTCTAGATCTGCTGCGTTCTATATTCTCCAAGTGTTGAGTGTAATAAGGAAAGTGTGAAAGATATGTACACGATGATACAATTTTATTAGAAAGCATCAAACAATACACGTATGTGTAGCCATAGAAAATGTATGGTTTATAAACACTTAGGAAACAAAAGAAGGTTACTGTGGGCGCTGATGATAGCAGCTGCCTTTGGAGAGGATAGGAGAGCATGTGAGGCTTGTAAGTGTAGCAATGGAGTGAAGGAGTGGATGAGGGTGATCTACGGAGCTGTAAGCGTTATCTGTAATGCCGTATAAAAAGAATATATTCATGGATTATTTGCACAGTTTAAAAATCTATATTAAAAAAGAAAAATAGAAATCCATTTTCGCTCACAGGACTGAAAATCAAAGTCATCTCCAGAGAGCAGATGAAAAAAGCCAGCTTTGCTGTCCAAAGAGAATCCTTTATTTTTATTTCCAGAAGGTCTTGAGACCTCAGGCAAATCACTCTGCCTCTCTACACATCAGTTTCCCTGTCTGTGAAGTGGCAGTCGCAAGCCCCGTCTCATCTGCTGCAAGGCTGAGGTGCGGTAAGCTTTACAAAGCTGCCAGCCTGGTGCCCAGTACTCCATAGTGGTGGTGGGTGGTGGGGAATGAGTTGGTCAAATGAACAACTGTCTCATTCAGGATGCCCAGCCAGCTGCTTAGACAACTTTCCACTGGGCCCTGGGTCAGCAGCCACAGAGAAGGGGAGGTCTATCCACTCCCTGGTCACAGCCTGCATCTGGGGAAAGCCGGAAGGCTGAGGACAGATGATTCCGGACCATTCCAGGTGTTCTGGGATTGAGTCTCTCTTTCTGATATATGAGCAACGGCGTGTGTAGCTGCTGGGCATGTTTTGTGTTATGTCAAAGGATTTGGGTGGTTTTTCTGTCCTCTTGTTTCTCAGAATGAAGAGGACAAAGCCTTTCTTTTCAGTGAAGCCCAGCAGACCAGAAAGGCTTTGAAATCATGAAATGCAAATACTGCTGCCTTTGAGCCACATGGAAGGCGGAGCTGCTGAATTAAATTAACATGGCCCATAAATAGAGAGGTTAAAAAAATGGGAGGCCAAGTGTTCAGAGGCTTTTGTCCAGGGGAGAAATAATCACAGGACAATGGTCTATTTTGTTTGGATTACAGGCTGGTATCACATTAGCTCAAACCTGGCAATATTTATGTTGAACACTGCTGTTTGTGGAGCGCTGCTGTCCCAATTTATCTCGCTGGGGAATCCCTGGAGGCAAAGCAAACTAGGAAGGGAAACTCCACTTCCTGCTGACCTGCCTGATTCTGCCTACCACTGCCAGAGAGTGCCTAGTGCTTGGCCATCCATGGAGAGGAAAATGTCCCACAGAGAAAATGAGGACGTGTAGACAAAAGTCAGCCTGAAAAAAATTGTTGTTCAGGAGATATGCCATAAAAATCGGTCTGTCCTGCTTTTCTTGAGAAATCAGAAGAACCAACAACTTTTGTCGTGCATGTTCATATGGTAAGAGTCAAGAAGTGGCTGTCCCTTGGCCCCAGGCATTCCTGTTAGCCTCAGTCTTCACCATGACCTTTTCTCCCTGAAGTCGAGTGTCAGTTGCCCTTAAGAGCATGCTATTCTTTTTTTTTTTTTTTTTTTTGAGATAGAGTCTCACTCTGTCACCAGGCTGGAGTGCAGTGGCGAGATCTTGGCTCACTGTAACCTCCGCCTCCCGGGTTCAAGCAATTCTCCTGCCTCAGCCTCCCGAGTTGCTGGGACTACAGGCATGCACCACCACGTCCAGCTAATTTTTGTATTTTTGGTAGAGATAGGGTTTCATCATGTTGGCCAGGATGGTCTTGATCTCTTGACCTTGTGATCCACCTGCCTCGGCCTCCCAAAGTGCTGGGATTACAGGCGTGAGCCATCACACCCAGCCCATTCTTACACTGTTGTTTCTGTTATAGTCAAAAATAGTTCTCTAAACCCACGACATTATTAAGATGTAAGATAATGCAAGCTAGACCATCAAGAGACTCTTTTTTTTTCCTATAGCCAGCCTGCCTTACTCCTATGGGTATTTGTATTGCCAACAACTGGGCTACTGCTGGAACCTCTAGGCCTGGATCCTGATTTCAGTTCTTTACCAACTGATCTGATCCTAAGCAGCCATTCCTGCACTCTCTTCCACTTTGGATCCCAGTACCCTCACATGTAAAAAAAAGGTGGGGGGCAGTTTTTCCCCGTGAACTATGTTCTGAGTAACATTAGCTCTATGGAACATGATAGGATCCATGATCCAATATACTGGGAAACACATGTTAAACAAAACAAGTCAATCCCTGTGTGCAAGACTTTAAGCTGATACCCATCTGTTTCCCAAATGAATTTACTAGGGAAGCCTATTTCATGGAGCCTCTTGGGACACTAGTGTTCTCTTGCTTAGATTTGGGGAATCAAAAGGTGATGTCCAAATTCCTGCCAGCATGAAAGCTCAGTGCCCAGGATGATCCTCCCAGTACTTAGCCCTGGGTCAGGGCATCTTGCCCTGGACCAGCAGCCGCAGTTGCTACCACCTTCCTATGTGGTTTCCTTCTCCCACCCTCCACTCTCCCTCTCCTCTTCATGGCCCCCTCAGGTGTCAGGTGGGAGGCTTAAAGGAGAGGGGTTATCACTGCCCCACCCTCCATCATATTGCATTCCCAAGGGGTCCTTCGCCCCCACACCTGGTCAAAAGGAGATAAATATGGCCAGTCTTGGGTCAAGCTAAATGAATTTTTTTGGATAAGACTATCAAAACCCTTCTCAAGGTAAAGTCAGGTTCTCAGGCTGCTCTCTAGCAAAGCTGACAGATAAGCATTGATGAGGGTATTGCTAAGAAAAAACTGCAGACTCTATAAACCCTGTCATATTTATGGGCCTTTTATGTCCAGCTCTGCTCTTCTCTGTTTTCTGCAATTTTTGCCGCTTACATTATACCAAAAACTCCTAGAAGGCAGTGAGCTGCACTAATTTTATTTGCATTGTTTATTATATTTTGTGCGTTGAAACAGTTAATCAGAAAGGATTTATTGAGTGGGATTACTGCCCTCTGAGGTATAAGTTCCTAACTTACAGTCATACAAGTAACAAAATCTCCAGTGTGACAGAGTGGAGAATTGTGAATTTTGCATTCAGACAGAACTGGGTCTATGTGGTCTATATGGCCTTGGTCACATCACTTCTTTCTGGGTCTCAGTTTTCTCACCTCTAAAATGGAGACCATATTGGGAAATTTACCACCTTCATGAGGGTCCCCAGCATAGAGCCTGACATATAGCAAGCAGTCCATGGGAATTTACTGTTATTGTGATGGCTGAAGTGTTGACTTGAGACTTCCTTTCATGCACATCATCTCATTTTATCTTCATGGCCTCTCCTTGAGCTCAGTGAGGCTAGGATTATGAACATCTTTTACAGATGAGGAAACAGGAGTTTAGAGAGATTAGGGCATTGCCTGAAGTTTCTCAGCCAAAAAGTGGGGAGCCAGGACTTAAAGTTTGAGCAGGAATTAAATTCTATACCCTGGGTGGCCTTCAGAATATAGCACTAGATCCCAAAAGACAATGCTTTGCCAAATTCAATGTCATTCAATACAAAGGCTAACTTGCTGCTATCATGGGAAATTCAGCAGATATTGCTATAAGCAAGGATCTTCCCTAGAAAGCTATCCTAGAGCCTTTAAAATGCTCAAAGAGCCCTTATAAGAGTAATAAGCTATATACATTTTTAAAAGTTTTATCAGGTAGAAAATGGTCAGGGTCAATTAGAGAAAGTGGGCAGGTGCCAGGGGAGAGATAGTAGGTCACTGGAGCAAGACCTCCTTTTGGCAGGCATGGTAGGGGTGATATTCAAATATGGGCAGCAGAAGAGTAGGGTGGGGAAAATTGCACAAGCAAAGCTCTACATCAGCAAAGTAAAGGGGAGTCCCGGTCACTGAAGGTGACTGGACAGGGAGACCCGGAGCCCGGTGCCTGCAAGAATTGCTGCTGGAAGGTTTTAAATGTGAGAGGATGAGGTGAGGGGAGTTGGCAGGAGACGACATCAAAGCAACGGACAGAACAGGCCAGTTTGGAGTTCACTGAAAAGAAAAACAACAAGGACCTTGCAGACTAAAGCAGAAGGAAAAACAAGAAATGGGGAGGATATTAGCTAATTAATTAATTCATCAAATATTGTAATCAGCCCATTAAAATTTGTAGGGCACCTACAATGTGTTTGTGAGTACCTGCTTCTGCAAATACAAAGATAAGTGCAACAAAGAGATAGTGCCCAATCTAAGCCTTGACCAACCAAGACAAAAGCCTTGATCTTGCCTGCTATGCTAACCCCTAGGCTGTGCATGTGCGCACACATGCTTCTCAGCTCCATCTCCACTTTCTCCTGGCTTCCGTAAACTTTACCCAGCATCTCTCTGCTGTCCCAAGGCAAGTCCCCTTCACTTGTCAGGTCAACAACTCTGATGCAAATACAATGTCTATTTTAGAAACGAGGCTTTCCCCCTAATGAGATAATTAAAAGGAGGCTTTGCCAGGCATCTGAGGAATTATTTTTCATTACACAAGACAGGTGCACATTTTTAGCATAGTTCCCAGCTTCCAGAGGTCTCCCCTGATGTCGGCAGTCTGGGCAGATTCTGCAGAGGTGGGGTAGACATTTTCATGGGGTTGCCCCAGCCAGCTGGGTGGGGTTGAGTCTGGAGGGTGGCTGTGAGTTGAGCTGCAGTTCATTTGGTGGCCCAGTCACTGTGTCGGGTATAATTAACCAAGCTGAAAGGAATCTAAAGAAACTTCTCTGACAGGGAGGTCAGGGAAGATGAACTCTGATGGGAAATTAATGATGAGAGTCTGGAAGCTCCGCGAGGGGCTTTGCCACCGTGGCTTTCTCTGGTGGCATATTAGGAGCTAGTTTTCCCCCTCCTCACCTCATAACAGAATTCAAGCACCAAAAGGGGCCTTTTTGGAGATTGCTTCTTTTGGGTGTTTGAATAATGCTCCACTGCTGGATAATAATGTTAATAATAAGCTGTCATCGGCAACCATGAGCAGTTATTGAGCACCATGTGCCTGCCAGATGCCGTGCTGAGTGCTTTATGTATATCCTTTCCATAAACCGTCCTGTTAATTCCCACCACTCAGGAGGGCAAGTGCTATATGCCAGGAGCTGTGACAGAGCTTAAGTCGTTTACCCAAAGATTCGAATCACTAAATGGCAGAACTGGGATTCGGAACTAAGCTCCTGCCTCTATGTTAGTTGGCCTGTTTGTAGGTCTTTCATAGGAAATATATTAGCTAATTAATTAATTCATCAAATATTGTAATCAGCCCATTAAAATTTGTTGAGCATCTACAATATGTTTGTGAGTTCTTGCTTCTGCAAATATGAAGTACAACAAGGAGATAGTGCCCAATCTAAGTCTTGACCAACCAAGACAAAAGCCTTGATCTTGCCTGCTATGCTAACCCCTACGCTGTGCATGTGCACACACACGCTTCTCAGCACTATTTCCAGTTGAAAAAGAAGGCCGAGGCTAGAGGGCTCATGGTCTAGGGCAGATTGGCAAACTGTGGTCCATCTGCAGATTGGCAAACTTGTAAAAAAAATTGGGGGGAAACATAGTCACTCCCTTTCATATACATATTGTCTATGGTTGCTTTTATGCTAGGACAGTAGAACCGAGTAGTTACAAGAGACTGTGTAGCCTGCCAAGCCTAAAATATTTACTATCTGGCCCTGGACAGAAAAAAGCGTTGTCAATTCTCATTTAAGGAAACCCAGAGTTAAACAAAATTAAGCAGGTTTCTTTGCTGCATGAGTTCTCAGAGCCCTTAACCTGCTAATATGTACTCTGAGGGTCCCAGAGGATGTAGTGTGCAGTGTATCCTGATATACTTTACCAGGAACCTCTTTTTCTTGAAGCATCTTTGAGGCAAGCTTTGGGGGACACTACCCATTTGTTTGTTCAAGGAGGAAACGGGCTTAGAGAGGAAAAATTGCCCTAGGGCATGTAGCTTGTGTGTGGCTGACCAGGACTGGATTTGGATTCCAGAGGCTTCTCAAGGTGGTGCTGGACTCTGCCATTTGCCAACTTCAGTCAGAGGGATGGATGCCCCTTCTCCTGAGGTGTATCAGTGGTGGGGGCCGGTGCAGCCTTTTCTTTATTCAGTTGCCTGTTTACAATGGTGTTCAGCAATTCTGTCTTTATGGGGCCTGTTTGTTCTTCAAATCCAAGAAGAGAAGGGAAAATCATCATACTAATCATGAATGTCAGTTTTAATCAGCATCATCTGACATTATGAGAATTGAATTTCCACCTTTCACTGCATACATTAAATATAGGGCTTTATCTCCTCATGCAGAATTGATTTGCCATAATTCTCTCCTTTGGCCCTTGTCATGTAAATTATGGCATTTCTCCCCCATTGACTGCAGAAACCAAGATTAGAGGTGAGGGTCCAGGCTCCCAGACCAGCTGCTGCTGAGCGCTTTGTCTGTCTGTCTTTCTTTTCCAACTCACGTGTTCCCTCTCTGAACTTTCTCTTTTGGGACTGCTTACTGGCCAATCGTGCCTTCTGCAGATAGAGCCTGAAGGAGAGGAATAGAGGGATGATGGTGTGGGGCTGAGCAGATGGCCTTCGTGAGACATCAGCCATGAGGATCTGTAGCACCTGCAGCCCAGACAGGTGACTGCTGGGTAGGTTTTAGGGAACAGACCTTAGGGCCATTTGTAACTCATGTCCACTAACTGAATCAAATCACCAGTGTCTACAAGAGTGACATGCATTCAAATACTCCCCACAGGACCCTGGAGAATCTCTACCTCCTGGTACCTGTACTGGATGGATAGGGACAATGGTGGCTTCTGGTTGGTAGAAAAGCCAAGGGCCTGAGAAGCACCTGGCCCCAGGCCTGGGCTTATGAACTGTGGCCTGGAAACCAGCCCCAAGGACTCTGCAGAAAGAAAGTTCTTGAAGAGCTTTCAGTCACTCAGTGAAATCCCAGGTAAGGACATCTATACCACTGCTCTGTAAAAGCCCCTGGGCCTCATTTTTGTCTTGCAACTATTTTCTGCTAAATATCCAAGCAGTGGTTAAGAGATGACATGCTGAAGGCAGAAAGACTTGGGTTCAAGTACTGGCTCTTCCACTTATTAATTGGGTGATGCAGGGCAAAATACTTAAGCCCTCTAAACCTCTGCTCTTCCATCTGTAAAACAGGATAAATAGTAATAGCCATGTCCATGAGGTTGTTTGGAAGATTAAATGAAATAATCCATGTAATACATCTGGGGCAGTGCCCAACACATAGTAAACAGTCTGTATGTAGAGGCTGCTCTGCGGATTGTTAAACATTCCATGCCGGCTGTGCCTTGAGATACACAAAAAATACACTCTGTAGTTGAGTGTATTGATATGTCATGCATACCAAGGTGCTTAAAGGCCACTAAATATCTACAATGTGTCTCATGGTTGGCCCACAAAGGTGGGGAGGGACAAGATGGAATGTATCCCTTACTGCACGCTTGTTGGACCTCAGGCACTTTAATAGTAAAAGGTCAATTAAGATGACTTTCATACTGTCATCCACAGCATGCCCCTTCGTGTTACTTTGAAAGACAGAATCCCAGGCAAATAAATAGGAGGTCTGACTCAGGTGGAAGATTCTTACTGCTTTTCACAGAGAAGGATAATAACTTGATGTGTTTGTAATTTTAAATTTATAATCCATTTATTGAAATTCTGCTGTGGGTAAGCATTATGCCCAGAACTTTACACTTAATATAATCTAACTAAATTACATTTTCACAACAACCCAAGAAGGCAAGTACCATGATTATTGCCATTGTATAGATAGTGAAACTGAAGCCTATCTACATTCCTTACGAAAAGGAAGACATGAGCTCCAGGATCAACTCCAAGATGAATTTCCTCCATGGACCCTTGCTGCTCCTGTGTTGAGCCTCTAGTAATGAGAATGTGCTGCTGAATTAGTCTCCTGTTACCTGAGCTCTCTACAATGAAACTCAACTGTCCTGGACCATAATGAATGTTCTGTAGGACCCCAGGGTTATTGTTGCCTGTGGAATTGGAAAAAGGCAGTTTTCCACGAGTCAAGCTGGGGCTGACTCAATGCTTGAAGACATATGTGAATTCACTGTAAATGGAAAGGGCATGTTGCTGTTGATGACTGGGGAAGATAGAGTCTTAGGGGAGTTAGTGTGAGCCATTCTGACCACACCAGCGCTGCCCTCCCCAGTAGTCTTTGCAAGTCAAGGCTGTTGTCATAGGCTGAGCAAGGTTCAGAGAGGCTGAGAAGTCATCTGGAGTGGTCGGGTGGGCAGTGGCATGGAGGAGAATGCATATCAGGACCACCTGCGCAATGTCCAGCATACCTTAGTACTGTTCAAGACATGGGTAAATGGGTATCCTCTTTAAGGCAATTGGGATCAATTTCAGCCTTTCCGTAAGTGCCAGTGTGCTGGAGAGGTATGGGGACTCCACAGACACACACTTGTATATGTATATATGTGCATGTGTGTATGGGTTGTGGGGAGTTGTTCATAGGGAGGGCTGAGGCAAGGCAGCAGCTTACATTCCCACTATGCCTCTCTTGGCTGTTGTGCACCATTGCCTGTCCCACATCCCGTGTCTTAAAATGAATACCAATTTCCATTTATTGAGCTAAGCTTGCCAGTTGCCAGACACAGTGTTAAGTCCTTTAGTCTGCTCTCTAATTAAACAAGATCCTCAAAACAATTTGTTGTAGGCAAGTAAGTACTATGAGTATATAATAGTACCCCCTTATCCATGGTTTCAGTTACCTGTGGTCGACCACAGTCTGAAAATATTAAATGAAAAATTCTAGAAATGAACAATCCTTAAGTTTTCAGTTGCATGTCATTCTGAGTAGTGTGATGAAATTCTGCCCAGAACATGAATCCTCCATTTGCCCAGTGTATTTTTGCTGTAGATGCCATCCACCCATTGGTCATTTGGTAGCTATCTTAGTTATCACATTAACTGTCATGGTATTGTTGTGCTTCTGTTCAAGCAACCATTATTGCACTTAATAGTGACCCCAAAGCACAAGGGTAGTGATGCTGGAAATTTGGATGTGCCAAAGAGAAGGCTTGAAGTGCTGTGCTATCTTTAAGTGAAAAGGTGAAAGTTCTCAACTTAATAATAAAGGAAAAAGTCATATGCTGAGGTTGCTAAGAAGGAGGAAATTGTGAAGAAGGAAAAAAATGCATGCCAGTTTTTCTGTCCTACCTTATACTGTAAAAGTCATGGCCACAGTGCACAACAAGTGCTTCATTAAGATGGAAAAGGTATTAAGTTGGTGGATGACATAAACAGAAAAGTGTTCTGATTAACAGCCATCAGGTTCTGTACTATCCACAGTTTCAGACATCCACTGGGGGTCTAGAAATGCATGCCTCACGGTTAAGGGGGGACTACTGTTCTTGTCTTTCAGAAGACAAGACTGAGGCACACAGAGGTAAAATGACATGCCCCAGGAAGCAGCAGAGCCAGAATGAAAACAAAGTTTCTTGATTCTAGAACCCAAATTTTAACTCAACAGGCCTTATCCACAGGGCCCCACCCCTCTGGAGTGTCACAGACCACTGGGAGGTGGGCTCCATGTGCCTTCTTGCTAACTAAAGTACTGCATCTTCTGCCTCTTGAGTTCTGCTACACCGATCTCCATCTCCTCCATGCCCTGAATGACCTTGGATTTGTGACTGATCGTACACACACACACACACACACACACACACACACACACACACTGTCTCAGATCTTTCCAAGACCCCTAAGGAATGAGTATATTAATTAAAGCCTGGCTCTTTCTTCTGCACTGTGCTGCCTCCTATCTTGAGAGGTTGGAAGGTACTTTGGGGTCGGTGACCTCTGCAACATCCTCAGATACTGGTTCAATTGTTTCTTATACATCTCTAATGACAGGGAGGTCACCTTCTCCAAGGGTGCTGATTCCACTGTTTCACAGCTCTGGCTGTTAGAAAGCATCTCTTCTTAGGAATCATATAGTTCCCTGGAAAACAGTCCCCAAAAGAGCAACTTAGCCAACTGACACTTCCTGTGCCTAGAGGAAGGGACACTTTGGCTCTTGACCCTGAGAGGCCTTTGCCTAGACCTTGAGGTCCATTCTCCTAGAACTTGGGATGACAGCATCCTATTCTCAGGGTTGGATCCCTCCTGGAGAAATTTCCAACTTTTGGTGTTCTTTCTTTCTCAGGAGGAGGCAGCAACAGGCTTTGTCCACCTTGACCCAAACCCCTTCCTCATCAGCCTGGCCAGCCCCTGAGCCCCCACCTTTCCACCCCACAGCAACAGGATGCTGGGGTCAGGCAGACAAAGTGTTGATGGATGGACCCACAGGTGTGAGGGAAACCTCCTAGTTGCAATGCTGACTCTGGCAGCTGGCATGGGGTCTGGCTTTAACCTGCCTGCTTTCCTGCCCCAGCCAGCACCCATCCAGACAGATCTGAGGGAGGACCCTGTGTGGCGAATGAATGTGCAATTCCTCAGATGTAGAACAATCCTCTATCCATGGGACAGCTGTGGCCCCAAGGCCAGGAGAAATTCCTGTGTCTTGGGATAACTTCAGTCCTGCCTGTGCACTAGAGGCCCAGGCTACAGACTCAGTTATTCCATTCCCCACCTTGGCCTTGCCCTAGAATGTATCACAAGCAACTCCTGTGGACCCCTGGAGCTATCATAGTGCAAAGGTCCTTATCTAGGGGACTAAGAGCTTTACTTTGCCATAACTTGCTGTATATCCTTAGGCAAGTTGCTTTCCCTCCTTGGTGATGTCTCCTTATCCACAAAGTGTAAGTGTGGGTATGTGGAGGGGTCAAGATGTGGTGTTATCCAAAGCTCTGTCTAGCCCTGACTTTTCATCCCCAGGACCATTGACTTGAGATATCCATCTGGGTTTCAGGTCCAAGTGGGAGGTGAGAGAATAGAGAATCAGAAAGAACAGGTTGCTTCATCTCTACCCTCTCTTCTAGCCTGGGACCAGACTGCCAGGAAGTTACCAACACACAGGGCTTGACTGAGGGACATTTAAAGGCCCATCCACTCCTAAATAGCTTCACTGACCTTGTTAATTCAACAACTGCAATCACTCCTTTGGGGAGACATGGTCTCCAGAAATAAACTCTGAACATTTAAATATGGCACCTGGGAAGGCAATTCAACAAACTGATTCCCAGCCATTAATGCCCATTAGGTTAAATTTTCTTCCCATGGAAAAGATTCTTGAAAGGACACTAAGAGGTAGGATGAATTTTTATATGGGAGGATCTATTAAGGATTTTTTTTAAAAGAAAAGAAAGAGACCAAGAACTAGCGTGGGGAGACCAGGGGATGGATCCAAGTTATATGGCACAGAACGTCCAGGGGTGGGATACTATGGAATGAAGATGCCATGGAACAAATATGACTTGTTTCCCAATTGTGCCATTGCCAGGCTTGTGTTATTACAGTATGCAGGGCAAGCTTGAGCCTGACTGCAGGGCAGGAGAAAGGAGGCTGGGCAGAAATGAATGCAAGAGCCTCCTCCACCATGCACCCTCCACCTGATGCCAGCAGATAAGCTTGGCTCTGCCCTTGAGGTTTGTTCCTCTCAATAGGGTGAGGCAGCCCTTCAGGAATGAGATACAGCAAAAGCATCACCCCACAGTAGCCCTGCAAAACAGGTGCAAAACGCCCTTCCTCTGATGTTTGCCCAGTATAGTCTCTGGACTGCAAAGCTAACCAAGCAAAGGTGGGTGGTAGCAGAGTAGCTGTGGGTGGAATTGAGGCTGGCTGCCCGGGAACAGGAAGGGCTTAGGTGCATCCATTTATAATCTCCTCCTGGGACCCTGTGCCTCTGAAGCCACTAGGTGATGGCTTTCCTCATCATTTTTTCAATCCTTTAGGTCTTTGGTCTTCCCGGTACTTCTGTCTTAGTCAATGATATGGTTTGACTATGTCCCCACCCAAATCTCGTCTTGAACATATTGAACTGTAGTTTCCGTAATCCCCAAACGTCATGGAGGGACCCATTGGGAGGCAATCATGGGGGCGGTTATTCTTATGCTATTCTCATGATAGTAAGTGAGTTCTCATGAGAACTGATGGTTTTATAAGGGGCTTTTATCCCTTTTGCTCGGCACTTCTCTCTCCTGCCACCATGTGAAGAAGGACATGTTTGCTTCCCCTTCCACCATAATTGTAAGTTTCCTGAGGCCTCCTCAACCATGTGGAACCGTGAGTCAATTAAACCTCTTTCCTTTATAACTTACCCAGTCTTGGGCAGTTCTTTATAGCAGCGTGAGAATGGAGTAATACAGTCACCCTTTCCATCTTTCATCCTTCAAGACTCAGCTCAGGCATCATCTTCTCTCTGAAGCCACCCATGAATTAGTGAATGAAGGAATGAATGGGTAGTTCCTCAGATGTAGAACAATCCTGTATTCATTGGAACACCTTCTGGGATCCTTGAGTCAGCACGAAAAGAGCTCCTGCAAGCCCCATAGGATGCCCAGGGAAAGTTGCAACCAAGTGTTTTCTCCTGGACTTAAGAGGATGATAAGGACAGGAGTGGACCCCCTCTACCATTAGAGGCTCTGGGGCTTTAGACCAAAGAATAGGGCTCAGGTACTTTACCTGGGTAAGTGGCTTTCCCTCACTGGGCCTCTATCTAGAAAATACCTAGAGGGCATTGAGGTCCCTTCCAGCTGTCCTGCTCTCTGAGCCTGGGTCTGAAGCAGAGAGAGGGTGCAGCCAGTAGAACTGACTTAACAATTTTAGATTGTAAAGACTCATCACTTGCAAGGTCACCTTGAAGTGGATCTGTTGATTCAGTGCTGAAAGGCATTCCTGTTAAAAATGTTCCTCATAAGGAAAAGTAACAGCTTCTCAAAATGGGAAAAGGAGCTGATACTCTGTAATAAGCAACATTGGACACATTTCCAATGATCCCTGCCTTCAGCATTCACCCCTTGGGTAATCCTCTCTCTATTGACTTGCTTCTAACAAATAGAACATGGTAACAGAGATGGGTTGTCACTTCCATATTAGGTTTCAAAAGGCTGTGACTTCCATCCGGCTGAACTCTTTCTATAGCCTTCTTGGACTCCTTGCTTTGGTGAAGTGAGCAGCCATGTTACATAGGTTCATGTGGCAAGAACTGAGGGCAACCTCTGGCCAACAGCCAGTGAGAAACTAAGACCCTTAGTGCAACAGTCTTCAAGGAACTGATTCATGCCAACAACCAGGCGAGTGAGCTGGGAAGTGAATTTTTCCCATTAAACTTTGACAGGGTTTACATGCATCCACTTATAATCTCCCTCTGGGACCCTGTGCCTCAGAAGCCATGACTGTAGCCCCAGCCAGTACCTTGATTTCAGCCTGTAAGAGACCCCAAAGTAGAGGACCCAGTTAAACTGTCTTTGGATTACTGACAGACACAAACTGTTGTTGTTTCAAGCCACAGAGTTTTGGGATAATTTGTTGCACATCAGGAGATAGCTGGCCGGGCGGGCGCGGTGGCTCACGCTTGTAATCCCAGCACTTTGGGAGGCTGAGGCGGGTGGATCACAATGTCAGGGGAGCGAGACCATCTTGGCTAACATGGTGAAACCCCGTCTCTACTAAAAATACAAAAAAAAGAAAAAAAATTAGCCGGGTGTGGTGGCAGGCGCCTCTAGTCCCAGCTACTCGGGAGGCTGAGGCAGGAGAATGGCGTGAACTGGGAGGTGGAGCTTGCAGTGAGCAGAGATGGCGCCACTGCACTCCAGCCTGGGCCACAGAACGAGACTCTGTCTCAAAAAATAAAATAAAAAAAAAGAGATAGCTAATGCATGCTTCTAGAGTTTAGGGGAGTCATGGATGTAAAAAGCCAGAGATATTCTAAAAATTAGGAAGTACCTTCCCCACCTCCTCCAGCTTCAGGAAAGCAAGATAAATATCACATGCTGTCACTAAGTGATCCCAGACATGGCAGTGCCCCTCTTTCTCCCACAATTTCTCCATGTGTAAAATAAAGGGGTTGGGTTGGTGAATCAGAACTGCAAGATTTCTGGAACCACCACCCTCCTCCACCTTAGTAATTTTGCTTTTTGTATCCGTTGATTGAAAAGATGCAAAATGACAAGAAGCTACTCTAAATACAGTGATGTTATAACTAACTTTATTAGTCGCAACAACACTTCAGTGCCTTTGAGACTGTCATCCCTTATACTCACTCAATGTGCAGGCATTGCTAAACAGGAATGGCTATGATAGTGTTCTCATTGAGAACAGCTAGGCAGCACATTTTGAATTATGCTTAATCACGTGGCACAAATATATAGACGGCAAGATAAAGGTGAGGGTGGGAAAGCTGGAGTCAGATGGCCTTGGGTTAGCATCTCACTTCTATCCTTCCCAGATGTGTGCCCTACAGGGAGTGATTTCATAAATCATCAGTTGCTTTACCTCTAAATTGGGGATCATAATACTTATTCCACAGCATTGTTAGAAATATCAAATTCAATAATGCATAGAAAATTAGCAGCTGGGGGGAGCCAAGATGGCCGAATAGGAACAGCTCCGGTCTCCAGCTCCCAGCCCGAGCGACACAGAAGACTGGTGATTTCTGCATTTCTGCTTGAGGTACCGGTTTCATCTCACTAGGGAGTGCCAAACAGTGGGTGCAGGACAGTCAGTGAAGCGCACTGTGCGCGAGCCGAAGCAGGGCGAGGCACTGCCTCACTCGGGAAGCGCAAGGGGTCAGGGAGTTCCCTTTCCTAGTCAAAGAAAGGGGTAACAGACGGCACCTGGAAAATCGGGTCAGTCCCACCCTCATACTGCGCTTTCCCAATGGGCCTGGAAAACGGCACACTAGGAGATTGTATCCCGCACCTGGCTCGGAGGGTCCTATGCCCACGGAGTCTCGCTGATTGCTAGCACAGCAGTCTGAGATCAAGCTGCAAGGCGGCAGCGAGGCTGGGGGAGGGGCGCCCGCCATTACCCAGGCTTGCTTAGGTAAACAAAGCAGCCAGGAAGCTCGAACTGGGTGGAGCCCACCACAGCTCAAGGAGGCCTGTCTGCCTCTGTAGGATCCACCTCTGGGGGCAGGGCACAGACAAACAAAAAGTCAGCAGGAATCTCCAGAGACTTAAATGTCCCTGTCTGACTGACAGCTTTGAAGAGAGTAGTGGTTCTCCCAGCACGCAGCTGGAGATCTGAGAACGGACAGACTGCCTCCTAAAGTGGGTCCCTCACCCCTGAGCAGCCTAACTGGGAGGCACCCCCCCAGAAGGGAAAGACTGACACCTCACTGGGCCAGGTACTCCTCTGAGACAAAACTTCCAGAGGAACTATCAGACAGCTGAATTGGTGGTCTCACGAAAATCCGCTGTTCTGCAGCCACCGCTGCTGACACCCAGCCAAACAGGGTCTGGAGTGGACCTCTAGTAAACTCCAACAGACCTGCAGCTGAGGGTCCTGTCTGGTAGAAGGAAAACTAACAAACAGAAAGGACATCCACACCAAAAACCCATCTGTACATCACCATCATCAAAGCCCAAAAGTAGATAAAACCGCAAAGATGGGGAAAAAACAGAGCAGAAAAACTGGAAACTCTAAAAAGCAGAGCACCTCTCCTCCTCCAAAGGAACGCAGTTCCTCACCAGCAATGGAACAAAGCTGGATGGAGGATGACTTTGACGAGTTGAGAGAAGAAGGCTTCAGACGATCAAACTACTCTGAGCTACGGGAGGAAATTCAAAACAATAGCAAAGAAGTTAAAAACTTTGAAAAAAAATTAGAAGAATGGATAACTAGAATAACCAATGGAGAGAAGGGCTTAAAGGAGATGGAGGAGCTGAAAGCCAAGTTTCGAGAACTACGTGAAGATTGCAGAAGCCTCAGTAGCAGATGCGATCAACTGGAAGAAAGGGTATCGCAGATGGAAGATGAAATGAATGAAATGAAGTGAGAAGGGAAGTCTAGAGAAAAAAGAATAAAAAGAAATGAACAAAGCCTCCAAGAAATTTGGGACTACGTGAAACGACCAAACCTACGTCTGATTGGTGTACCTGAAAATGATGGGGAGAATGGAACCAAGTTGGAAAACATTCTGCAAGATATTAACCAGGAGAACTTCCCCAATCTAGCAAGGCAGGCCAACATTCAGATTCAGGAAATACAGAGAACGCCACAAAGATACTCCTCGAGAAGAGCAACTCCAAGACACATAATTGTCAGATTCACCAAAGTTGAAATGAAGGAAAAAATGTTAAGGGCAGCCAGAGAGAAAGGTCGGGTTACCCACAAAGGGAAGCCCATCAGGCTAACAGCTGATCTCTCGGCAGAAACTCTACAAGCCAGAAGAGAGTGGGGGCCGATATTCAACATTCTTAAAGAAAATAATTTTCAACCCAGAATTTCATATCCAGCCAAACTAAGCTTCATAAGTGAAGGAGAAATAAAATACTTTACAGACAAGCAAACGCTGAGTGATTTTGTCACCACCAGGCCTGCCCTAAAAGAGCTCCTGAAGGAAGCACTAAACATGGAAAGGAACAACCGGTACCAGCCACTGCAAAAACATGCCAAATTGTAAAGACCATCGAGGCTAGGAAGAAACTGCATCAACTAATGAGCAAAATAACCAGCTAACATCATAATGACAGGATCAGATTCACACATAACAATATTAACGTTAAATGTAAATGGGATAAATGCTCCAATTAAAAGACACAGACTGGCAAACTGGATAAGGAGTCAGGAACCATCAGTGTGCTGTATTCAGGAAACCCATCTCACGTGCAGAGACACACATAGACTCAAAATAAAGGGATGGAGGAAGATCTATCAAGCAAATGGAAAACAAAAAAAGGCAGGGGTTGCAATCCTAGTCTCTGATAAAATAGACTTTAAACCAACAAAGATCAAAAGAGACAAAGAAGGCCATTACATAATGGTAAAGGGATCAATTCAACAAGAAGAGCTAACTATCCTAAATATATATGCACCCAACACAGGAGCACCCAGATTCATAAGGCAAGTCCTGAGTGACCTACAAAGGGACTTAAACTCCCACACAATAATAATGGGAGATTTTAACACCCCACTGTCAACATTAGACAGATCATCTAGACAGAAAGTTAACAAGGATATCCAGGAATTGAACTCAGCTCTAAACAAAGTGGACCTAATAGACATCTACAGAACTCTCCACCCCAAATCAACAGAATATACATTTTTTTCAGCACCACACCACACCTATTCCAAAATTGACCACATAGTTGGAAGTAAAGCTCTCCTCAGCAAATGTAAAAGAACAGAAATTATAACAAACTGTCTCTCAGACCACAGTGCAATCAAACTAGAACTCAGGATTAAGAAATTCACTCAAAACCGCTCAACTACATGGAAACTGAACAACCTGCTCCTGAATGACTATTGGGTACATAATGAAATGAAGGCAGAAATAAAGGTGTTCTTTGAAACCAACGAGAACAAAGACACAACCTACCAGAATCTCTGGGACACATTCAAAGCAGTGTGTAGAGGGAAATTTATAGCACTAAATGCCCACAAGAGAAAGCAGGAAAGATCCAAAATTGACACCCTAACATCACAATTAAAAGAACTAGAAAAGCAAGAGCAAACACATTCAAAAGCTAGCAGAAGGCTAGAAATAACTAAAATCAGAGCAGAACTGAAGGAAATAGAGACACAAAAAACCCTTCAAAAAATTAATGAATCCAGGAGCTGGTTTTTTGCAAAGATCAACAAAATTGATAGACCGCTAGCAAGACTAATAAAGAAGAAAAGAGAGAAGAATCAAATAGATGCAATAAAAAATGAAAAAGGGGATATCACCACCGATCCCACAGAAATACAATCTACCATCAGAGAATACTACAAACACCTCTATGCAAATAAACTAGAAAATCTAGAAGAAATGGATAAATTCCTTGACAAATACACCCTCCCAAGACTAAATCAGGAAGAAGTCGAATCTCTGAATAGACCAATAACAGGTTCTGAAATTGTGGCAATAATCAATAGCTTACCAACCAAAAAGAGTCCAGGACCTGATGGATTCACAGCTGAATTCTACCAGAGGTACAAGGAGGAACTGGTACCATTCCTTCTGAAACTATTCCAATCGATAGAAAAAGAGGGAATCCTCCCTAACACATTTTATGAAGCCAGCATCATCCTGATACCAAAGCCAGGCAGAGACACAACCAAAAAAGAGAATTTTAGACCAATATCCTTGATGAACATTGATGCAAAAATCCTCAATAAAATACTGGCAAACCGAATCCAGCAGCACATCAAAAAGCTTATCCACCATGATCAAGTGGGCTTCATCCCTGGGATGCAAGGCTGGTTCAACATATGCAAATCAATAAATGTAATCCAGCATATAAACAGAACCAAAGACAAAAACCACATGATTATCTTAATAGATGCAGAAAAGGCTTTTGACAAAATTCAACAACCCTTCATGCTAAAAACTCTCAATAAATTAGGTATTGATGGGACGTATCTCAAAATAATAAGAGCTATATACGACAAACCCACAGCCAATATCATACTGAATGGGCAAAAACTGGAAGCATTCCCTCTGAAAACTGGCACAAGACAGGGATGCCCTCTCTCACTGCTCCTATTCAACATAGTGCTGGAAGTTCTGGCCAGAGCAATCAGGCAGGAGAAGGAAATAAAGGGTATTCAATTAGGAAAAGAGGAAGTCAAACTGTCCCTGTTTGCAGATGACATGATTGTATATCTAGAAAATCCCATCGTCTCAGCCCAAAATCTCCTTAAGCTGATTAGCAACTTCAGCAAAGTCTCAGGATACAAAATCAATGTACAAAAATCACAAGCATTCTTGTACACCAATCACAGACAAACAGAGAGCCAAATCATGAGTGAACTCCCATTCACAATTGCTTCAAAGAGAATAAAATACCTAGGAATCCAACTTACAAGGGATGTGAAGGACCTCTTCAAGGAGAACTACAAACCACTGCTCAATGAAATCAAAGAGGATACAAACAAATGGAAGAACATTCCATGCTCATGGGTTGGAAGAATCAATATCGTGAAAATGGCCATACTGCCCAAAGTAATTTATAGATTCAATGCCATCCCCATCAAGCTACCAATGACTTTCTTCACAGAATTGGAAAAAACTACTTTAAAGTTCATATGGAACCAAAAAAGAGCCCGCATTGCCAAGTCAATCCTAAGCCAAAAGAACAAAGCTGGAGGCATCACGCTACCTGACTTCAAACTATACTACAAGGCTACAGTAACCAAAACAGCATGGTACTGGTACCACAACAGAGATATAGATCAATGGAACAGAACAGAGCCCTCAGAAATGATGCCGCATATCTACAACTATTTGATCTTTGACAAACCTGACAAAAACAAGAAATGGGGAAAGGATTCCCTATTTAATAAATGGTGCTGGGAAAACTGGCTAGCCATATGTAGAAAGCTGAAACTGGATCCCTTCCTTACACCTTATACAAAAATTAATTCAAGATGGATTAAAGACTTAAATGTTAGACCTAAAACCATTAAAATCCTACAAGAAAACCTAGGCAATACCATTCAGGCCATAGGCGTGGGCAAGGACTTCATGTCTAAAACACCAAAAGCAATGGCAACAAAAGCCAAAATTGACAAATGGGATCTCATTAAACTAAAGAGCTTCTGCACAGCAAAAGAAACTACCATCAGAGTGAACAGGCAACCTACAGAATGGGAGAAAATTTTTGCAACCTACTCATCTGACAAAGGGCTAATATCCAGAATCTACAATGAACTCAAACAAATTTACAAGAAAAAAACAAACAACCCCATCAAAAAGTGGGCAAAGGACATGAACAGACACTTCTCAAAAGAAGACATTTATGCAGCCAGAAAACACATGAAGAAATGCTCATCATCACTGGCCATCAGAGAAATGCAAATCAAAACCACAGTGAGATACCATCTCACACCAGTTAGAATGGCCATCATTAAAAAATCAGGAAACAACAGGTGCTGGAGAGGATGTGGAGAAATAGGAACACTTTTACACTGTTGGTGGGACTGTAAACTAGTTCAACCATTGTGGAAGTCAGTGTGGCGATTCCTCAGGGATCTAGAACTAGAAATACCATTTGACCCAGCCATCCCATTACTGGGTATATACCCAAAGGAGTATAAATCATGCTGCTATAAAGACACATGCACACGTATGTTTATTGCGGCACTATTCACAATAGCAAAGACTTGGAACCAACCCAAATGTCCAACAACGATAGACTGGATTAAGAAAATGTGGCACATATACACCATGGAATACTATGCAGCCATAAAAAATGATGAGTTCGTGTCCTTTGTAGGGACATGGATGAAACTGGAAAACATCATTCTCAGTAAACTATCGCAAGGACAAAAAACTAAACACCGCATGTTCTCACTCATAGGTGGGAATTGAACAATGAGAACTCATGGACACAGGAAGGGGAACATCACATTCCGGGTACTGTTGTGGGGTGGGGGGTGGGGGGGGCGGGGACAGCATTAGGAGATATACCTAATGCTAAATGATGAGCTAATGGGTGCAGGAAATCAACATGGCACATGGATACATATGTAACAAACCTGCACATTGTGCACATGTACCCTAAAACCTAAAGTATAATAAAAAAAAAAAGAAGAAAATTAGCAGCTAGTTATTGCTCAATAGTGGCACCTTATAATAACAAACAATAAATTCCACCTTGCATTATTATTGACATAATTATATACAAATACATGTACAAATACAAATAATGTACAAATGAATGACCAGATGTGGCCATTTATTGAGTACTTACTATGGGCAAGGCATGAGTCCAAACTCTTCATGCAATATTTCAGATGTCTACCTTCCAGTCTAGAGGGTGACCCTGTCTGTCCTCCTTTCTTTGGGGTAAAGCAGACAGTTTTCTCCTCCAGGATGCTTTGAGTCACTTGGACAGACAATGACTCAAAGGATATTGGGAATCTGCTCTCAGGAGTCTACCATTCAGTTGATCCTGGCCTGGGCCCAGAACTCAGCATCTTTTCTACTGTCTGAGGGTCTGTTTCTCCATGGACAGAGAAAGAAGTATCTAGAAGGTTTCCTTTACCCCACAGGAGAGGTAATAAGACTGTCTCAGCTGAGGGAGGGTCTCTGGTACTGTGAAGATTCAAGGTCCCAGTGTCACTTTTCCAAGGGTCTACACCTTAATTGAAGCCCCACCTGCAAATAGTTCAAACCCTGAGACCCAACATTGTTGTCTTAAGCTCCTACGGGAGTGAGAAGGGAAGAAGGGCATTGTGAAAATTGTGGTGCCTTTCTACCTCTGCTGTCACTTCTAATGATACATTTCTTAGAAAATAAAGGAACACTGTGTACTATGATGTGGGAAGGCAGAGACTATAGTGTCATACAGAGTAGTGCTTAATTCCAGTTTCACTATTCACAGGCAGATTTGAGTAACTTCTATCACTTCCTACATCTCAGTTCTTCATCCATTAAATGAGGGTCACAGTCTCTGACTTACAGGAGCACATCTTGTGAGGCAAAACAACAGCTTGGATGTCAGAAGTTAAAATAAATTACACGGAGTTGGTGCTCAGCACATGCTAGAGAATCACCTGGGCCTGATTCTCATCTCTCTCACTATAAGATCAGAGATGACATATGAGAACTGTCTTGTGGAGTGTTGGGATGTACTAGGTACTGAGTCCATCTGACTATTGTTATAATATTTCTAATAAAGATAGATGCTTCTCCCCCAAACTGTTTCCTGACTTCCACTGCTCTATGAGAGGAACGCTGTCACGGGTTACACAGGAGGCTGGAATATATATTCTTTATTCCACAGTCCCAGAACCCCAATATTTAGCTGGACACATATTCCCACCCAGTTAAACACTATACAGGCATACATTGGAGATATCACGGGTTCAGTTCCAGACCAATGCAATAAAGTGAGTCCCATGAATTTTTTATTTTTCCAGTACATATAGAAGTTATATTTATGCTATATTATAGTCTATTAAGATGCAATAGCATTATTTCTTGAAATAATGTATATACCTTAGTTGTAAAATGCTTTATTATTACCAAAAAGTGCTAATGACCATCGGAGCCTTCAGTGAGTCACAATCTCTTTGCTAGTGGAGGCTCTTGCCTCGATGTTGGTGGCTGTTGACTGATTAGGGTGGCCGTAACTGAAGGGTGGTGTGGCTGTGGCAATTTCTTAAAATAAGTCAACCATGAAGTTTGCCACATCCATGGCAAACTTCCTTTCACAAAAGATTTCTCTGTCGCATGTGATGCTATTTGATAGCATCTTACCCACAGTAGAAATTATTTCACATTGGACTCAGTTCTCTCAAACCCTGCTGCTGCTTTATTAAATAAGCTTATATAATATTCTAAATCCTTTGTTGGAATTTCAGTAACGTTCTCAGCATCTTCACCAGGAATAGATTCTATCTTAAGAAACCATTTTCTTTGCACATCCATGAGAAGCAACTTCTCATTCATTTAAGTTTATTGTGAGATTGCAGCAATTCAGTCACATCTTCAGGATCCATTCTAATTCTAGTTCTCTTGCTATTTACACCACACCTATAGTTACTTCTTCCACTGAGGTCTTGAACCTCTCAAAGCCATCCATGAAGATTGGAATCAACTTCTTCTGAACTTCCATTAATGTTGATACTTTGGCCTTCTCCCATGAATCATGAATGGTCTTAATGGCACCTAGAATTGTGAATCTTTTCCAGAAGGTTTTCAATTTATTTTGCTCAGCTCCATATGAGAAATCATAATCCATGGCAGCCATAGCCTTTTGAAATGTATTTTTGAAATAATAAGACTTCAAAGTTGAAGTTATTCCTTGATCCCTGGGTAGCAGAATGGATGCTATGTTAACAGGCAGAAAAACAGCATTAATCTCCTTGTAACCTCCATCAGAGCTTTTGCCAGGTGCATTGTCAATGAGCAATAATATCTCGAAAAGAATATTTTTTTCTGAGGAGTAGGTCTCAACAGTGGGCTTAAAATATTTGGTAAACCACGCCGTAAATGAATGGGCTCTCATCCAGGCTTTGTCATTCCACTTACTGAGCACAAGCAGTAGATGTAGTGTAATCCTTAAGGGCCCTAGGATTTTCAGGATGGTAAATGAGCATTGGCATCAACTTCAAGTTACCAGCTATATGAACTCTTCACAAGAGAGTCAGCTTGTCCTTTGAAGATTTGAAGCCAGCCATTGACTCTCCTCTCTAGCTATGAAAGTCCTACACGGCATCTTCTTCCAATAGAATGCTGTTTCATATTCACTGAAAATCAGTTGTTTAGTGTACCCACCTTCATCAATGATCTTAGCTAGATCTTCTGGATAACTTGTTGCAGCTTCCCCATCAGCACTTGCTGCTTTACCTTGTATTTTTATGTTATGGAGGTGGCTGTTTTCCTTAAACTTCATGAACCAACCTCTACTAGCTTCAAACTTTTCCTCTGCAGCTTCCTCATCTCTCTTAGGCTTCAATGAATTGAAGAGATTTAGGGCATGTCTCTAAATTAGGCTTTGGCTTAAGGGAATGTTGTAGATGATTTGGTCTTCTGTCCAGACAATTAGAACTTTCTCCATATCAGCAATAAGGCTGTTTTGCTTTCTTATCACTTGTGTGTTCACTGGAATAACACTTTTAACTTCCTTCAAAAGCTTTTTCTTTGCATTCACAATTTGGCTGTTTGGTGCAAAAAGCCTAGCTTTTACCTTATCTGGGCTTCCAACATGCCTTCCTCACTAAGCTTAATAGTTTCTAGCTTTTAATTTAAAGTGAGAGATGTGTGACTTTTCCTTTCACTTGAACACTTAGAGACCATTGTAGGGTTATTAATTGGCCTAATTTTAGTACTGTTGTGCCTCAGGGAACAGGGAGACCCAAAGAGAGAGAGAGAGAGAGCGAGAGAGAGAGAGAGAGAGAGATGGGGAAAGGGCCATTCAGTGGAGAAGTCAAAACATATACAACATTTATTGATGGAATAAATTTGGTATCTAATCTTGGGCACAGTTTGTGGTACCCAAAACAATAGTAACATTACAGATCACTGATCATTGGTCACCATAACAGTTACAATAATAACTAAAATGTTTGAAATATTATGGGAATTACCAAACTGTGACACAGAGGCATGAAGTGAGCACATGCTATTTGGAAAATGGCACCAGTGGATTTGCTAGACATAGGGTTGCCACAACCTTTCAATTTGTTAAAAAAAAAAAAAAAACCCTCAATACCTGTGAGGCAAATTAAAACAACGCACAATGAAACAAGGTATGCCACTATTTCTCAGCTTCCCTCGTAGCCAAATGTGGATATGTCCCTAAATTTACTGTGTTAAATATCAGCATGTGTCTGAAAGAGAGGGAGCACACCTTCTTTGTCTCCTCATCCATCTGGCTGCTTGAAATTTGGATGTGATGGCTGTAGTTCTAGCAGCCATCTTGTAGTATGAGGATAAAAACTGTATTCTAGGGAAATCAGAGGGTAAGCTGGAAGGGGCCAGCTTCCACTTCATGTGGCACAGTATCAGCTCTGCCCACCTCCCAACTTCTTATATAAAAATAAACATCTGTCTCATTTAAACAATTGCTATTTTGACTTCCTCTGTTCTATTTAGCAAAAGCAAATCCCAATAGACATAAAGGCTCTCCTTTATAAAAACTTAAAAACTTTATCTTTCAGGATTTTATCCAAAGGCTATAATAAGACAAATGCTTAAAGTCACATGGACAAAGATATTCAATACTCGTATTATTACAAAAGCAAATGGATGCCTATATTTTCACCGAGGGAGGAGAGGTTAGATGTGACACAGTACATCCTAAATCAGTGGCTTAGAGTTCCAGAGGTGAAGCCTGGGGCTGGACCAGATTCTAAGTCTCACCTCAGCTCCTTAATGTCTCTGTCACTGGAGCACCTTCTACTTTACCTCTCTGAGCCACAGTTTTCTCATGTACAAAGTAGGCTGACAATAATCGTCCAGGTCGATAATGTTGCTATATGGCTAAAATTAAAGAATGTACATAAGGCACTTCACACAGTGCCCAGCTCAGGTTAGTCACTGGGTGGAGGCTAGCAATCCTTCTCTCCTCACCTGCCCTCTCCCCTCTCTCCTCCTCCTAATTGGTTCTTCCCTCCCCCCATTATCCTTCTCCTCCAATAGAATACTATACTGGAATTAAATGTATCTGCACCATGACCACCACAATGAAGGTGATTAAAGGCACATTAGTGGAAATTTAAAATCATATTACATGCATATTTATAAAGCATGATCTCATAACTATGTAGGAATCTATTGAAAAAGGAGAAACACACCAATAGCGTTTATCTCTAAGAGGTGAATTTTAGTAATTTTCGCTTCTTCTTAAAGCCTCTCTGTAATGTCTATGCTATGTCCATGAGCATGAAATATTGTTAAAATTTATAATTAAACATGATTTGTCATTCCTGTATTATAAAAAAGCTCAGCATCCCTGAGCTATACCAATCCCTGGAGAGGCCAGTTCTGCAAGGCATTTGTGAACAGAAAGCACCTCCCCGGCCAGCTGGCTGACAAGTCCCCTGGGACTGCCACCGGATGGAGCCTTAAGGGTGGGGCTTGTGGCAGGTGGGATTGGAGAGACAGATATCCCTTTAGAGCTGCCTGGGACAGTTGCTGCATTCTCTGCCATCCCTCCTGACCATTCCCTTCTAGCATCTTCTCTGACCTGGAGGAAGTGCCCTGAACTTAATAAATGCCAGCCAGAGAGTGGAGTTCGATTCTCTATTTGCTGTAAGAAAAATTATTTTCCCTCCTTAAAAAGAAAGGCCCGAAAGAAAGCAATATATCAGACCAGTAGCTGCCTATGCTTAATGTGCTGGGTGTTTTACAAATCCTCTTAGCAGGAAAACTGTTTGATCTCCCCTCTGGCTGGATCTGTAGCTGTGGAGATGACTGACACTGGCCTGATCCCTGCAGACCAGACTGAGCTCTGCAGAGCAGTGGCCCCTGGGACACAGGACCCCAACAGATGCACAAGTGACTGACCCAGGTGCTGTGGTGTGTGACTCTCCTGGAGAAGAGACAGACCTTCTTGGAACAGAAGACAAGGCAGCTGAAAGAAGTGGCAAGAGGGCCATGGATTGGGCCAGTTAGGTCACTGTGGGGGGATCAAACGCTGGCTGGGGGCTTCCTGTCATAAATAGTTATGTATTTAATTGTCCAGGGACTCAGGATCTCTTGGGTTCTCTGAACTCTTGGCTCACAACTGACAACACTTTGGTCCATAAATTCTTTTTTCCCCCTAGGCCCCAAATCATTCTTCTTTGAGCCGCCACTTACTAGTATTTACTATACACTAATGAATATGTGCTCTTCGCTAGGAAAGGCTGATATGCCATTTAATCCTCACACTCCCCAGTAAAGTTGTCCCCATTTTACAGATAAAGAAACTAAGACACAGAATTAATGCCACACAGGTCATTGTAGCTGAGCCAGGGGTGAAGCCTGTATGTGTCTTGTGCAAAACTTGTGATCTAAATGCAGACGTTCTCAACGCAGCTCATGCATCAGAGTCATCTGTGGAGCTTATTAATTATAAGGATACAAAGACCCCACCCCTGGTTTCCTGAGTCTCTGGAGGATGTAATACTGATGTGAAACCTGGTTGAAAACCACTGGATGACCTAGATTCCTGAACACTTGCCCTGCATAGCCTGTCCTACAGGAGGAAGGTTGCTGATTGTAGAATTTGAGCCTGCATGGCTGGTCTTTGGGGCTCCACTAGCCTCCTCTCCCCATTCTGGGTTAGCCTTCAGCAGCTGACGCCCTGGGCTGTTGTGGTGCTGCAGGCTTCTGATTAGGACTAGGGCAACTCATTCTTTTCTCTGCCCCTGCTGGGACTGACCTCTGTCCTCAGAGGAGAATCCTGATGGGAACAGGTCAGGAACCCCCTGACAGGAAAACTCATTCCTGCTTGAAGCAGGCAGGCCTTAGGGCCTGGGTCTCCAGAGGACCCATTGATAACTTGTGGACTGGACAGTTTGGAGGGGACACTTATCAGCCCCTTAGGTCACGGCATGAACTCTGCTGTCAGTTCAGCCTGTGACAGCTGAGTTCCCTTGAGAAAGCTCTTTTCATTTGTGTATTTGTTCTTTCCTTATCTCACATTGGCGGTTTCCTTCGTTCAATTCAGCATGCAAGCACCAGGCTCTCCGTTAGGAACGGGACATCCAGAAATGAAGTAGTCCCTGCCGTCCAGATGCACAGACTCTAATGGGAGTGACAGGCTATAAACAGACCACTGTAGTGTGGTGTGTTTCCTGCAATGAGAGAGGGAAGCAAACCTGGCTGTGAGCAGAGAGAGCCCTCAATTAAGCCTGATAAAGGGAAAGCTGCCCAGAGGTGACACTGGCAGGTGACATACAGCTTACTTAATACATTGCCTGAAACCTCTAGGTTGCAGAACTTACAAAAAATGCTTAGAAATGAGCTGTCATTCATTTATTTTGTTATCCATGCATTCATTCAGCAAGCATTTATTGAGCATCTCCTGTGTTCCAGGATTTATTCTAGACACAGGTATATCTGCTCTCATAAAGCCTAAATGCATGGATGAGAGAGAGAATATAAACAAAAAAATTATATATATCTAACTTTATATTGCACGTAAATATGCATGTTTTATGTGTAATTTTATATATTATATATAGTAATAAAACTTACAGAGAAAAATAAATCAGAGAAGAACAGATTGCTAAGGGAGAACAAGTGGCAGATGTTGCTGTCCTCTTCTCTGATAAAGTGATGTATAAGCAGGTGTGGGGGTCAGTGAGAGAGGGAGAGGAGATGGGGAGAAAGGACAGAGGATGTGGGAGCAGGTCTAAGGGAGGCTAATGTTGGATTTGGGGATCACATCATCCCACCTCCCTTCTGACACAGTGAATACAGCTGAGGCCCAAAGAGTGCAGGAGGCTTCCAGAAAGGAAGAAGCAGAAAAGTAGACATCTCTCTATAAACTAGGGGTAAAGAGAGTGAAAACGGGGGCTCTAGCATTGGGTGAGATTCAGAGTCACAGAGTGACTATTTTTCTTAAAATATTTTTCTCTGATTAAAAAAGCCTCCCCAAAGATTGAAAAATTTGTATGTAATGATTAGTTATCTGTTGTTTTGTAATAAATTACCCTGAAAACTTCATGGCTTAAAACAATAAACATTTATTATCTCACCATTTCTTTGGGTCAGGAATCCAGGAGCAGCTTAGCTGGGTGGTTCCAGCTCAAGGTCTCTCATAAGGTTGCAGTCAAGATGTTTGCTGGGGCTGCATTCATCTGGAGGCTTGACTGGGGCTGGAGGACCTGTTTCTGAGATGATTTACCCACATGCCTGGCAAGTTAGTGCTGATTTCAAGAGAAGGCCTCAGTTCCTTGTCAGGGCTGCTTGAGTATGCTAACAACATGGTAGCTGACTTCCTCCAAAGCGTGTGCTTCAAGAAAGAACAAGGTAGATGCCCCAGTATATTTTATGATCTAGCCTCCAAAGTCACACTACACATCAGGTCAGCAGCATCCTGTTTGTTACACAGGTTAGTCCTGTTCAGGGTGAATAGTGCTACACAAGGGCCTGAATATTAGGTGGCAAGGATCATTGAGGACTGTCTTAGAGGCTGGCTACCATAATGCTATCGAATGAACAAGCTATTTTAAAATGACATGAAATTAGCATTATTCCAAAAAGTTTACAATGTGATCACTAAAAAACAAAAAACAAAAACAAAAACAAAACAAAACAAACAAAAACAGTTTTCTTGATTATTTTTGCTTAAGGCCAGCTTGGCTCCCAATGACAAGGGAATGGCATTGAATTCATCGAGACCTGGGGTTACCCTGGACTTTTACCATTTGTGTGTGGATACGTTACCTAATCCTTCTATGCCTTGGATCCCTCATCTGTCAAGTGGAGAGTATAATAGCCACCATCCTGTTTGCTCTTAGAATTAAAAATAGTACCCATCCCAGCAGGTACCCATTCCAAAGTGCAGAACTTAAGCGGTTGAATCCTGGTGTTATTGCATATTGGCTGTTTTACTTTGAGCAAGTTTCTTCACCTCTCTGTGCATCTCTTTCTACTTCTGTAAAATGGCAATAATGCCAGTCTCTGCCTCACAGGCTGTTATGAGGATTGAATGAATTAACTTTTGGAAAGTGTTTAGACTGTGCCCAGAACATTGTAAGTGCCGTATAAGAATTTGTGAAGTAAAACATAGTCTGGTATATAGTAGGTGCTCAATAACGGGTAGCTCTCTCTCCCCTTCATCTGGGATTTGGCCCCTTGACAGAAATAGAAGATGCCAGAACATGATGGAAGAAATTGTTAATTCCCCTGGTGAGTGGGAGTCTTTAGAATGTGAGTGTGGGAGCCTCCTTAGAGTGGTCTAGTGTGTTTGCTATTCCTTGGCTTTTCATAGCCTCGCATTACCCAGGCTCTCTTCGTATTTTTAGTATATTGTCCCTCCTCATCCGTGGTTAGACAAACAGCTGCAGGCCTTGGCCTCAGGGTCCACATGGTTCTGAGCTTTCAGGAATCATTAATCATGAGGTGGGAGTGAATAAATTTTGCTAACCTACAGGTGAGCCCGCCACATGAATCTGTGACCCTAAAGCCACAGACAGAAAATGGAATTCCCTTTTGGAATGTCTCAGTTAGCCCAGCTCTGTGCTTCCAAGCACACATCAACTAGCAGAAAGTCCTCTGCTCCATCACTGTGTTAAGTCAGGGATTGCCAGGTTTGGGAATGCAAAATATTAAAAGTGGCTTGGAACAGCAGACTCTAGGAAGAAGGGGCTAATGCTTATTACTTGCAGATTCTGAGCCAGACACTATCAGAGCTCATTTTGTGCTCACAGTAATTCTGAGGTCGTTTTGTCGTCATCCTAATTTCACACATAAGGAAACTGATGCACTGAGAAATTAAGTGACTTGCACAAGGACATGCACTTAGGAAGTGATAGAGTCAGGATTCAGACACAGCAGCCTGGCTCCAGACTCCAGGCTCCGAGCACTCTGCGTGCTGCCCTGATGGCTCCAGTCTCTCTGGGCTATCCCTATTCACCATGTGGCTCCTCCAGAGAAGAGGACAACAGATCTAGGCAGCACCCCCGATCTTACTACACATGGGCCACTGATGTGGTCAAATCATTCTATTTCTCCCTGCCTTGGTTTCCTCATCTACCACACCAGGAGATTGGTCTCCAAAAGGGGGAGAGCACAGTCTTTAGAAAATTGGCAGACTTAGGTTTGAACTGTGGCTTTTTTGGCCAGGTCCCCTGAGGAATCTCTCTGAGCCTCAGTATGCTTTTCTTGAACAGAAGATGATTAAGGCATCTCTGGAAAGGCACAGTTAGAACTCAGTGAGAAAATATATAAATTAAGTGTTGACATACAGAAGGTATTCAATAAATGTTTTCTTCCTTTTCCCATCCACCCCCATAACTATCTTTTAACTTCATTTTTTAAAACTCAGAAATCCATTTGTTTATTGAACAAACATTTATTCCTACCTGTTCCTTCCCATATTTATTCTGTTACATTCTTTCATCTATCCATCTGCCTGCCCATCTATCCATCTGTTCACTCATCCACATATTTACTTACTCAAATATTTATTGAGCTACTATTGTCTGCTGTGTTCCAAAGATGGAAAGCTAAGGCCCTTGCTCTGAAGTAGATTCTTCTCAAGAATCTGGGTTCGGCATGTGCTGTTGGATGTCACATCATAATCAGATGTACAAAGCTTTGTTCAGCCAGGTTTAATTCACTAGGTTGACAGCTCTGTTATAAGCTTTTCTCCCAAGGTTTTTTTCTCACTGAGTAGCAAAAAGTACTATGATTAAATCGTTAAACTTCTCACCATGTTCAAGTCTGTGTTGTTGAAATTAAGTCCACAGTCAACATCTGTCTATAGCTCATTCATTTTATGCAAGACATACAGCCTAGCCAACCTGTTCATACGACCTCTGGGCTGTTATATTTCTTAAAAGGCAGAGCCAGTACACCAGGCAGGCACAGCTGCCTTTGCCACCTGTGTGGGCTGATTTACCCTGAAATTCTAACCTCATCTAATTGGCCTAAATGGTGTGCAATTAATGACGTGGAACCTCTTTGAAGGCACTATAAATAAAAGGCCAGGAACCTAAGATTGAAGTGAACCAGAGGTTACAGTAATGATGATAAATTGTTCCTGCTAGAGGGTTGTTTTTGTTGTTGTTGTTGTTGTTGTTGTTGTTGTTTTTAAAGGAGTTTCTTAGCATCTCTTAACCATGCTGACCCCACACAGGGGTCAAGGTGGGAAAGGGCAGGTATTCCATTTGCAGTTGGTGAAATCTGACAGATACTCAAAGGGAGAAATGTTGTGAGTCATTTCTAAGGAGAGGTGAACAGTGCCTGGCATAGGCACTTAAATATGTGTTGAGTCAGTGAAGGAATGCTTTCCAGAGTGTAGCAGAATGAATCTGGGGTTTGGAATGAGAGAGATGTATCTCTGTATCTTGAACTTGGGCATATAGGCAGCTTAACCTTGCTCAGCCTTGGTTTCCCTGTCTATTAAATAGGGATAAGCATAATATCCACCCTTCAAGGTTATTGTGTAGAGTAAATGTGATAATATAAGGTTCACAGCTATATCCTCAGTGCCTGGCCCAGGCCTGGCAGGTTATAGGAGCATGTCAAATGTTGCTCTTTTGCCCCTTAGGCACTCATCTCAGACACTATTAGAATATAAATTCCCTGCATAGGGTAGATTATGTTTATCTCCTATCCCTTAGATGAGTTCCTAGCATATAGTAGGCCCTTAATAAATTTTAAATAAAGCAAATTTCCTTTGCATTTCTCTGTAGTAAATTGACTCTATCAGTGGCCCTGATTCTATATATACACACAAACACACAACCACACACACACACATCCACACACACACACACACACACACATCCACACACACACACACACACGCACACACACACACATCCTCTCCGTGCCCTTTGGCCACATCACTTTGCATTTTCTTTCACTAAAGAACCACTTGGTTCTGAGTCTGGCCAAGTGACATGTCTTAGCCAACGGTATTTTAGGAGGTGTGTCATATGCAGAGACTTACAGAGACCTTGGCACGTTTCCACTGTTGCTCCTATTCCATGGCCATGAGAAGCTCCTCAGGCTGGTCTGATGGAGGGTGAGAGGCATGTGGAGAAGGGACCAGTCATTCAATAGCCATTTGACCATGTCATAAGAGTGAGCTGAGCTACAGCCAGCAGTGTCCAGCCACACCCATCCAAGATCACAGAGCTACAGACTCATAAGTGAAATAAATGCTCCTTGTTTTTAGATACAGACTTTCAGGGTAGTTTGTTACATACTGTTAGTGTGGCAATAAAAACCTGTTACACCCATTCCGATCCCCAATTACTATCCAGGATAGAGCTTGAAAAGTGTCCTGAAGAAATGATTAAGCACCTCTTATCTTTTTATAAATTTACTTTTATCACCTCTGAAAAATATTTGGTCAGGAGGAAGATAGCATTAGTTGCTTAAATTACTTTTAAGCGTTATGAACTAGAAAATTCCAGCCATCCCTCGTGGGCTATCTCTTGAACAGAGTATAATTGACTGGAATAACAATACTAATAATATTAAAATCTTATCTCTGCAATGCACTTTAAGACTTATAAAACTTTCAGATGCTTTATCTAATTTGCTCTCATTCCCTGAGGAATGCTAGTTCTGATGGGTAAGGTTGCTCAGGCTGGGTCACACAGCTAGTGAGTGGCAAAGATCTTTTGATACAAAGTATACTAATTTTCAATGGCTGCTGTAATAAATTACTGCAAACATAGTGGCTTAAATCAACACGAACTTATCATTTTACACTTTCATAGGTTAGAAGTCTGACAGGGTCTCACTGGGCTAAAATCAAGGCATCGGAAGGGCTGTGTTTCTTTCTGGGTGCTCTGGGGGCAAAATCTATTTCCTTGACATTTCCAACTCCTAGGGGGTGCCCACATTCCTTGGTTCATGGCTCCTTCTTTCATCTTCAAAGCCAGCAACCTTGCCTCTCTCTGAATATTCATCTGTAATCACATCTCTCTCTGACTGTCTACAGTGAGGAAAGTTTCTCCACTTTTATGGATTCACCTGATTAGATTATGCTCACCTGGATAATACACAATATTCTCCCCATCTCAAGGTCCTTAATCTTAATTACATTTGCACAGTACTTTTTTTACTGTGTACTTAATTACATTTGCATGTAATATATTCACAGGTTCCAGCAGCTAGGGTGTGGATATCTTTGCAGGCCACTATTCTCTCTATATACATGGAGTCATCTACATTTCCAGAAACTCATCTAATTAGGATTCTGTTGGCTACTGACCTGCCTCCCTTTCTTCTTCTTTTTTTTTCTTTTTCTTTCCGGACAATGGTACAGTAGCTATAATTCCACAACTCCACTGGTTGTAAAACCTCAGTGTCTGGCCAAGCAGGAAGAAATGCTAAACACATTCCCAAAAACAGATCTTTAGGCAGAGTTGCCCTTGAGTACGCTGAGCCTAAAACATTTTATATTCCTATAAAATCACTTATTGCTAGCTACAGACATGTTTCTGATTAAAATGGTCCAAAGTGTGTGTTCTTGTGGCACATATTGCTTACTCATTTCTCTTAGTGTAAAGATACTAGATACTGTAGGAGAAATGGATTTATTTTATGGTAGGGTAGCAGCAGCAGAAATTACTTCATGCAAATGAAGCTTGGCAGTGTGACTTCATGAATAAGAAATGAGCCGGTGTCTCCTCTTCCCACAGGCAATATTGCGCTCTGGGAAATTAATTGTGGCATTCGTTGGGTGGCCCTGGCTTCTCTGTTGGGGTTTCAGGCAGACAAAAAGATGCTGCACCCAACTGGATATAAAGCATTTATATCCTTTTTAGCTTTGCTCTGCGTTGTAAGTGAACAGTCGATGGGTCTCAAGTCTCCTAAAAGCTTCTTGAGACCTTTCAGAAATTACTTATGGTGGAAGCCATACGAGGCACTTAGCCACACACAGTGGCCATGAATTCAGATAATCTCTATTAGAAGAGATCTAATAAATGGAAGAGATCTAAGATACCCTAGGTTTTCTGATTGACAATATGCCTCAGTAGTTAAGCACATGGTCTCAGGAACAAAAATATCTCGGTTCAAATCCCTGATCTGCTCCCTTCCAGCTATATGACCTTTGGCAAATTACTTAATCATTCTGTGCCTCAGTTTCCCTATTTATAATTTAGAGATTATAATTGCACTTACCTTACAGGGTTGTTCTAATGATTAAAGAAGTAAATGGACATAAAGCACTTAGAACAGAGCCAAAGAACTCTACTGACACCAGGCTACAGAAGTGCCAGATAATGTTACCTTAGTTAAAATTAAAGGCGAGTATGCTTTGCTGATGATGGCTATAGGTTTTCATAGAGCAATTAAGATGAAGTAGAAAAATGGGGCTAAGAATAAGAAGTCTTGGAGTCCAGCCTCACTTGTTGCCCAGCTATCTAGGCAAGTCATTTACCTCATTCTACCTCTGTTTTCCCATTTGTTGGATGGGGCAAAGGTTGTTTCAGTTATCTCTTACTGCATAACAAATCACCCCAAAATTTAGTAGTTTCAGATAAGATAATTTTATTATGATATAATTTTGTGGGTCAGAAATTCAGGCATGCTTTCAAGCCATCCCTCCAGCAAAGCAACTTACGTATGAGTTGGGACTATTGGCTGGAACACCTACATGCGGCCACATTAACATGGTGGCTTCAGGGTTTGAAGTCCATTGCTCCCAGAGACAGTGTTTCAAATAGCGGAGAATACAAACTGCCAGCTTCGTAAGTCCTGGCTCTGGAAACTGGCAGTGTCCATATTGTGTTAGTTGAAGTAGGCATGGAACCTATCAGAATTCAAGGAGATGGGACCTGGACTTCGCCTCTGGATTGGAAGACTGTCAAGTAATTTTCTTTCTTCAGTTTCCAACATGATTTTGATCTTATTATCATGATATGTGGACACAAAGTACTGTGTAAACATGGTCCTGATTAAATTGAGTTATATAATGCCTTTTTGAGTAGACTTCTTTTTAGAGCAATTTTGGGTTTACAGTAAAATGGAGCAGAAGTTAACAGAGATTTCCTACATACCCCTTGCCCCCCACACATACATAGCCTCCTCCATTATTGGTATCTATCACCAAAGTAGCACATTTGTTATAATTGATTGACCTACATTGGCACATCATAATCACTCAAAGTCCATAGTTTACATTAGGTTCAATCTTGCCGTTGTTCCTTGTATGGGTTTGGACAAATGTATAATGATAAGTGTCCACCATTATGATATCATACACAGTAGTTTCACTGCCCTAAAAGTCCCCTGTGCTCTACTTATTCATCTCTGCCTCCTTCCTACTCCCAGGAAACACTGATCTTTTTACTGTCTCCATAGTTTGGCCTTTTCCAGAGTGTCATGTGGCTGGAATCATACAATTTGTAGCTTTTTCATATTGGCTTCCTTCACTGAGTAATAGGTGTCTGAGTTTCCTCCATGTTTTTCACGGCTTGATAGCTCATTTCCTTTTAGTGCTGAACAATATTCCATAGTCTGAACGTACCACAATGGATATACTGACCTATTGAAGGATGTCTTGTTTGCTTACAAGTTCTGGCAATTGTGGATAAAGCTGCAATAAATATCCATGTACAGGTTTTTGTATGGACATAATTTTCAAGTCTTTGAGGTGGATGTCAAGGAATATAGTGGCTGGAAATTAAAAATTTCTGCTCTGTGAAAGACACTGTCAAGAGAATGAAAAGACAAGCTACACGATATTGATTCTTCCAACCCATGAGCATGGAATGTTCTTCCATTTGTTTGTATTCTCTTTTATTTCATTGAGCAGTGGTTTGTAGTTCTCCTTAAAGAGGTCCTTCACATCCCTTGTAAGTTGGATTCCTAGGTATTTTATTCTCTTTGAAGCAATTGTGAATGGGAGTTCACTCATGATTTGGCTCTCTGTTTGTCTGTGATTGGTGTACAAGAATGCTTGTGATTTTTGTACATTGATTTTGTATCCTGAGACTTTGCTGAAGTTGCTTATCAGCTTAAGGAGATTTTGGGCTGAGACAATGGGGTTTTCTAGATACACAATCATGTCATCTGCAAACAGGGACAATTTGACTTCCTCTTTTCCTAACTGAATACCCTTTATTTCCTTCTCCTGCCTGATTGCCCTGGCCAGAACTTCCAGCACTATGTTGAATAGGAGTGGTGTGAGAAGGCATCCCTGTCTTGTGCCAGTTTTCAAAGGGAATGCTTCCAGTTTTTGCCCATTCAGTATGATATTGGCTGTGGGTTTGTCATAGATAGCTCTTATGATTTTGAGATACGTCCCATCAATATCTAATTTATTGAGAGTTTTTAGCATGAAGAGTTGTTGAATTTTGTCAAAGGCCTTTTCTGCATCTATTGAGATAATCATGTGGTTTTTGTCTTTGGTTCTGTTTATATGCTGGATTACATTTATTGATTTGTGTATGTTGAACCAGCCTTGCATCCCAGGGATGAAGCCCACTTGATCATGGTGGATAAGCTTTTTGATGTGCTGCTGGATTCGGTTTGCCAGTATTTTATTGAGGATTTTTGCATCAATGGCCATACTGCCCAAGGTAATTTATAGATTCAATGCCATCCCCATCAAGCTACCTTCACAGAATTGGAGAAAACTACTTTAAAGTTCATATGGAACCAAAAAAGAGCCTGCATCACCAAGTCAATTCTAAGCCACAAGAACAAAGCTGGAGGCATCATGCTACCTGACTTCAAACTATACTACAAGGCTACAGTAACCAAAACAGCATGGTACTGGCACCACAACAGAGACATAGATCAATGGAACAGAACAGAGCCCTCAGAAATAATGCCACATATCTACAACTATCTGATCTTTGACAAACCTGACAAAAACAAGCAATGGGAAAAGGATTCTCTATTTAATAAATGGTGCTGGAAAAACTGTCTAGCCATATGTAGAGAGCTGAAACTGGATCCCTTCCTTATACCTTATACAAAAATTAATTCAAGATGGATTAAAGACTTACGTGTTAGACCTAAAACCATAAAAACCCTAGAAGAAAACCTAGGCAATACCATTCAGGACATAGGCATGGGCAAGGACTTCATGTCTGAAACACCAAAAGCAATGGCAACAAAAGCCAAAATTGACAAATGGGATCTAATTAAACTAAAGAGCTTCTGCACAGAAAAATAAACTACCATCAGAGTGAACAGGCAACCTACAAAATGGGAGAAAATTTTCGCAACCTACTCATCTGACAAAGGGCTAATATCCAGAATCTACAATGAACTCAAACAAATTTATAAGAAAGAAACAAACAACCCCATCAAAAAGTGGGCGAAGGACATGAACAGACACTTCTCAAAAGAAGACATTTATGCAGCCAAAAAACACGTGAAGAAATGCTCATCATCACTGGCCATCAGAGAAATGCAAATCAAAACCACAGTGAGATACCATCTCACACCAGTTAGAATGGCCATCATTAAAAAGTCAGGAAACAACAGGTGCTGGAGAGGATGTGGAGAAATAGGAACACTTTTACACTGTTGGTGGGACTGTAAACTAGTTCAACCATTGTGGAAGTCAGTGTGGCGATTCCTCAGGGATCTCGAACTAGAAATACCATTTGACCCAGCCATCCCATTACTGGGCATATACCCAAAGGACTATAAATCATGCTGCTATAAAGACACATGCACACGTATGTTTATTGCGGCACTATTCACAATAGCAAAGAGTTGGAACCAACCCAAATGTCCAACAACGATCGACTGGATTAAGAAAATGTGGCACATATACACCATGGAATACTATGCAGCCATAAAAAATGATGAGTTCATGTCCTTTGTAGGGACATGGATGAAACTGGAAAACATCATTCTCAGTAAACTATTGCAAGGACAAAAAACCAAACACTGCATGTTCTCACTCATAGGTGGGAATTGAACAACGAGAACACACGGACACAGGAAGGGGAACATCACACTCTGGGGACTGTTGTGGGGTGGGGGAGTGGGGAGGGACAGCATTAGGAGATATACCTAATGCTAAATGACGAGTTAATGGGTGCAGCACACCAACATGGCACATGGATACATATGTAACAAACCTGCACATTGTGCACGTGTACCCTAAAACTTAAAGTATAATAATAATTTAAAAAAAAAAACAAGCTACAGAAGTGGGGAAAATAATTGCAAAAGACAATTTGATCGAGGACTGTTATCCAAAATATACAAAGAACTCTTAAAACTCAGCAATAAGGAAACAAACAACCTGATTAAAAAGTGGGCCAAAGACCTTAACAGACACCTCACCAAGATATATGGATGGCAAATAAATATGCATATAAAAATATGTTCCACATCATATGTCATCAGGCAAATGCAAATTAAAATGACAATGAGATACCACTATACATCTATTATAATGGCCAAAATCCAGAACGCTGGGAACACGAATTGCTGGTGAGGATGTGGAGAAAGAGGATCTCTCATTCATTGCTGGTGGAAATGCGAAATGAAATATCCACTTGGGACGACAGTTTGGCAGTTTGGTACAAAACTAAACATACTCCTGCCATATGATCCATGTAGTATCTTTTTCAAAGATCTCTTTTAGGCTCATGATGGTGACATTAAAATCTTTCAATGCTTCAATCCTACTGTCATAGAAATCTGGAGTTTCCAATCTGTCAAAGACTCCAAGCCTGATGGAGGAGGGAAACTTAATCCTTTATTCATGTCAGAGTTATGTAAAAATGGAATGTGCTGCTTTGGGGAGGGAGGGAGGTTCCTGTTAGGAGACATTCAAGTCCAAGCTGAGTGACCACTTTTGAGGATTTCCAGAGCAGCCCAATGTGAAAGGTGGAGCTATCCTATCTCATAGGTATGCTTCAGGGATGAAAGTTTATGAATCTCTGATTTCTGGGGAAGTCCTCCAGGTCTTGTTTTCCCCTTCCAAAGTGCTGGGAATGAGGACAGTTTATAGTAACTAACAGTGCTTTCTGACCCAACAAAATGGGGTCTGGGGCTGAAGCAAAACCTGCCTTTAGAGATAGCCCCTCCCCCTGGCATGAAAGGCAGGAAAAAGTAATTCACATTTTTGAGCAGTTTCTGTGTGTGGGCCCTGTGCTAAGCATGTTATTTGTAAACCTGGTCCCAATTTGATCCTTACATCTGCCTTGAAACATAGTGTTATTCCTCTAATTTTCAGATGAGGAACCTCAGGCACAGAGAGGTTAAATGACTTGTCCATGGTCCACAGATAGAAAGTGATGGAGTTCGAGATTGAAACCCAGGCCTGTTGGAGTCCAAAACTTAGCCTCTTCCCATCTCCCCATTCTCTCACTCCTCGGTGGAATACACTGTGCTAACTGCACTTCCGTCTGTCACAAATGGCAAAAGCATAATTAGAATAGGATTAGGCCACAAGGGACATTTAATGGAGGTTACTGTGTGAGCACACAGAGCAACTGAACCTTAGGGAGGGTGGAAGAGCAGTTGAGCTTTGGAATGCAGAAAGCCACATACCTGAGACTGCCATTAGGACATTCTCTGTAGCTCCTGCCTCTGTTTCTCTCTGCATATTGGTGGAATTCTTCTCTCACGCTGCAGATTGACATTACCCACATAACAGAAAGGATGGCCACGGGACCACTCCCAGGATTTCTTACTTAGAGCTGTAGACACTGGGTATGTGGTTTTGGAGAGAGTATGTAGAAAGAAGTGGAGACGGAATCACTTAGTCCTGAGTTTAAAAATCCCAAGAGAGGGAGAGATTCATTGGTTCAACTTGGGCCAGGTGTCACTAATGAACAATTAACCATGCCTTAAGGTGGGGTGGGGTCGGGTCATACAGATTGAATGGGGAGAGAGAGAAGAAGGAAGGCCTGTGCTGACCAGCAAGCTGGAATGGCCACTGCTTCTCTCAGGTGGGGGCCATTCCTACAGCAGTCGGAGAGCAGAGAACCACAAATCACATTTACAGCAAAGCAGGTGGCCAATTTTCACATGTAGCCTAAATGAAGTTCCACCACACCCTGGGCTGAGTGGGAAGGCTGCCCTTCCTACATGTATGTTAGGCTAGCTTGTCTAGAAGATAGAGCCTGGGGCAAAAATTAAAAATGACATGTTTCATTTGGAAGATGCAAATCCATGGCAGCAAAGGTGGAGACACAAGGAAGTAAGGCAAAGAAGGATGCAAAGCCACACAAAGTGGTGTGTTTGCTTGATGGCTATTATGGCACAAACAGCCATGGAGACACCCAGAAGGTCACTGCACAAGACCTTTCAGCATGACACGTGAGACTCGGCTGGATGAGCTGCAAGGCCGACTATCATGAAGCAGTCCATGGAGAGAGGAAGAAGGAATGTATGTGTCCTGCTCCCTCTCAACTCCTATTTTCCACTGGTCAAAATTTTCCTAGTGGGAGTTAACTCTTCTGCACTTCAGGATCGTATCACCCAGTCTTGATGGCAGCCTCTCAGGAGACCAGTTCCCACCCCATGCTGGAGAGTGTTTTCATCCAAGTCTGGAAGAGGTAAGAGGAGCCAGAAACTATAGGCGTGGGACTAGGAAGGGCCCATACTCCAGGACTTGTAGCCGATCTGCCCCAAATGGCAGAACTGCCTGAGCTCAAGTCAGGCAGGGCAGCAGCCTAGGCAGAGTGAGTGGCAGAATGTTCTGGAAGCAGGTGGCATCAAGAGCCTTTGAGAAGGCTCATCAGATTTGTGTTTGATGCACTGTGTGACCTTGGGACAAGTCACTGAATCTCTCTGAGCCTCAATGTCCTCAACTGTGAAATGGGGCTGATCCTACCTATCTCCCAGATCAGAAATAATATTGGTCTTAGTTGAGTGTTGTGCCTGGCACCTAGCAGGCACTCAATACAGAGGAGCCATATTTGTAGAGTTAGGAGTTCTGACTCAGTTCTGGTGGCATCAGCATAGCTGGATTTCCTGAGGAAAGGCCACTGAGTTTTGGTCAGGTAGAGCTCTTGAGTTAGAGTGTGGGGTGCCTTGGCAGCTCTGAAAGGAAGGAGAAAAGAAAGAGAAAATGCCACCCAGAAAGGAGCTTCACAGTATCTGTCCATCGCTTTGTCCTCACACAAAACTGGCTATATAATTTGAGGGGCTCCCTGATAAATGGACTTGTGGAGCCCCTTGTTCAAAAATCATTAAGAATTTCAAGATGGTGCCAGCAGAGTATTGAACCAAGCATAGGGCCCTCCTGAGCATGAGGCCCTGTGTGATTGCAGAGGTCACACACCCATAACGCCTGCCCTCCACTTACACATTGCCAGAGTGCAGTATGTGGCGCCAGAGCTTGGCAATGTTCTATTCTCCCCAGCAACCTCTCTCCCTACCTGTGCCTGGCTTGATGGGGTCTTGGAAACATCCAAGGAGGGAAAGGGATGTTGGAGCTGATTGAAAATACCTCTACCTGAACTTCGAGTGGTGTCATGAACAAGTACATACATAATATATCAGTTAAGTGCAAATTTGGAATGTGTATGTATGTATAAAGTTGCTGTTGACATGGTTCTAGTAATTACAGGAGTGTTGCCATGGTGATTGGCAGGGCCAGCTGTTGTTTCATTTCCCCCAAAGAATTGTATGGTAATAATAGAACCCTGGAGAGTCCTCCTGGGACAAGGAATGATGTTAAAAATCTGCCAATTCATGAACAGGTAGTATAAACTGACTCCATCCTCATTTGTTGTAATTAACAGGATTTTACAGGCTTTTGATGAGAAGTGGCTAATTTGGTATAGAAATGTGGAGGGTGGACTACTTTTGGAGCCTGGGTTTGAATCTGCACTGTGTCACTAAATAGCTGCATCACTTAATTCCTCTAAGCTGTCTCCTTATTTAGAAAATGGGGATCATTACACCAAAGTTGGAGGAACATTCAAAATAAAGGATGTGAAATGCTTGGCTCAGTTTCTGGAGCATTGTAGATGGATACTACATGGTTGCTAAGATGCTGATGATATTAATGAAATCATCATCATTATAATCATCATAAAGCTTCCATTTATTGAAGGCTTCCACCTATATGTCCCTATGTTGTGTACATTATCTCATTTAATCTTTATAACAACCCTATCAGTGAGTCTATTGTTATCCTCAAGTTATAGATCAGGAACAGAGGTTAAGAGATTTGCCTGAGGTCACACAGCTAGTAAATGACAATGTCAGGATTCAGATTCAGGCAGTCTAACTCCAGAGCCCAGGCTTTTAACCCTTATACACAGTGTCCCCAGGATGAGGATTAATAAATACATGAAGCCTTAGAGACATGCATTTCTGGATTTTAGTTGGGTCTGAAAGATTGGTCCTTGATGAAATGGAAAGTATGTTTCCTTTTATAGCAAGGGCAGTAGTGGGGTGGGATGAAGGAGGGAGATTGTTTTAATAAGCACATGCTGATGGGGGCTGCTTTGTGGACCAGCCTTGCTCTGTCTCAGGGGTTCAGCCTTCTCTTCCTGAGGCTGTCCTACTGATTCCTTTGGAGTTGCAGCAACTCCTATCCTGACCTGATCCATGGGTCAGAATCAGGGTCAGGATGAGTCAAAGCTGACTCATTGACTACCCACTCTAATGGCCCTTCCTCCCCAGGGCTCTGTGGGTGCTGACCTTTGTCCTCTTCCAAACTAAAGAAAAACAAATAAGCATACAAGCACAAAACCAGCCCCTTGGACTTCTCGCTAATCCTATTTGGTTATTTAAGTGTGGCAGGTACCTTCTCTCCTCAGGGCCTTTGCATATGTTTCTACTCTCTCCTCCCGGGCTTCTCTTCGCAGTTCTCATTCTCAGTCCCATTTACTGTTGGACAAGTTCCTAATCACCCTTCATATCTGCATGTAAGTGTTAACTTCTTCAGGGAAGGCTTCCCTGATTATCCTCCACTCCAGTCTCTAAGTTCCCCGTCATGTACTCCTACAGCCACCTGTCTGCCTTTTGTATCACTTAATCAGAATTTTAATTAAATGATTATGAGTATAACAATTTAAGATTTATCTCTCTCAATAAATGTTTTATTCACTATTGAATCCCCAAATGCCTATAACAATGGCTGACTCTGAATTTGTTAAATAAATGAACTAGCAAGTAAAACCTCCAAAATCTCAACGTCTGCTCTGGGGGAAAAGCTTATGCTTTGCAAGGTGAGCCCTTCATAACTTTCCTAGCTTCCTTAATATTGTGGTCCTACTAAGTGTTCAGGAGAAAGCAAACAAAATGAAATTATTACATAACTGGGTAGTTTGAGAAGGAAGAGCAGAAAGTAAAATTATTAAGCATCTACTACATTTCAGGGCTTGTGTTTCTCATTGTATCCTCAAATACCCTGCAATATAGAAGAAATTATTTGCATACGACAAATGAGGAAACAAAAAAGAAAAAGGACAGAGCATTAGGACATGTCAGTCCCTTACTCTGGAATTCAGTGTCTTCTTCTGTAAAATGGGGTTGAGGATGAGTGAGCGAGGCAACCCTTAAGGTCTGTGCCAACTCACTTTCCTTTGGAGGTTTCATCCCCTATTGTTTATTAGTGTGTGTGTGTGTGTGTGTGTGTGTGTGTGTGCATGCACATGCAAGTGCACAAAATCATCTTGGACACGAACTATGTCATTAGCATGAGTGCTGGGGCCTCAAACCCTCAAAGGAGGCACCTCGGATAATTACATTATGGAGTTTGAGGAGGGGTGTGTGTGTCCTGTGCACCCCGGGAAGGCTGGAATGTCTTGCTCAGCTTTTACTCTATTCCGTAGAAAGGATTATAAAGAGATTAGATGCAAATGCACTTAAGATTTGGCTGATTTGGGCTTGTATTTCCACACTGATGGTTGGGATATTTATTCAACCCGATATTTCAAGATGCTTTTCCTAGGTGAGAGCAGGCACTGCGATAAATGATAATGCAATCAGCAGCAGCAGGCAAGATGAGAAGATAATTGTTTGCCCCACCTTCTCTTTGCTGGTTCTTTAGATTTCATCAGTGTTTCCCCCCAAAGCTTTAGAATCACTGCCCCTAAAACTCTAAGGAGAAAATGAAATTTTATTCTAATGCACTGGGCAGTTGAGCCCCTGACATTTGCTAGAATTGCTTTAATCTTGCCCAAAACATCCAACTGGAAAGAAATAGGAAAAAAAAATGTTATGAGCTGGGTTTAACAGGCAGGGACCCACTTCAAGAATGGGTCTGAGGTCTTTTCTCATTCCTGGGGTCATTCTTTTACTGGGCATTAGCATTTTTCCAGGAGGATATACAAAATGTTTCAGTTCTTTGACTTTTGCAGGTGCATACAGACTGTTAGATGAGATTGGAAAACTTGAAGCTATTACGCAAGTTGGAGAAATACCAGAAGAACATTTTAAATGGAAAACAGGGACCAAGAGAGATTATATAGAGGAGAACGTGAGAGGAAGAAACACAGGAGTGGTTGTGGATCTGTGAGGGCATGATGGAAACTGTCTTAGGAGATCCAGTGATAAATCCATAGCTCTCTGTTCTAAGCACATTAAGTGTGTGAACTCATTAACCCTCACAGTTACACTATGAGTTTGGTACTATTTTTATGTCTATTTTAAACATGAGGAAACTGGGTTCCAGAGAGGTTGTGGATGCTGTCCTGAAACCTACATGAGAGCCAGTGCTCCGTACTGATTTGTTGTCTCCTTCTTTGGTAACAGCAGTAATCATTACAGCCATGACAGCATTAATCACAGTGGCTGCAATTCATTGTTTACCATTAGCCAGGCTCTGTGCTGAGCCCTTATGTAGGGCAATCCTAGCAGATGCCTCACAAGGGTGTAAATATTTTTATTCCAAATTGTACAGGTGAGGAAACAGGTGAGAGGAGGTTAGTTACATTGGCAGAGATGGCACAACAGAGCCAGCGCTTAACCCAGGACTGCCTCAGCCCGAAATCCATTGGTCATTGCATGGTGCCCTGTGTATTGTGGCAGGGCCAGCACTTTTTAGGCAACAGCTTACCCAGCCCAGGGCTGATCATTTTGTCTTTTTTCATCTAGGGACACTGGAAAGTAGTCTGCTCTTCTCTTCTTGCTTCTCATGGCTGGGTCTCTTGAGTTATCCTTGGCAGCTGTGTAGTAGGCACACAGACCAACAAGCATAGAGGAATAGAGGCAAGGAAGGGGAGGACTTAGAGTTATGAGGTTTTCACTTTTATTTATAAACTCAAAAAGGGCTGGAATTACATGATATTTATTTGCATACAGCTTTGTGATGTACAATGTATGTTCACATGCTCTATCTTTTTTGATCCCCACGTAAGGCTGTGAGATGGACTTGATTTATTAGTCTTGGTTTTAGGCTGAGGAACAAGTCCAGGAGGTTCAAGTGACTCATCAGGACCACACAGCCAGAAAATAGCAAAGTCTGTTCCTGACTCCAAGTCAGTAGGTTTTGTCAGTCTGTGTTGTTGTTGGAGAGAACAGTCAGGAGACTCATGGACTAACACAAAAGGAATGGATGTGAGAGCAGGCAAAGGTTTGGACCTGCCTTGTCAACCCACAGGACAGGTAGCCCCAGTGGCACAATGGCTCTGGCAGGCAGACAAACCCCAGGATGCTTAAACTGGGATCCAGGGAGGCTTATGTGAAATGTCCAAAATAGACCAGTTTATGGAGACAGAGAGTAGATTAGTGGTTGCCTAATGTTGGAGAAGGGTGGGAAGGGGAAAGGGAGTGACTGCTAATGAATACAGAGTTTTCTGGGGTCAGGGGTGATTAACTCTTCTAAGACTGATCATGGTATGGTGATGGTTGCACAATTCTGTAAATATGCAAAAAACCATCAAAATTGTAGCAGGGAGGGCTAGTACATGAGGAACTCCAGGCTAGGAAGCAGGAGCTATTTCCTGCAGGCTTTCTGGTCCATAAAGCCTCTGGAAGCAGACGCTGTTTACTTCTCACCAGGCAGTAATTGCTGTTTCTCTGCCAGTCTCCATCGCCCTTCTTTCTGTTCTGGCCTGGCAGGTGGTGCTGGAGGGAGAAGCCAGAATGAGAGAACCTCTTGTTGCCTGGGCCTAGGTTCCCAGTGGTGACTCCCTTCGGCCCGCACCACTGCTGGAACCCTGCCAAGCTCTGCAGCCTCCCCACAGCCTCAAGCCCTGAGATCCGGCATGGCCACCAGCCTTTCCCTTCTGACCCAGGACATATCAAGCCCAGCCTGAAAAGCAAACGCCTGTCCAAAGACTGCCTGCCAAATAAGAATGGACATAGCCAGTAACAACACATTCTGGGGGCTGTGGCCAGAATTCTGCACATTGCCCTCTGGGTCCCTGCCTAATGCCTTTTGTATGCCAGCCCAGTCTTTGACATTGCTTTGCATGGACAGGTTCCAAAGGAAATAGATAAACTCTCTGTTTCCCTTCCCATCAGGAAACCACTTCATTCCCTGGAGAGCTCTCTACCTAGGAGGCTCTGTTGGGACTCTGAGGGTGGAAAGAGGGGAGGGTCTGATCAACTCTGAGAGCTGGGGGCTGCAGGGAGGGTGGCAGTTTGTCTTCAGGGAAAACAGCCTTGCATGGGCTGTAAAGTGAAACTCATAGCTGGCAGCTTGCTTTCTTGGGAAGATTCTGGGTACAGAGGCTGGGGCTTAAATAGAGACAGAGACTAAAACTGGCCTCCAGGAGAGGAGACTGAGTAAGGTGGGCAGTAATGGTAAATGCCTCTGAGATGCCAACTACCAATGGCCCATGTGTCTGGGGAGAACCAGAGAGGTAGGCTACATGGCGGGGAGGGAGTCAGGGAAAAAATTTAAAAGGAAGGGTCCCATCCCCTGCTGGTAGGCTAAAATCACAAGGTAACTGTTCTGCATTCACATTTTATTTTAGGATCTTAGAGTGAAAGCTCAATTAACTAGAATGGGGCAAAATGACTAATTGGAATTGCTGAATAACTCAGGACCAGGTGGAAGCCACTTTTCTGTTTCAACCTTTGCCGGGAGAAAAGAAAATGTTTGAAAATAACTTGGTCTCCTTCTCCTGGTCAGTGCTGGAGAGGGTTTCCCAGCAGTGTGTCTTCATTCTGACATGCCACATAGCCCTTCACAGGCATGCCGCCAGACTACGCAGATCAGCACGATATTGCATTTTGCAATAACTGAATACTTGTGCTGTGACACTGGCTTGGACGATGCTACAAAGAGAGAGATACAGCCCGTAAAGAGGTAAAATAGTGAATCCCTTTGATTTTCTTGAGATATATGAGAACTTTGCTTTGGAAATATGTAGGGGAGCCCAAGAAGGACGATACGCAACTCTACCTGCACAGAGACCGGGGCTGTGTGAAGGGCTGACTAGAATCTTGTGATTTCTGCGGATGCATTTCTAGACCATGCGTGACAAGTGTGATGACCGGGCATTTTTATAGAAAGGGCGAGACTTGCTTCTGCTGCAGCAGTGGTGATGTTATTCTTGCTGACTTGTTTGGTGGTGTTTCACGTTTCTTTATCTCTTCCAGTGTGTCATCCACAGTTTTGGCATTCAAAGGGGTGTTGTTCTCAACCAGAAAAAGTTGAGACACACAGGTGTTGAAAAGCAAGTAGAATGTGGAATGACCCCAATCTTTGCAGTGGCTATTTGCATGGAAAACTGTAGAGTAGGGCTACTTTGGGAAGCCTGGCTGGTTACACAGTCAGATCCCAGGGTGATGGCACCCTGGTGTGGCTGCCACACTCCTTTCATTGTGCATCAGCAGCAGGGCATCTCTGTGGAGGGGACGGAGTGGTGTCCTGGGCCAGGGTGTGGCCTAAGGGGATCTAGTGGTGTAGACAGTCATGGGCCCTGTCCCCATCAAGCACAGGGATGCTTGGCACACTATGTAAATCTCTCCCTTTTAATGCTCCCATTATTTTCGTTTCTTTTGTGGGCCAACTATTATGGGTTTACTTGGATCCTCCAAAAAGCTATGTTGAAGTCCTAACCCCTAATTCCTCAGAATGTAACCTTGTCTGGAAATAAAGTCGTCACAGATGTAATTAGTTAAAATGAGGTTGTTGGAGTGGAGTGAGCCCTTAATCCAATATGACTGGTATAAGAAAAGGAGAGAGACACACACGGGATGGGCAACTCTGTGCAATGAAGAGGCAGAGATTGGAGTGATGCAGCTGTACACAAAGGATGCCAGGGCTTGATGGCCACTACCAGAAGCTAGGAAGATGCAAGGAAGAATTCTACCCTGAGCTCCAGAGGAAGAACGGCCCTGCTCACACCTTGATTCTGGACTTCTAGCCTCCAGAAATGTGAGACAATAAATGTCTGTTCCTTTAAGCCACCCAGTTTGTGGCAGCCCCAGGAGACAAACATGCCAGTCTCTACCCTGCCCCACCATTTCAGCCTGATCTGTATATTTTCTTTTACAATGCTAAGATTTGCACAAAAGTTGGCATCCAGGCCTGCAGGCTGGGGGCTATTCTGCCTCCTCATGATGCTTTTGTGCAGCTCTGCTCCAGGGTGTATTGTGTTTGTCTTGGAGGGTGCCTCTAGCAGGAAAATCTTAATGTTCTCATTTTCAAGCTTGGAGGGAGACTGTTGTCCTCAGTACTAGAACAACAATTCTGTTCACCCAGGGTTTAAGTAATATTCTCTCACCAGATCCTCTCAACACACATTCTGCAGCTCTTTAACATTGCGGTTTTTCTGACCTTATTTTTACCGACATTTTAGGTGAAAATATGTATCAACTCCTCAACCCAATTCTCCCCTTTAGGCCACAAGATTCTCCACACAGCCTGGAAGCTACGGGAATGACCAGAGTACACTTTCTCCGCATCTCAGAGAGACCAACTCACCAGCTGCTTTTATCCCTGACATTTTATTTGAAGGTGTGTTTGACATTTAACCTTAGGGGATGGTCCCTAAATCCATTATGCATTTACTGCCTTGGTGGGACTCACAAAGGAGAGAATTCTGGGTGGCAGGCCAGGCTCTGGGAGAAACTTCCAATGCCAGGCCAGTCTCCAACATTGATTTACTTCATGTTCTCTGGAAGTCTCCTGCCCACAGCAGCTGCTCCTTCAAAGGGCGAAAAGTTTTGGACTCATGAGTCGAACCAGAAGAGATGGCTGTAGCCCAGGCAGGTCCAGGCTGTGCTCTGGGCTGAAGCAGGGGCATGAGGAGGAGTTTTTGGGGCCTCTGAGCTGTTTAATTCTACTCATCCACACTTCATTTCAAAATGGTGCAAGGTGACTGGGAGTTTAGAAATCTAGGTTCTCCTTCCCAGCTGAATGTATGACTTTGTAAACTAGGAAAACAGTAATAGTTAAGAGGATGAGCTTTGGGGTTTGGGTACCAGCTCTGAATATGACTAGCCATGTGATTCTGGGCAAATTATATAACTTGTATAAGCATCAGTCTCCTCATCTGTAGAATGGATGGAGTGGTAGAGCGAGATATTCTTAACCTCGTATAGCCAGTGTGGAGAATACAAATTTTCATATTTATAAAGCACATAGCACAATATCTGGTACACAAGAGTAAATGAAAGCAGGCATTATTTTTCTGGGCAACTCACTGTGTATCTCTGGACCTCTCTTTTTCCATCTATAAAATGGGAGCTCACAGCACTTACAGCTCAAATATTATATTCTATGCCTGAGAGGGAACTTGCAGCCTCCCTGTCCTCTACATCAACCATGTATTGGCTCTACTTCTGTCTTTTACTTTGCCATCATTTTATTTTTAATTGTATTTTTTTCCTAAACATGAACACAATTTTTTAAGTGTAGAAAGCACAAACATAGAAAAAGAAATTTAAAATTCTACAATTTCAGAACCAGAGAGCATTTTCCAATATAACTTTCCAGTTTCTACATATCCTTTTTTCACTTTGTAATTTCATGTGAACATCTTCCCAGATGCTAATTGCTCTTCAGCAGCATCTTAAATAGTTTGACAACCCAGAGTACAAAAGCCTTGAAAATTATTTGATAAAATATATATTATGGATACTAGAATAGTTTCCAGTTTCCCCTTGATACAAATAACACTGTAAAGCAGTTACTGCGATTCAGGAAGTGATGCTGGAGGCTTGGGCCAGGTGGAAGCAGGGTGGGGGTGGGAAGTGCTAGGACTGTGGTTGCTTTGAAGGTAGAGCCGGGAGGATTTGTTGGTTGATGGGATGAGGCATGTGAGTGACAGAAAGGAATCAAGGTTGATTCCAAGGGTTTCAGCCTGAGCAACTAGAAGAATGGGCTTGCCATTGACTGAGATAGGAAAGGCTGCACGTGCAGCAGGTTTGGGAGAGAATAGCAGGAATTTGGTTTTGAAGGGTTACTGTGGAGATTTCTTTATATGTGCAAGTGGAGATGCCAAATGGGCAGGTGGAATTATAAGCATGGAATTCAGGAAGATGTCCTGGCTGGAGATATAAATTAGGATGTCATCAATGTGTAGAGATGGACTTAAAGACTTGAGATCAAATGAGATCTCTAAGGGACTCCAAGAGCTGCAGAACACAGAACAGCTTCTACCACATGATGGGGATCTTTTGTCTTTTTGCTGCAAGTAAAAGGTGACATAGGCCCCTCTTTCTCCTAAGCCAATGGTGTGGAATTGAAGTTTGAGCCCCACAGTACCAAATGAACTGCCACCTTTCCTAACAACTCTCATCCCCAAAGTCCAGAACTGCTACCCTCACTAACAACACCGTGGGCAGGAAATCACAGAAGCCTTTCTCAGCTGAGGATAAAAGAGGCTTAAGTTGTGAACACTTTTAAGGCTGATTTATTTACAGCCTATAGGATTGTGCTAATTTGTGCTCCTTTGTTAATTCTTCACCACAACTCATCTCTTTGTTACAAGCAAAAATGAGCCATGTCTACTTTCCCTGTTTTGTTTTCCTTTGGCTGATGTTGTGGGACAGGAGCATGAGGGTTCGGGGGAGATGATAGAATGCACTTGCAATTTTGGCTAGCTCTATTTTGGTCCCTCTGACTGTTCAACAACCTCTGCAGAGAGAGAGTGGGAGAAATAAGGACTGCAATAAAGCCAAGGGGCTTCCTGCTGGACTGGTGTTTCCACCTAGATGAGGACCTGAGTTTCCAGAGGCTGGGCAACAGACCAAGGTCACCATATGCAACATACCCAAGTATTCATGTCAGCAGCGGGGTTTTATGAAATTTCAGTGAACAAACAAGAAAGACACAATGGTAGATGAAGTTATTAACAGAGTTAAAAAGATGAAATTTCACCTGGGCATGGTGGCTCACACCTATTATCCCAGCACTTTGGGAGGCTGAGGTGGGAGGATCAACTGAGCCCAGGAGTTCATGACCAGACCAGGCAACATAGCAAGACCCTCTCTCTACAAAAAAAAAGTAATAACAATAATAAGATGAAATGGGTTTTGCAGAAGAGAAAGGATGTGGGTTGGTGAGAAAGTAGCAGAAGGAATCACTGCTAACTCCCTTTTCCTGGCCTGCGCAGTCCACTTTCTTGGTTTCTCATGCCTCTTACATGATCCGTTTAGAGCCACAGTTTGCAAAAACTCACAGCCACCCTAGTGAAAGCCTGGAGGTTCTGCGTGTGGGCGTGCCCTGGCATGGTGTTCCTCCTTTGGGGGATTTATTTCCCTGGTTTAAGTCTTTCTGGTTCTGATTCTGAACTCTCACACATCCTGGTTCTGATTCTGAACTCTCACACATCCTTGAGTGGAATCACCAAACCTCTAGAGTTTTGATTTCTTCAACTTTTAAATGAGGATAATGATACCTCCTTGCAGAACTTTTGAGAAGATTAAGTAAAACTGCCCAGAAATTGCCCATCTGTACCTGGCACCTAGTTCAGTATCATGCACCCCAAACTGACACCAGTCCTGCCTGTCAGGAAGTGGCCAAGTTATTTTTAGCCCTGCAAGGAGGAGGTGGTTGAGCACCAAAAGTTCAGGAGTCATTCCAGAATTTCAGGATAAGCCCCCAGAGGCAGACTAGGCTCTTGGCCAGGCTTATCCAGATACTGCATCATGCACCAGTGATACACCAAACAGCCAGAGGAGGCTCCTAAAAGACTGGTTCTCAGTCAGGGTTCTGTGGTTCCCACCCTGGTGTCCCCTAAGATCCTTTGCAGGTAAGAAAGCCCATTAGGATCAATGGGTAAAAATAATCTTGTTATAGCTGAGGATTTCTACTGATAGAGACATGTCTGCAAAACCAAACATGGACTGAGCCATAGCATTGGGGAACAACTTTGCATTAAGATGGAGGTATAGAATGGCGTCCAGCCTGTGCCATAGAAAGATACTATGTTTGCTGGGAGCAATAGAACTGTGCTTTGTAAAAATACAAGAGGGCATAGCTGGGGCAGTAAACAGTTCCTCTCAAACAGCAGCACAGAGCTAAAGAGGGACAGAGAAGTAGGATGAATAGAGTGGGCTATTGACTTCTTCCTTCTGGGCTTCAATTTCTTCATTTGGGCATGGAAAGATTAATGGATGTTCAACCTTCCTGGATAACAGACTCCTAAGGGAATCTCATCAAAGCTTCATTCATTCAGTCATTCAACCATCCATTCATTCAACACACATTTTGTTATGCATCTATGATGTTCCAGACCCATGCTAAAGGTTGAGATTCACAGGGAGTAAAGGGGAAACAGCCTACCCTTACCTTGGCTCAATTGACTTCGATTCTGTTATTTAACATTCAGCCCAGGAAGCTCTCCTGACCCACCTCTTCTCTTTGGTTAGATCAGGTACCTCTATCCCATGCTGAGTGCTGCACACCTGCCATCTGTGCACAGACTGGACATTACTCCACCTCCAACCAGATGTAGAGTTGTTCTCCACGCTGCACTGCAGTCCGTGGTCTGCTTTACAGCTTGGCTGTGTCAGTAGATGTCCTGAGTTAGAACAAAATACCCTGCCTTTTGTTGGGCTTTTCCTTCACAGCTGTAATTAAATAATCATGTAATTAGTTCATTTGCTTGATCATTCAGCAAACATTTATTAGTTGTTTAACATTCCTCTCATCTGATAAATGAAAGCAGAGATCACATCTGACTTATTCATTCCTGTGTTCCTGGCATGACATGTAAGAGCTTACAGAGTATAACGATAATAATTGCCCTGGACGGAGTATTTGCGCCCCTACTCAAAATGCCTATGCTGAAATCTTAACCCTCGATGTGATGGGATTAGGAGGTGGGGCCTTTAAGAGGTAATTAGATCATAAGGGTGGAGCCCTCATGAATGGGATCCACATCCTTATAAAAGGGACCCCAAAGAGCTCCCTACCTTTTCCGCTATGTGAGGAAACGAAACGATGAGATGAGAGTCTGCCACCCAGAAGAGGGCCCTCACCAGAACTTGGCCATGCTGGCACCCTGATCTGAGACTTCCAGCTTCTAGAACTGTGAAAAATAAATATCTGTTGTTTATAAGCTGCCCAGTCTATGGTATTTTGTTATAGCAGCCTGAAGTAAGCAATATTAACAACAATAATAATAATAATAACAAGAACAACCATTCAACTTCATTAATTCATAATTCGTTCCCCAAATCTTTGTGGAACACCTGCCTTCTACCACCAAATACCAACCAGGCCTCTCAGGGCAGGCTTCCCAGGTGCCTGGATAAAATGATGAACAAGGCAGGAGCACAGCTCTGCCTTTGTGCAGCGTGGGCTCTCTTAAGGTGCTTATTGTGTGCTAGGGGCTGTCCTAACTCTTTATGCCTTATTTAATCTTCACGTTTCCTTTTAACATGTGTGCTTTCATTATCACCATTTTATGGGTGGAGCAAATGAGGTACAAAGCAGTAAGTCCCTTGCTCAAGGCCACAGAGCTGGGAGATGGTAGAGGCAGGGTTTGAACCCTGATGATGTAGCTCTAGCTACCTCTGCCACCTAACAGAGCGCGTGCTCTGTAACTAGTTGCTGAGTGAATGAAGGAATGACAGAATCCCCCTTTTCCAGGTTTGACATTCAGGAAGGCTGCCCCTGCCTTGGCTTGAGATTCAGCCCGGCACGTCGATGCACCATGTTACCCCTCCCATCTCATTTAAGCAGATGCTCCAGGCTGAGGCTGGCAGGCTGGAGCACTGACCTGGAGGAGAATGTCCTTCAGCAAAGAGCTCCATGGAGAAAGTGAGGCAAACTGTGTGATCAGCAGAGGAGTGATGATTCCACAAACACCAACTGGGCCTCTCAGAGAGATCCTGGGCCTTCTCTGGGAATGCTGAGGCTGGAATCTGTGAAGCGATTTTGAGAATTCAGCTGCAGCATGAACCTGCTAATTAGGGGTTGTGTTTATTGTGTTCTACATAAAGCAGATTAGATTAACTAAGCAAGACGGAAGCATTTTGAGGGATAACTCTTTCTCTCTGGCCCAGGCTTTCTTTAACTTTACTCTTAGGGCCTGAAGGCACTGAGGTCCTTTCTTTGCTGGACCAAAGGAGACAAGAGTGTTTCCTGGCAGGGCGCCCAGAGCTCGACTCTCCTCCACACTCAGGCAGCCGCTGACCACAGGGACCACTGGAAGGATATGGCTGCCTCTAATCCTTTTATTGCGATGCACTCATAAACAAACACTCGTGGGCATTTTACTAGACAACAGCCCAGGAGCTGACATCAGCTCATTTTCAGGCACGCACGGCCAACTACAGATGAATTTTAAAATGCTGCTGAAAACTAGAAAAGTATTAAACGACTTGCCAGGGCGGAAGGGAAGAAGCCATGGGATGCCCTGCCAACCCCGAGGCAAAATCTGCCCCATGGCCTATGGGGCCCACTTGATTGTCTCTGCCTCCCTGTCCCATACCTCATTGTACCTGATTGTCTCTGCCTCCCGATCCTGTACCTCACTGTGGGTTTCAGCCACGCTGCCTGCTTTCCATTCAGTGACAGCTCCTTCCTGCCCCAAGCTCTATGCAAATACTGTTTCCACTTTCCCTCCTTCCTCCTCTCCCATGCTGTAGGGCTCCCTCCCCTATTTTACCCTATCTTTGGAGACCCTAAGCTAAGGCCTCTCATAGAGGACATGAGCTCCCTGGGAATATCAAAGACAGCTCAGATTTCAGGAAGGGGGAACAGGAAGATGCACTTTGCCAAGCGAGGGCCCAGTGGTGTATCTCTAGGTACCTCTGGGTACCAGGTGCTCTGCTGGTCTCAGTCCCAAGCTAGCACTCACAGGAGGCAGGGGCGTGGGCCTTGGGAGAGCAGAGGCCACTGCTGGCTGCCATTACCATTTCATTACTCATCTGCTAATTGTGGCAAATGGGGATTTTACAGCTCTCTTGGCCCGAGCTGTGGGCTGAGGCAGTGGTTTGATGGAGAGGGAATGGAAGACCAGCCTTGGAATCTTTTAAGAAGGCCCATGTGCCTGCCTATCTGGTTCATTTGGACCCTGCAAGCCTGCATTTGGGTCCAACAGCCATTTGGCCATGAGGCAGGGCGTGGTGATGGGCCTGGGAACCCAAACACTCCAAGCTGAACCCTGCCTCTCCCCATCCAGAGAGAAGTCTTCCACTTGGGTCATTCATAGTGGGTGGCCAGTGGTTGCCGCTGGATTTAGAAGAGTGATTGAGTCATGTGCTACTGCTGGGCAGACCCTCTGAGAGGAGGGTGAGGGAGCTGTGAGGAGACACCAGGCTTCCTCTTGGAGACCATGGACCCAGAGGCCAGTTCCCAAGTCCTAGTAGCTGTGAGCCACAGCAGCAGAGAGCCAAGCTTTGAGGAGAACAGGCTCTAGAATCCACAGCCAAATTGGAGCTGGCTCTCTAAGTGATGGGACATTTAGTTTCTGAGTTTTGGGTAAGATGAAATTAGATAATGTACATAAGTGCTCAGCAATAAAGGATCCAGTTATCGGGGAGGGAGAAGAAAATTCTCACGCCCTGTGCAGCGCACAGTTTCATTCTTGACCTATCTTATGTGTTAGTGGGGATATTTGAGGAGCCCCTTATCCTATCTGCAGCTCTGTAATACTAACCAATAATTATATCTGACATCAGTGAGCACTTATTGAAGTCCAAGGGCTTCAGTCTTTTGCGTCTGATCTTCACAACCATCCTGCACATAGGCCTTCTGAGATCCATTTTCCAGATGAGGAAGCAGGAATGAGAGGGAATAAATAATGTGCCAATGGTCGCTCCAGCGGAGATGCAAACCCAGGACTGTCCCTCTGCATGGCTCTGGACCAGGGGTCCTCTAGACCCTTCCTTTCTCTTTGGCCACTATCATTCAATCACTTTTGTGAAGAACTGTAGCCAACTACTGTCTCTCCCACCCTCTGCTCTGAGAGGCAGAATTTGGCAGGGGCTAAAACTGGGGTTTTAGAGTTTAGGCAGATGGGTTTGGATCCAGCTCAGTGGCCTACTCGCTGCATGGCTTGGACAGTCATTTGCCCTTTTGGGGCCACACTTTTGTTTGTAAAGTGAGGATAAGACCTGCTACATAGAGAAGTCACAAGACAGTAAATGAGCGCAAGGACTTACTGGTGCCCGACATATGCCAGATCCCACTTGCCTTCCTCAAGGATGGCTGTGCCGCTTGGAAGCCACCACACAGCCTCCCTCTTCTGCAGAACAGCAAGAAGGTGGGAGGCAGGATCGAAATGAAGCCCATTGCACCCCTCACAAAGGCATTCCCCTCCCTCCATTGTCTCCAAGCCCACCACTGGAGGAGGAGTCCACTGCCTTATTCTTTTTGATAGAGAGAGGAGTGGTCCAGGGAGCATCTGTTTCTGTGTTTACAGGAGTGTGGCCCCCAGAGGTTTCTGATTTTTAGCGATAAACAGCTTAGAGGATGAGGCCCCACACCTTCAAGAGGCTCACAGTGTCAGCAGTAAGGGGCCAGCAGCAGTGACCCCACCTTCTTCCCTCCTCACCAGCTGGGGGTATCCAGAGTGCCCCTGGCCCCCGCTGGAACCCATGAGGCCCTCCTCAACCTCCTCACCACTGGAGTGTGACTGGTGTGTGTCCAGCCTTCAGATGGTCACTGTCACCACCACTGGTACCTTGTGGCCAGCATTTGAAGTGTTGGACATGCCTTTCTTCACTGTGATACAATTTTTCTGCATAGGAGAAAAATCATGACACTTCTGAATAAGGGAGTTGCTGTGTTATTCTGTAGAAGAGAAAATGCTCTGTCCAAGCTGTTGTTTCACGTCTGTTCTTAAGAACTGTCACTGTAATTCCCCAATGTCAACAGAATCCTGATGGCATGGCTGCCTAGAGCTCACGTCCTCCACATACCAGCCCCAGCCTACCTCCGGGGTCTTACTTGCAGTTATTATTATTGGGAATAATGATGGCTGTTGAATAAAATAATCATATCATCCACAGCTGAGGACTCACAAGGCATGAGGCCATCTCCTAAGCACTCGACTCATTATCTCACTGGGTTCTCATCGGAGAATTCATCCAGAGGAAGCAGGTGTTAGGTCCCATTTTGCAGTGAGAAATCTGCAGCCAGGAGAGGATAGCTCACTTGTCCCTGGGCTCCTAGACTTCAAAGCTGAAGCTTGTGCTGCTCTGTTGACCATCACTCCACACCCAAGGCTCCCATCTCCTCCACACAAACTCCTTCTCCAGTGAAAACCGCCTCCTGCCCGGTCCTCCTGTGTGCCTTTCACATGCCCTCCTCATGCTTGTCAGGCTGTTCCCTTGATCAGGAAGGCCTTGGGGAGCAGCGAGGTGAAATGGATGGGGCCCAGGCTCTGCAGTCAGGAATAGTGCATCCTTCCTGTTCCACTTCCCAGCTCCCAAACTATTTAAGCTTTCTGGGCCTCAGTTTCCCTACCTGGAAAATGGGAAGATGTCATGTCCTCATTGATTTGGTGAGGCAACATACACAAGACATCTGGGTGGTGGCACTGGCTCACCTGTTGAAGTTCTGCCTGAAGTTGGAGGCCCACTTCTGCTTCCTCTAGAGCAAGGCCTTCTCTGACTAACTCAGTCTGGTGACATTTCTTCTTCTTCCGAGCCACTCTTCTTCTTTTCCTCTAGGAAGTCCATGTGGCATGAGGGCAAGGGCCCCCACATTGACTTAATGCCATCACTTGCACATTGCAAGAGCTTGATCAAGGTTTGCAAAGCAATTGCTCTTCAGGACTCGTCACCATCTGCACCCCACCTTCTTCTCCAGCATCCTCACTCTCTATACCCCAATGTCTTCACTCTTCACCTCCCATTGCCCACTCTGAGCCTCCTGTATCTGACTCCCTGTGTCCCCAGACATTGAGGTTCTCTCTTACCTCCTGGCCTCTCTGTTTATAATGTCTTCCTTCACTTCTTTCCCTGGGTAACTTCTGGTCTTCCTTTAAGATTTAGCCCAGGTGTTTTCTCCTCCTCCAGGAAGTCTTCCAGATACTCCAGGCTGGTTAGATACTCCTCCTCTCCATTCCCACAGCCTCTGACTTCTCTCTTAGCACTTGCCAATCAGTATTTGTCCTGTTTGTTCACCTCTCTATCTCCCCTGCTAGGATATGATCCCCTGAGGGTAGGGACCCTGTTGTTGTCATCTCTGGAGCCCTGGCATTTGACATGGTGGCCACCACAAAGCCAGTATTTGTTGAGTAGATGGATGACTGGAGGAATGAGCACCTAGCTGAAAAATTCTGCACATCTGCCACTTGGAGTATCTGCCGGTTGGGTTATGCAACGTCTGTGTGCGTGATGTCACTTGGCCACCTTTACCTTTGCGTCCAAGAGACTTTGCTAGCTTGTAAGGGAATGGGACACAGTACTACAGAGCTGTGTGTAAATCTGCATGTGCATTCCGTGCCTCCAATTCAAACCTTGTTCATTAGTACGGCAATTAACAGCAGAGCCTAATGACAGATGGCCCGGCTCTGCACCTGAACCCCTGGCTCCTTGGCAGGCTTGGAGCAAGGCAGGCACGTCTGGCATGGTTGATGTTTTCATTGATCTAGTGAGTTCAGCTCCCAGGGCTGCCGGCTATGGAGACGGTGAGCTGACATCAGTGCTGGCATTGGTTGGGGGCTGGGCCTAAAAGGGCCAGGCTTATAACAGACTCTTGGAAAGCTTGCAGAAGTTTGGGGACTTTATTGTTTGTATCTTTTTTTTAAGATATTAATTTCACATTGGGAAGTCCCAGCACCCCACTCTCAAATTTTCCTAAGCTCTAAGGACTTCCCTAGGAGACGGTGTCTCTTTCTTGCTAATTCTTTACAAGTTTCTGGGCTTTCTACAATCGTTATTTAGGACTGTGATATCCAAGCCCTTTGGCTTCAGCTAACAGACACTTACAGCTTAGTGTTTAGAGTGGTATAAGATCAGTGTTGTGTAAACACAATTACATTTAGCAAGTTTGGAGACATGGGTTTTTTTTCTTCCTGTTAATCCCGGGTTTGAATTGGCTTCCTGGTTATTACCCTGTGAATGACATTCGTTTCTCCATAAAAGAAATATCAAATTAGTGTTCAAATTGTTGTCTGGGTCATAAATTCAAGCTAAAGTGCAGCGTCCTAAGCCAGAGTGGATTTCACAGAACTGGAGTTCATTAGAGCTAGAAAGGATCTTTCTGTCCAACCCATGTCATTGACAGATGGGGAAACTGGGCCCCAGAGAGGTGCATTGATTTGCCCAAGGACACACAGCAAGCAGGTGGCAGAGCTGAAGCCATGCGTTGGTCTCCAGTGGCTTCTTTCCTACACCATGTTTCAGATCATCAGAAATGCTCAGGCTTTGCTGTGTGCCAACCCCAAACCACTCTAGCATGAATTTCTTAAGTAGTGTTGGATATGCTTCCTTCAGCCTGCCACCAAACTTGGTCTGAGTGAAATAGAAGAGGGGGCGCAGGCAGAGGAAGTGAGGACTACGGTCTATCGTTAGTGATGTGGAAACCACACATCTTGTTTAGGAAGGTGTTGACAAGTCTGTGTGCCCAGGGAGCCATGCAGGGGAAGAAGGTTAGAAGGCTGGGGAGTCCCCGAGGTAGTAAGCAGCTTCAGTGAGAACCTGCCCATCTTTGCAAAGTGGGCACTTCTCTCAGTGAGGGGGTTGCGGGCAAAACTGCGGGGATAGTTTTGTTCCCGCAGAAGAAGTGGTTGGAGAAATACCCATCACATCGTGGAACAGTGCCCTCATTCTGCATTTTCTTATCTAGGAGACAAAAAATGCCTCCTGGAGATAACCTACCTGCCCTCCCTTCCTTTGAGGAAGTTTAACCTTTCTCCCTCATTGATATGGAATCCCAGGTATTTATCTGATGACCTGCTGAGATTGGTAGTTCAGGAAAACCAGTCTTCAGGCTTATGGGCAGCTGGACGAGTATCCTAGGGTGGAGGCCCAGGTCTCAGGGATAGGTCCCACCTCTCCTGATAATGTTCCCCGCCTCCCTGTCAGGAGGTGCAAAGGTTTGGGTGGGCATTGTGAAATGTTGCCCCAGAAGAAGGGTTCCTTCTCTCTCAGCATCATGCTGAGAGGTCCACACACGGCCCTACTGCCACAGTGTCACGAAGGCAGACCTGTCCTTTCTGCCTTGTCTTTTTAAAAAAAATCACCCCAGGGCCATTATAGCTCCTCCTGGTTCCTGATTCACTGTGTATTTTAATCAAGCATAACTCTTAGAATGAGCAGAACATGACTTCATTTTTGTCTCTCAGTGTTTTCTTCTCCCCTGCAGTGAAAACTCAAAGAGGGCCCACAATGTTTTTGCCCTCTGTTAGGTAAGATCTTGCATAACTTGAAGTCACAAAACACAGTCTCAGTTCTGTAATTGGAATTCCCAGTCCTGTGTGCTAATTCCAACTCTGCATTTGAATTGGAGATCAATCTTCTCCCCTTCTCTTTATAAAGTCAGCTTCAGAGCCAGCCTTGTCTCAGGGGAATGAGTATGATTGGCCTCTTATATCTTTCTCTGTTCTTTTTTCACCCATTGTTTACTCACTGCACACTCCAGGATTGGATGAAGAAGAAGGGGAAAAGAGGGAAAGACAGTTCTTAATTCCCTGGTGTGCTTGTGCTTATTGGCAGACTCTTAAAACCCACTCTGCAGCAGAGGTCTTTCCCACTTTCTCAGAGTCCCCAGGATGGCTGGGGAAGCTCTCCTACAATCCCCTGACCTGGCTGATTGCACTTGATCCTGAGGCCACAACTGGCTTGGCAGCCCCTTAGGAAATCTGAAGTTCATTCCAGCTTTCTGCTGAGGTCCGTTACTTCCCTGGGCCGACTCTTTCTGTTATACAAAGTCCATATCTGGAAAATGCCATTTTTGTACCCACAAACCTTGGGAGTAAGGTAGTGGTAATTCTTCTTCATCCCAGCTTTCCTTCTCAGGTCAACATTCCTGAGGATGTCCCAGGTCCCTGGCGATCATGGCTCCTTGGCTGCTGCTGGGGAGAGAGAGTTGGTTTATTTCTCCATGCTATGGCATTCTTCTCCAACCCCCCCCACCCCCACCATCTCTATTGTTTATCTCTCTTGATATGGTTTGGCTGTGTCCCCATCCAAATCTCATCTTGAATTGTAGCTCCCATAATTCCCACGTGTTGTGGGAGGGACCCTGTGGGAGATAATTGAATCATGAGGGCAGTTTCCCCCATACTGTTCTCATGGTAATGAACAAGTCTCACGAGATCTGACGGTTTTATAAAGGGTTTCCCCTTTTGCTTGGCTCTCATTCTCTGTAGTCTGCTGCCACGTAAGACGTACCTTTTGCCTTCTGCCACGATTATGAGGCCTCCCCAGCCATGTGGAAATGTGAGTCCATTAAACCCCTTTTTCTTTATAAATTACCCAGTCTCAGGTGTGTTTTTGTCAGCAGCATGAAAATGGACTAATTCATTGCTCTTTCTCTCTCTCCATCTTTCATTATCTCCCAGCCGATAGCCACACTCCCTTGCCTTTAACTTTCCCAAGTCTGTATCAGGCACCAGTCCAATGAGCCTCAACTTTCCAGTGGACAGACATCAGGCTCTCCAGCCCATTGAAACTGCTTTTCCTAGCCTCAACATGGTAGCACCATGCCCCACCCCCACCCCTGTCCACTCAGCAACTCTCTCCACATCCAGCACTCTCTTGAATTTATCAGACGCCAACCATGAACTTCTGCAGCTTGGTCTCTCACAGTATTTTGCAAAGTATATGATGTCTTTTTGTCTGTCTTAGGGTCCACACACTTGGAATGCACTCTGACTTAGGCTCTTGATTTGCATCTGGGGTGGTCCCTTCTGAATGGTCAAGCCCACCTCCCACCAGCACTCCTACAGAGGGGAATTCTACAGACCTCCCTGCCACTTCCTTGTGGGGTTGAGGGTGCAGCCAAGTCACAAGGAGATAGCTCCCTGCCCTGACACACACACACACACAATCCTGGGAATCAGGCTGCAATTGTTTCTCTTAACAAATGGTAGGGACATGGCAGTGGGGAAGTTTTCCCAGAGCTTTGTGAAATCAAGCCACGTTCCCTGCTCTGTGGTACACGGCAGGCATGAAGGATTAATAATTTTTGTACCGAGGAAACATAGCACACTCCCAATGCTTCTTCTCTCACCCCAATTTCATGTTTTTAATCTGGGAGGGGGCCATGGAGGGAAAAAGGGAAAAGAAAAATGGTAGCAGAAAAGGACGTGGTTTGAGGAAGATCTTTTGCATAAATCTCCTGTAAATCAGCCATCATGGACCCTGGGCAGTTCTTTTCATGACCTTCTGGTCTTTGCCTTCCCTCATCCCCAGTAATTTTTAGTGATAAGGAGCATTTTGCAGTTTAGGGACACTGCTGAGGGAACAGTGTGCCATATCTCTTATTTTTCATCCTTTACTGAAACTGCAGGTGAGTCCATTTCTCATACACAGTGTCTGACTTTCAAAGACCGGAAACCCCATCATCTCACTGCCAAAACAGGGATGGACTCCAGCAGGTGCACAGAGGCGGCTGGAAGGCATTTACCAGCTCCCTTCCAAAATGAAGCTAGTTTTCCTTTAGCCTTCAGGCTGCCAAGTAAAAAGTCTATAAAACAGTGGTTCCCAGATTGTTGAATTCCCAATAATATTTTTTAAGAATGGGAAGGCTGGGCATGGTGGCTTATGCCTGTAATCCCAGCATTTTGGGAGGCTGAGGTGGGCGGATCACGAGGTCAAGAGATCGAAACAATCCTGGCCAACATGGTGAAACCCTGTCTCTACTAAAAATACAGAAATTAGCCTGGTGTGGTGGTGCACACCTGTAGTCCCAGCTACTCGGGAGGCTGAGGAGGGAGAATCACTTGAACTCAGGAGGTGGAGGTTGCAGTTAGCTGAGATCATGCCACCGCACTCCAGCCTGGTGACAGAGCGAGACTCCATCTCAAAAAAAAAAAAAAAAAAAAAAAAAAAAAAGAATGAGAAGAAACTTATTTTGCCAAGAAAAAACACTAAAGAAAAAGAAACCTAAAAGTTAACATCCAGCACCATTATTTTATAAAAGAAAGGGCATTTTGGCACGCGTGTGCACACACACACACACAGACAAACACACACACACTCCAAGTCGGAAAGAACTTAATCTCAGAATAAACACTAAAAAAATTAGATTTTTGTATAAAAACTCCCAATATTGTCTTTATTTTTCTCATGTTATTGGTGCCCCATGAAAACTTCACTGTAGTTTGTTCCTCGGATTAGCTCTTGGAAAGCAGGAGCTGAAGTTACTGAGTTAGTCATAAGGTTAAGAAGCATTTAGATCTACAGCTACATCTCATTGCATTGACTAACATTAACATTTAACACACATGCATGGTTGTCTAGTTCTTGCGGGCAGTAGATTTAGTGCTGGGGGTACAGCTGCTCCCTGAGAGAGTGTGTACTTGTGTGAAAGGACATGGAAGTGACACCTCCTCTGGGAGGCCCCCCAAATACCACCCCAATTACAGTGGCAGTTGAGACCCGCCCCACCCCATCCCCAGTAATTCTCTAACATGTCACCTTTCTCTTTTTCTTTGGAACCCTTACCTGAATGGAAATTACCTTGTTTATGTCTTTATGTCCTTTGGGGCCTGTCTCCCCAACTAGGATATAAGTCTCAGGGGTGCAGAAACCTTTTCTGCCCTAGTGACCACTGGAGCACCAGCACAGAGGTCCAGGGTTCCCCTTGGTGGCTGATGTGGGGTGGAAGTTGCTGAGGGAATAGGACAGGGCACCCCCTTGTCCTGAGCCCCTCACACAGTAACCTCTTCAAATCACTCAGTGACCAGTGAAGAGACCAGTGGGCCTCCTGCCCTACATAGGTGTTCTAACTTCTGAATTAGTTGGGTTCCAGTCACAAAGACAATTTAGAGTGGAACACAAAGCGTAGCTTTTCTTTACAGAAAGAAAACATCTTTTTTACTACCATTTACCTCCCCCTCTAGGAGTGTGGGAGGTTGCTGGAAGGTCATGGGATATTTCGAATGGAAAAATCAGCATTTGTCTATCTCCCTTCCCCCAGTGGAAACCATTGGCCCAACAAAGCACACTGGTGGCAGCTGGAGGGTCAGAAGTCCCCTGACCAAGTCACCATTGTCGCCACTGGAAATGGTGAGGAAGATCACTTGCAGGCGGGACCATAGCCTGGCATTAGCATTCTGGTGACCCCGGCAAGGAGGCAGTGTGGGGACTGCCTCTGCGTGGGGTGGGGTGTGATTGTTTCTTAGGAGGTAGCTGTAGTTACAGGACAGCCTTTGCAAGCTCCTACCACTGTGTGTATCCACAGGCAGGCAGGCTGGCATGAAGCTCAAAGCAGCACCCTGGGCATCAGGAGGCAGGGACTGAGCTCTGTCAAGTTAGATGGTAATAATGCAAGGTAGCATTTGCTTAGAATTGGCTGTGCCCTATGTGCTTTACACACATATCATGCGCACCAGAAGGGCTCACAGCAATTGTATGAAATAGATGTGGTCATTATTTCCTCTTCATGCCTGAGAACACTGAAGCTCAGAGGGGTTAAATGGCATGGCCAGAGTCACCCTGCTGATGGATGGCATCACGTGGACTCGAATCCAAGTCTTCCCGCCCCCAAAGCATGGACACCGCTGTGCTTCTGCTCTGAGTTCACCTTCCACGGAAATGTGCTGTGGTTTTGTGACAAGCTCCAGAGCTCCGTGGCTAAATGTAGAGGTTGGAACAACAGTAATAAAGTAATAAATGATAAAAAACCAAGCACCTGCTATACGTCAGGGACTGTGCACGCACTGTATGCACATTAACTCAAAACAGCCCTGAAAGGTGGGCCTAATTCTTCTAATTATACAGATTAGAAACAGGCTGAGAGTTTAAATGAATCTCCCAAGTCCCACAGCCACGAAGTAGTATATTCAGAATTTGAACTCAGGTTAGTTTGACTTCATAGCCATTGCTCCCTTGAAAGCATTATCCTGTGAAAACTGATTCACTCAACAAATATTTATATATACTTCATTTATCAACTAGTATTTATTTATTAAATATCAATATGTATTTCAACAAGTATTTATAATATTCATCCAACAAAGATTACTATTATTTCTATGTATTTATGTATTTATTGCCTGGCATATAGTAGGTACTGAAGAAATATATAGACTATTCTAGAAAGTAGGGATTAGGCACTAAACATGACAGATAAAGTCTTTGCCTTCATGGGGCTCACATTTTGGTAGGGGAAACAGAAGATAGACATGGAAAGAAAGAAATATATGTAATAGCACCTAATTATAGGTTACTTTAAAAATGCACCAGAGTAAGGAGGCAGGGAGTGATTTGGGCAGGGAGCTAGGGCTGTTTTAATCACAGGCTCACTCTGGCTGCTGCTCTGAGCCAAGACTGTAGGTAGTCAAAGAAAAGGGGGCCAGTTAGGAGGCAATGGAGATAATCTAGGTAAGAAATAAGAAGTTCTTTTCTGCAGATAATGGTAGCAGATTGGTAGGAAATGATTGGATTCAGAATTTATTTTTAAGTGAGCCAGCAAAATTTGTTGACAGATTGGATTACAAGAGAAAGAAAGGAGTCTATGGTAACTCCAAGATTTTGGCCTGAACAACTGGAGGGATGGGATTGCCAGTTGCTGAGACAGGGGAGACTGAAAGGTTGAGAATTCAACTGGACTCACTTGTGTTTGAGATGTCTATTACCAGTCCAAGGGATGTGTTGAAAAGCCATTGTGATTTTTGAGTTTGGAATTCAAGGGTGTGTTCTAGGGGCAAACATGTCCAATATTTAATCAAATCAAAGAGGCCACTGACTATAAGACCATTATTTTATTTACTACCAAGAAAAAGCACTGTCCATTAAGCTAGGACACACTGCAACTTCAGAGATATTAAAATGTGGAAAAAATGTTGGTTTAGAATCAATGGGATTTAGTAAGTTTGGGAGTTTCCAGTATATGGATGGTATTAACAGCTGTGAGAGTTGAGGAAATCACCAAGGGAGTGGTAGAGGATAAAGGGAAAGAAAAAAATTAGGTTGGGGCAAAAGTAATTGTGGTGTTTGCCATTAAAAGCAATGGAAAGTAATAGAAGTATAAAGGACTGAGCACTAGCACAGCAAATTTTTGAGCAGGGAGATTCATGATCCATTTCGAGCCCAGTGGAAAGTTGGGCAGTGAAAGGTCTTTTCTGGAATAGGAGCCACTGTGGAGCTGCTCTGCAGGGCTTTGGTCTGGGGATTCAGGACTCACAGATGGCCAGAATTGTAACACAGGGCATCATCCAGCACTAGCTGCGTGGCATTGCCCAGAAAGGCCAAGCTTTTCAGCTCGCCTGGTTCACTGCTGGACTGTTTTCTCATCAGTAATATGCGAGTATAATGTCTACTCTACCATCTCAAAACCCAGAAAACAAGTCCATCTGTTTCTTTCTCCAGGCCTCAGCATCTGCATCTATAAAATGAAGAGTCTGGACAGGGTGATTTCTAATTCCTCTTCCAGCTCTGGCATAACAGTAATACTAGCTGCAGTACTTTGAACATCTACTAGGTGATTTATATTAATATAATCACTAATCATCATAAACAGCCATGTATTATGATTCCCATTTCACTAATGAGGCAACTGAGGCCAAAAAGGGAGCAGGCTACTCACGGTGGTGGAGCCAGGCTGCAGGCTAGAGTTATTTCAGGCCAATGGCTTAAAGCCCCCTGCCTCCCTGCTGGGATTGATGCATAATTCTTGAGCTAAACTTACTAGCATGTGGCTGGAGCCCAAGGGCAACCTCTTCTTATGATACAAGGCAACTTCAAAGGGTTGTCTCACATACAAGGGGAACATAGTTTGTCTCTGGGGACCCTCTACTTTCATGGGAATGGAGTGTCCCTGCAAAAAGGTCAACAGAAAGGAAGGCAACTGATGTTGGAGTGTAGAGGTAACTCATCCCCAATCTTGTGGACTCTGGGTTTAGTGCTCTTTGACCATATTATTTGCAAGTAAAGGACCAGTGTCCACACATATTGGTACTGAATGGGATTCCCTTGGTCAGGTTGTTGTGAGAACGTTTCCTGAGCTAGAGGTGGAAGAAGGAGAAAAGTGGGTTGGAGTGAGTTTCAGTGATGGGAGAAAGCTGGTTGTCAGTCTAGGACTAATCAAGGAGCTGAGTAGAGTCAGATGCATCAACCAGGAATATAGTGTAGACTGGGGTTTCTTAACCTCAGCACAATTGACATTTGGAGCTAGATATATCTTTGTGATGGAGGACTGTCCTGTGTATTGTGGGCTATTTAGCAGCATCCCCGGCCTCTACCCACTAGATGCCATTAGCAACAACTCCCCATCCCCAGTTGAGATGACCAAAAATATCTCCAGTCATTGTGAAATGTTCTTGGGGTGCAAAATTATATCCACCCCCTTCTTCAAGGCTAACAAACATTGGTGTAAACAATTCTCTCTCCCTCCTACAAAGGCCATTAGCTGACCATGTCCACGCATGTCCCAGCTGTCAGGCTGGGTGTTCCTAGGCATTTTCCTCCCTCTGGCATCCTCCTGCAGGGCTGGGTGAAACCCCAATGAAACCAGGTTCTCCCTGTCTTTTCAGTAATTGTCCTCCTGGAAATATCACGTACCGAAACCTTCTCTGAGACATGCACTTTCTCTACCCCCACCCCCTCTGTTTCTGTCTGTCTCTCTCTCCCCTCTGGGAACTATCTTATCCACAGACACACTGAATTGTTTTATCTCAGGACATTTGCACTTGCCGCCCCACACCACCCATGTGGCTCCTCTTCATTTGGGTCTCCATTTATACAGTCCCATGTCATAGGCCACCTTATCATTCCAGTTACTCCTTACTGCATCTCTCTGCTTAGTGCCTGCAGAGTGTTGGCCAACCCCTGGTAGCATCGTGTTTATTTGCTTATTTGTTTATTGCTTATCTCCTCCCTTAGACTGTGGGCTCTCAGAGGGCAGGGACCTGATCTAGTGGGACCTGATCCAGTTTGTCCCCTGCTGTACCCACAGTGCAGACTTCAGTGCATGGTTGTAATCATGGGTCCAACAGCTTTGGTGAACACATGTTGAGCACCTACTCAGCAGCATCAGGCTGTGTGCTAGGAGCCGAGTTGAATAGCACAGTCCCTGCTTCCTATGAGCTCAGTGTCTCATGGAAGGAGAGCAATCAAAGGGGTGAGAGAGAGAGAAGTGAAGGAGCACAGAGAAAGGAACAAGTGAACCTGTCTTGCAGATGAGGAAAGGTCTTCAGTTTGAGGAAAGGAGGATCACACAGTATCTGCAGATGCAAGAAGATACAGGGGATCATGGATGGCTCCCAGGGAGTAGGGAAGGAGCAATGGCATGGAACTTGGAGCTGCAGGGCTCCCTGTGCAATGTTTGAAGCAGCAGAAAATGAGGGAGCTGGAGTAGAGGAGGAAAACTGAGAGATCTTGCATTCCACACCAGGAAACAGACCCTAACCTATAGCAAAAAGGAGCCAAGAGGCAATGTAGACTATTAGTTAAGATGTAAGCTTTGAAGTTAATTTCAGACCTTGGTTCAAATCTTCACTCTGCCACTTATGCACTGCATGACTGGCCCAGCAATTTCACATCTCTTAACTTCAGTTTTATCATTTTGGAAATGTGGTTAATATTTCCATTGTAGGGCTGTTTTGAGTGCAAAATAAGTCCTTAGCACAGTGCCTGGGACATAATAAGTGCTTAATAAATCATTGCTATTCCTATTGATGTGGTTAACAAGGAGCCAGTAGAGATTTTCCAAGCAAATGGACGACATCATAGATTTGCATTTTAGCAAGATTGTGCAGGCAGGGCTGTGGAGAGTGGCTTGGCAGTGGCTCTGAGGAGAGCAGGTGAGACAGGAACCAGGGAAAACAGTTAAGAAGCTGCTGGAATGGAAAGAGAGGCAGAGAAGGGGGTTTGAATCCTGGGACATGGAGCAGCTGTTGTGGGAACCTTGGTAGCAGGAGATGCACTCATACTTTGCCCTCTGAGTAAGGCTGCAGGGGAGTAGAAGGGCCCAACAAGTAATAGCAGCCTAGAGGAGGCACAGGTAGGGAACTACAGCTCAGCCTGACCTGGGTTCACTCACCAGCTCACAGCCTTTCCACCTGGGAAGTTGCAGCCAGCTTTGCATTTCAGGCCGTCCTCATGGTGAGAAGGGGTGGCTTGCCATTTGTACCGGGTGATATACTTTTAATTAAAATGGTAATTATTTGAGCATTCCTTGAAGTTTTACTTTGGGAATTTGCCTTAAAGTTTTACTTTGGGAATTTACCTTCTTGAAAGCTCTGCCTTAATTAGTATTCTATTTATCCCTTATTAATAAATTATCTCTCAGTGGTTTCTTCCACCTCCTTTGATCACAGGGTCTCATCATTCCTGAGCTGAACTCCATTCCCTGTTGGCCTTACGGGTTCAGTGGGCCCAATCAAGCCTGATTCAGGGGTTTGAGAATTAAGGTTCTCAATTAACTCCCAACAACGTGAGGATCCATTTTCTTGTGGTCCAACTGAGCCCCAGGAAAGCACACAATAAATGTGCCTCCCAGGGTTGAGTATGGGGATCTACACCTTCTGGGTGTAGATCTTTTGCTGAAGCTTCTAGAACAGAGCAGACAGGGCCAAGGCAGTGGCCACAGATACATTAGGACCCAGTATCATAACTAGGAAAACAGAAGCAGAAGAGCCAATGGGTCAGCTCATAGGCTTCAACCCAGGCTCAGAGGGGGTTAAGTTACTTGATTAGAGTCACAGAGCCAGGTAGTGGAAGATTAGAAAGCTACAATTTACTTAGCAATGTTACGTGCCAAGTCTTATGTTGAGTGCTTTACATACATGGTCCCTGTTAATCTTCCAAGCCATCTAATGAGGTGGAAGCAGTTTTGTCTCCAGTTTCCAGAAGAGAAAGCCAAGCCTTAGTGAAGCAAATCAACTTTCCTAGAGCTATCCAGCTAGTTAGAGGCCCAGCTGACATTTTGGTCAAGCTCTGTTGATTTCAAAGATCTCTCTCTGTTGACTGCACTATGCTGGCTGGATTAGGACTGAAGTGTCCCCACTTGAACACCGCTGTACTTTTTTCTAAGCCTCATATGGAAGGTGCATTAGATCCTTGCTACTGATTGTGATCCAGGGACCAGCTGTACCAGCTCACTGAAGTGCATGTTAAAAATGCAGGATCTCAGGCCCCACCCCACACCGTGAATCACAATCTGCACTTTGACAAGACTCCCCACCATGTGCCAATACCCATTAAAATTTGGAAAACAAACTGGAGCTTTGATATTTGTTCAGCACTTACTACTAATGCTTACAAGCCTTCCAAGATCAATGTTATTCCTACTGAATCGATAAGGAGAAGTTAAGTGACTTGTGCCAGGTCACGTACCCAACTAGTGGGCAGACTCCAAATGTTGCGTCTCTCCTTCTCCCTGACCTGGAGTTCTAGAAGCCGAAGTCTAAGGCTATCCACTAGTCCCAGGTTTGTGTCCTTCACAACCTTCAGGAAATGATAATGGGGGCTGGGAGCCATTCTTACCATTCCCAAAAGCCTTGCTGGTATATTCTACTTGATCATAGTCAGACTAGAGGGACATGAACTTGGGCACAAACATCTTTTCCATTGACAAGAATTATAGTAGACCAGCATGGTAACTGGTTATTTACTGAAGAGCAGGAGTTCAGATTGGCAATTATATATGCTTTTGATTAATAAAAAATAGAGACATTAATTAATTGCCTTTCAAAAATTCAACTTGTTTAAGAGACAATGTCCTTGTGAGGTCTAAATTATGTGAGGGAAGGAAATTATAAAAAGGGTCCCTGGGGATCTAACAATTCTTCGCTTGTGTTGAAAAAGAAATCGAGGAGAACTGCAAGAGAATGTTGATGTAGCCACTACCATATGTGATATTTTATTTAATTCTATAATAATAATAATAATAACTTTTCTAGAGCTATCCAGCTCTAGGTGAATAACAACAACTAATAGCAATAATAATAACAGCACCCAACATGAATAAACTGCCCAGCGTGCTAGGTAGTGTTCTAAGCCAACCTCACAACAACCTCACGAGGAAAGCCTAATATTATTATCTCCATTTTACAGCTGAGGAAACTGGGACTCAGAGAAATCAAGTAACTTTCCGAAAGCATCCTACAAAATAAATGATGAAGCCTGGATTCAAACCCAAGTCTACCAAGACTCCTTTCTTTTCTCAGTACCATGCCCTTCATGCTGCATGGATTTGATTTGCTGTGCAGTTGAAGCTGACAGTCAGTTTCACTTTATTATTTCAGTGACAGGCTTTAGAATTGGCTCAGCAGCCACCAAGTGGACTATGTTCTTTTGCTTCTGCTCTTAAGTGTATTCTAGATATGGTCGCCTTTACTATCCACTTCCAGACTGGCTTTCCTTAGTTCTAGACACAATCTCACAGGTATATCTGATCTAGTCTAAGTGCTTTTTAAATAAAATAGAACTGGATTCCAGTCCCTGCTCTGCTACTTTATTGTGACTTGGGAAAGTTATTTAATGTTTTTAAGTCTCAGTTTGTTTATCCGTAAAATGGAAATAATAATAGCACCTGCCTCATAGGATGTCATGAGGATTAAGAGGTGAAATACTTGTGAAGCACTGGCCTAAGTGATGCATTTTGTGGGGAAAGCACCTGAGTCCCAAAGAAATGAGTAACTTGCCAAGGTCACATGACTGTTATGAGACGGAGAGTCCAGAACACAGACCTGGGTTCCTTACTCAGTTTCTTCTGCAGCACCTATGCTCTGCAGCATGTCTGATAAGAAAATGCCAGACAGAAAGGAGCTCAGTCCAATAGACTCTCTTGGTTTGTTTTTTCTGGTTCCTGTATCTTTAAATGTCATTCATATTGGAAGGATCCTGGTGAGGTCCAATAACCCAGCCAAGTTGTGACACATCTTTAGAGTGGCCTGATCCAGGTGGCTGTTGTCATCATTGAGCTTGACCTTGGCCTCTTCCCTGAGCTATCAATCTGTGGAAGCTCACTGTTCTGTTCTAGCACACTCCTCTGTTTCCTTTTTCTTTTCTTTTTTTGAGACAGGGTCTTGCTCTTTCACCCATGCTGGAGTAGAGTGGGGCAGTCATGACTCATTGCAGCCTGGACCTCGTAGGTTCATGTAATCCTTCTATCTCAGCCTCCCGAGTAGCTGGGACTACAGGTGCACACCACCACACCTGGCTAAATTTTGTTGTTGTTTTTTTTTTTTCTGCTAAGATGGGAGTCTCACTATGTTTTCCAGGCTGATCTTGAACTCCTGGGCTCAAGCAATCCTCCCACCTCAGGCTCCCAAAATGCTGAGATTACAGGCATTAGCTGCCAGGCCCAGACTTATTTTTTTTGTTTTTTTTTTTTTTGTTTCGTTTTTTTTTTTTTTTTTTGAGACAGGGTCTCGCTCTTTCGCCCAGCCCGGAGTGCAGTGGCGCAATCTCGGCTCACTGCAAGCTCCGCCTCCTGGGTTCACGCCATTCTCCTGCCTCAGCCTCCCGAGTAGCTGGGACTACAGGTGCCCGCCACTGCGCCCGGCTAATTTTTTGTATTTTTAGTAGAGATGGGGTTTCACCGTGTTAACCAGGATGGTCTCGATCTCCTGACCTCGTGATCCGCCCGCCTCGGCCTCCCAAAGTGCTGGGATTACAGGCGTGAGCCACCGCGCCTGACCCCAGACTTATTTTTCAATTATAACTTTCTTTTTTTTTTTTATGCTGTTGTGTCATAGTCTATGTGTTTGTGTTTTATTTATGTATCTTTTTAAATTGAACTTTTAAATCTTGAAATAACTGTGGATTCACATACTATAGTAAGAAATAATATGGAGAGATTTTGTGTACCCTTTACCCAGTTTGCTCCAATGGGTAACATCTTGCAAAACTTTAGTGCAATATCACAACCAAGATAATGACATTTTATATATATCTTTCCACTACAATTTAAAGGCCACAAAATCATGGACTTTGTCTTGTTCAATACAATATTTCCAATACTTAGAACAGAGCCTGGCATATAGTAGGTACTTGGTAAATGTTTGCTAACAGTATGGCTAAAAATATAATGCAAGAGCCCTGTGTCATTTCTCATCCCTCTCCCCTTCCCCTGAACTGTAAATGGCTCTGTGATGCCCAGGCAGCGTTTCCTCTGCAATGCCACAGGTTTCTCTAATTCTACGTACTGAGCCTCATTAAGATCAGTTAGATCAATGGACTTCAAATTGGGGGTAGATGAAGATTGTCCAAGGGGTGTGCAGGCATGAATAGTTGAAGGGAATCAATTTCCAGATCTCAACTTGTTTGTCTACTCATTTTCAAAATTGATCTACCCAAGAAGATCTATCCAAGAAGGTTTCACAGAGGCCCCCCTCCTACTTGGTAAAAAGTAGATCCCTCCCCCATCCCAAATCTTGCTAGATGTTTTACCCTGGGGTTTCAGACCATCTGAGGTGTCAAAAAAGGGAGATAAATGGAAATATTGGTTTAGAGTAAGCCACGTTTAAAGATCAGCTAAGGGCCTAAAACACAGAGAACTTCCAGTCTTCACCTGAATTGTGCATAATCCTGTTATAGGCAAAGCTTGGCACTAGAAATATGGTCTTTGGGTTTGTGTCGGGAAGCTTTGATAACAGAACAGAGAACATTATAGGTTAGTGATGCCAGTTCTTCTCAAGGTGCTTGGAATGTTTCTCAGGACTATCATCTTTTCCAAACTATATTTTGTAAAATCCACAGATATAAATGTAATGCAAGAGCCCTGTGTCATTTCTCATCCCTCTCCCCTTTCCCTGAACTGTAAATGGCTCTCTGATCCCCTGGCAGCCTTTCCTCTGCAAAGTCACAGGTTTCTCTGATTCTACGTACTGAGCCTCATTAAGATCAGTTAGATCAATGGTATTCAAACTGAGGGTAGATGAAGATCTTCCAAGGGATGTGCAGGCATGAATAGTTGAAGGGAATAGATTTCCAGATCTCAGCTTGTTTGTCTACTCATTTTCAAAATTGATCTACCCAAGAAGAAGCTCTATCCAAGAAGGTTTCACAGAGGCCCTTCTCCCACTTGATAAAAAGTAGATCCCTCCTCCATCCCAAATCTTGTGGTGTGCTTTATCCGATTAGGGTAGCTCAGGCTTGTGTTTTTTCTAATCACATTGTGAAATACTTATTCTAATTATATTTAATATTAATCTTATTTAATCGTAAAAATGTATACAATTTTTCACTCCCTGTTAACACAAAGTAAACTTAGGTACATACATCATGGTAAGTTTTAGAGAGTCGTTTAACAATGTGCAAAGGAGTCCAAATGTTTTTCAACATTCTTTTTCTTAGGGGATGGGAGCAAAAAGATTGAAGGCCACTGAGACAACACAGCCATTTGGAAAGCCATTATCAGCTGCCATTTTGATTCAAGATCGAATGTCATGGGCATTTTGAAGCCTTTTCATTGCATACTGAATTTGATGCAATCAGTCCTACTCCCTGAAAAGTTATCAAGAAGCAGGCAGGCTACAAATGCTCAGGGTTGAATAGTTCTCTTGAAAGAGGCCTCACTGTGTTCAGCTGATAATCAAACGAATGGCTGCATTGAGATAGGTCGCGGAGGGGGACCCACTGCTTCCCCATCTCTTATTCAAGCTTAGGCTCTGTTTCTGTCCCGATAGGAGCACATAATCCCATCAGTGCCAATGGGAGTTATGTGCCTGCTTTACTGGAGACAATAGGCTGACTGAGAGGGACAATTGTTCCCAGCAACTGAGGGGGTAAACACGATTGACTATTCCCAGCCACCATCCCTGAAGGGCCAGACTGAGCCCCAAAAGCCCTTTCTTTGTTAGCTTGCAGAGCCAGGGGGCCCCGCCTGCCTTCATCTCCTGCAGTGGCTGCCACCACCCACCTTCAGTGGCAACTTGTCCCTGAACTGCTCCTAATGTCCCACCACCAAGACTGGTTGCCGTCAAGGTCTTCTAGCTCCTCTCCTCCTTGCTCCTCACTCTTTCTAAAGACAAGCCCAAGGGCCCTTCTCTATTTCATTCCTCACAACAAAATTATCACAGCATCAGCAAGAATAATTGCAACCATTTATTCTCCACTTACTATTTCCTAGGCACTAAACATTTTATATACATTTGTGCATGTAACTACAAGTACTCTTGGTGACTCTGCAAGGTAACTATAATCATTCCCATTCCCATTAAATGCAGCAAAATGCAGCCTAAAGTAAGTCACACACCTGGTAAGTTGCAGAACCCAGATTTATCCCTCCAACCCTCACCGTCCCCTGCAGGGGCTATTAGCTCCAAAGTCCATGCTCCAAGTTCTGCTATTTTCCCAAAGCGTGTTTCCTTCAAGACACTCTGAGACAAAGCTTGGAAAATGCTGTAGCTGCTCCCCCTGACCCAATCCCTTTCTTGGGGATTCCCAATGCACTTTAGTTTATTTTTTAAAAGCTCTGGCCAGGTGTGGTGGTTCATGACTGTAATTACAGCTCTTTGGGAGGCCAAGGTGGAAGGATCACAAGGTGGGAGGCAAGGTTGCAATGAGCTGTGATTGTGCCTCTGCACTCCAGCCAGGGTTGCAGAGCAAAACCCTGTTTCTTAAAAGAAAGACAAGAAAAGAAGAGAAGGGAAGGGGAGGGAAGGGAAGAGAAGAGAAGACAAGACAAGAGAAAAGAATACAAGAGAAGAGAAGAGAAAAGAAAACAATTCTGGGAAATCCTGCAGGAAAGAAACCTGTTAATGTTGCTTAACTTGATACTTCTCAAGTATTTGTCTTTTTAAATATTTGCATAAAACACATTAAACTTTGTTAAGTGCTAAACTGTATTATTATGAGGAGGAGAGATGTTACCTAGAGGAAGTTATACATATGATTGGTTCTTGCATTCACTGCTACTGGAACCAGAAGTGGAGGTAGATAAGTTGACCATTGCTCTGGATTTGGGGTGGTGGCAAGGGAATCATAACAACAGCACATGGCTCCATCTTCCAGCATCTACTATCCCACCTTTTCTACCAAAAATGTGACTTGCTTTCCCACGGCAGGGAGAAGACAAATTGTTCTAGAAGACAGGAAAGGAGAGGTAGAATGGCTGTGTTGAAATGATTGTCCTGGGGATGGAGCTGAAATTTAGGAAGTGAGAATTTTAATATAGGTGAAGGCATTGGGCCATGTGGCCCATCTTTGGGAACTGCCAGCCAATGGTTGGCAAATGACAGCGCATGTGACTCTGGCTGTCTCTGGGGCCTTCTACAGCAGCAGGCTGAGGCCAGGACTCCTCCACTGTGCCTGTGGTCTCCTCCTCCCACACAGGGGATGTACTCACAGCTGAGGCCCCTTATCTTTTTGTCCCACTTGAGAGAAGGGACAGGGCCTCGGGCATCAGGCAGAGCATAGGCCCAGGCTGATGTGGGACATGCCAAAATGACATGTCATGGGGATTTGTGGGCCTCGCTGGAGCCATTTCCTCCAGGGGGTCATTTTATTTAGTTCCAATTGGACCCTATGATTGGTCTCAGCCCTGGGCCACCTGGTGTCCTGGCTCCATATGGCAATGACTAGGAAGATGCCATTTTTCAATTGAAATATGCCTTGCCTTACTGTGGATCAGTCTGTAATTGCCTTTGGCTGGAAAGGGGCTTTGATTTTTAAAACTAAGCTAGAAAGTAATTTTTCCACTTTTGATTTGCTGCACTGATGGGTCAGTGTCTTCTCTGCTAATTCACACTGAGAGTCACAGCACGGAAAAGACAGAGTCTTAGAGGTCAGCAAAGCCCACCATTGACCTCGTATGGGAATCCCTTCCACCCACCCTTAACAGATGGTCTTTTAGCCTCTGGCCCAGCACAGCCACAGACGGGGAGCTCACTCTCTCACTGTGCAGACCTGACTGCTGTTGTCCAATTCTTGGCAAGTTTGCTCCTATATGGAGCTAATAATGGGTACCCTTTAAGGAACACTCACCACCTGCCAGACACTATGCTAGGCATCTTCCACGCCTATCTTATTTAATCTTCATAATAACCCTCTAGGGTAGATACTATAATATGATTATCCCCATTTCTCAGAATGAGTGAAACAAGTCGTAGAGGGTTTAAGGAACTTGTTCATGGCCCCAAGGCAGCAAGTGATAGAGTCAGTGAATTGAAGAAGGATCACTCCAGAGCCCGAGCTCTTAGGCATTTTGCTCTGCTGCCCAGGGTAAGAATAGCTAACATTTGTGGAGCATTTACTAGGGGTCAGGTTCTATACTGAGGGGTTCCATATATACTGTCTCATTTCATTGTAACAAGTCATGAAGTAGTTTTTATTATGTTCATTTTAGAGATGAGGACCCCAAATGCCCAGAGGTTTTAATTTATTGAAGGTCATCAGCAGAGCTGTTACTCTAATCCAGGTCATTTTGACCCTAAACACATACTCAATTAATATCTCTAAGTGCTGCCTATAAAATATTCTACAGGTGAGAAAACTGAGATTCAGGAAACATGGACGTTTGTCAAAGGTCTTGAGCTAGAAGGCAAGAGCCAGGAGGTCTGCCTGACTCAGATTGTGAGCACCTCCTTGCTCTCCTGTTCACCCGAAACCCTGCCCCTTCCTGGGTACCTCTTCTGCCACCAGGGCCACAGGAAAGAAGGCAGGTTCCTTGATTAGGGATGAAGCCCGTTTCCCTTTAATAAGGTTTCCATGTCACTGGTTGAGCATGGGTCTAATCACCTAAGTTTGAGAACTGCCTGATTAGAGAAAGTTTATTATCTTTTCCAAATTCTGAGATTCTAAAAGTTCCTTCATCCATCCTTGGTCATCTTTAGGATAGGGTCATAAAAAGCAACATAAATTTGAATGTCAGAAAGCCCTGGGTTCAAATCCCTGCTCTGCCATTTCCGATATGGGTGACTTAAAGCAAATTGATTAACCTTGTAGAAGCTCAGTTTCCTTGTCTATAAAGTAGAGATAAAAATGACTGCCTGGTATGGTAGTCAATCTTCCTCTTTTGGAAGTTTGGGCTTCCTGCTGAAAGTCCTTTCAAAATATATCTATGAAGTTCCAGGAACTATGGCTTGAACTGTCGATGATGCATGCTGCCAACCAATGTAACAGTAATCATTGCTATCATCAGTGAAACGTCACTGGGCTTTTCGTGTTTGTTTGCATGGTCCTGTATCTATTCTTTTTCTTTTAGCACAACAAATCTCATCTTATCCCACTGACACAGCTTCCTCTTTTGGGAAAGGTTCAGAATGGCATAGGGGTTAAAAAACATGCAATTTGGAGTCAGGTATTTTGCCATTTTTGGCTGTGTAACTTTATCCAAGATAGCTACCCTCTATGAGCTTGCCTTCCTTTGTCTATAAAAAAGGAGTGAAAATACCTGCCTCCCTTCATAGGATCATTCGGGGTTAAATGAGATACTCATAGTAGGTGTTCAAAAGTTACTTCTCTTTCTCTTCCTTGTCCTCTCTTGCCTCACTTGGCTAACTCTGAGGCTGACCTCTCAACTGCATCAAATACTGTCACCTCCTCCTCTTCCTCTTATAGCTCCCCAAGTATTTCTAGAGTGGCCATGCTCTCGGTTTGAGCTGAGGATAATCCATCAATTATTACAATGAATGTGAGTGTACTCTGTAGCCTTATGAAAAGTATTGTTCAAATGTAAACTACTTATTTTGCTCTTCCTGGCCAAAGCTTGTGAATATATACTTACTACAACATGATTTGCACTGTATTCATTCAAATAATATTGAGCATCTTATGGGTTTGTGGTTCTTAATACTGTGCCTGGCACACAGTAAGTGCTCAATACATCTTTGATTGCTAAAAAATTATTGAGTGTATGAATGAATATTTCTTTGAAATAGCAGTGATGTTGGCAGAGTTGATTTCCATCAAAACTGAGTGATTGAAGGAGCATGAGAATGAGACGGATTTTGGTCCTAGAACCTCTGACTCTAATCTTGAGTTCTTTTCACTATGAATCTTTCCAATACCAGCAGAATGGGATCCTTGCTGTAAGACAGACACAGGTTTCAAGGGTGACAGTGTAGACTGAGGGCACCATAAAGATCAGGTTCAAATCTCACATCCCCAAGGCTTACTGGTCAGTACCCCGGTTGGTAGAGTTTGACATCTAGAGATCTGAGTAGGCATCAAGGCCTGAGCTTCTGCCTCCTGGATTCTGCCTCCCTGGAGTCCATATTCCACACATGGGAAATTAAAGTCAGGCAGGGATTAGCTGGGCCGTGTTCCACACTTGAACACCTGTCTATGTTGACAGCTTGGAGTAGGGGAGAGAATTCATCCTCTGGAAGAAACAGGGTGTACGGTGCAGCCTCTTCCTGGCTCCTCACCCCTGGCTGCCTATCAGGCCACCTTATCCTGCTGGACACAGTGAGCAGAAAACATGGAAAGTAAGAAGGGAATTAGGGACACAAAAGAACGAGCCCCGGCTTTGGAGCCAGCTAGGGCTGGAGGTGAGCCTGCCCCTGCCACTCGCTAGCTGTTAAGATTGCTGGCAAATCTTCCAAACTATCTGTCAGCCTAATTTCCTTGAGAGAGAGTAAAGCAAAGGAATGGGAGTCATAGTACCTGCCTCACCAAAATGTTGCTAGGGTGTCTGTGTCTTGAATCCACACATGTGGAACACCTAGCAGATGGTTGGGCCAAAGTAAATGTCCCACTCTCCACCTGTCTACCCTGCTTTCAGCCCCAGAGACAGCAAAGCAAATGTGCATTGGAGTTGAGCAGTTGCCTTAATCAAAGACCCTTTCCCTCCCATGAATTCGTTCTGGCCTTGCAGTTCTCATTCATTTCTTGCATACCTGCTGCACACCACAGCCCTCCATGCCAGTGTGAGCACTTATTATTGGGCATTCACAGGAGGGCCAAGCTGCTACCCAGACCTAACTGGCAACTGCTATAAGCTTCATAAGGTGGGCAGATTTGTGTCTCCACACTGCCTCCAGGGGAGCTTGGTTTGGGCCGGGCAGCCAACTGAATTATTCATGACATGTGTGCTCTCTGTCTTTTTTCCTCCAAGCCTCTTTGGTTTAGAGACTGACATTTGTCTGGATGTGGCCTCTAGGGACGGCTCCCTTCCTGTGGGAAGACTGCCAGGTGGCTGGTGAAAGGAAGAAGGTATGGGGCAGTGGTGTCCCTTTGAGGTGGAAAGCTTGCCTGGAAGCCTCATTCAATTAAGGGGCTGGCATGGCGCAACTGGGAGTCAGTTTCTCATCAGACAGTGTAGCTTGGAGTGAGTAGACTGAATCAGGAAAGCGGTAGTGCGTTTTATTTCCTGGAGGGTACTAAACACGTGGTGAAATAGTAAGAAAACTAAGCACTAGGGAAATCACCTAAGGTGAGCTTGTCCAACCCGCGGCTCAGGGTGGCTTTAAATGCAGCCCAACACAAGTTCTTGAACTTTCTGAAAACACTTTGGGAATTTTTTTGCAGTTTTTTTAAGCTCATCAGCTATTGTTAGTGTTAGTGTATTTTATGTGTGGCCCAAGACAATGCTTCTTCTTCCAATGTGGCACAGGGAAGCCAAAAGACTGGACACCCCTGACCTAAGAATCTTCAGCCTTTTAAGCAGAACTTTTTGGTATTTGTATTGTATTGTAGTTTGTATTATATGCAGTTATAATTGCAGAGTCTATAATCTAATCTAAATGAGAGCAGAACTGCTCCAAGTAGGTTGGGATAGGGGGTCTCTTCCTCCACTGTTGAAATTTCCCTCAGATGCTTCCAGGGAACCCTAGAATTCCATGGAGCTCAATTTTAAAACCAAGCAGAGTCATTCTCCAGGAAACCATACCAAACTGTGCTCAAGCAGGCATGGGAGACAAGTATGTAGATATTTTCTTGAAAAGACCTCTCCCCCCCCAAGAGGGCTTGATTTGGGGTCTCGAGCAAGGCCTGATGGATTTCTGAAGAGCAGATGGCAGAGGAAGCTTGAACTCCAGCTCAGAGATTCCCTCTCTCAACCCTGGCTGCTTTGTAACTGAGATCTTGCTGAGGGCGAGACTGACTGGTGGGGGTCCAGTGGTGGCTGTGACAAATGGAGGCCCCATGCTGGGGCCCTGGGTGTGTGTTCCGGATGGCAGAGGCTGAGCTGCTGCGGGAAGGTAGGAAACAGCCTGGCAGCTGGGCAGTGCGGCCGCCTCCACTGCCCCTTTGCAGAATTCTCAGCTCTCCAAAGCCACCTGCAGGGTGGGGCGGCTTCATGAAGAATGGAGGGCTGTGTACAGAAGGAAGGACTGGTCACCATGGCAACCACTCTCTGATGTCCAAACTCCAGTGTTAATCACCCTAGGCTTTTTGGGGGTGTTTTCTATTATTTAAACTGCCTTGGGGAATGTAAGAAGAGATTTATTTCCCGGGTTTTGAGCACACTGTCTCCCATGCACTCTCTCTTAACTTTCCCTAAAAGTAAGTGTAACAGTTTTAGTGTTTTTACTTTCCACTTTTCTCTTTTTTCTCCATCTCTCTCCTCTTGAGATGTGAAGCTACATTCCTAACACAGCACTTTCTAACCCCAGCTGCAAACATTTTCTCACATACAAAATAAGGAAGCTCTAGGATTCTTCCAGCAAGACAACTTCTGTCTCATTTTTTACGTTGGGGTCTGGGAGATGATCAGTTGGAGTTTAGGTCACTATTGACACCTGGATTCTGGAAGCTCAGGTGTAGCCACTTTACCTGTCTTCAGAATGGCAGGCATAGAATCAGAGTGGGTGCACCGGAACTGTGTCCTGCTGCCTTTGAATATTGACAGAGGGGGTGGTCCCTACCTACCCATGTCCAACAGCAGCCTCCCCTGCCCTGCACATGGCAACACTGCTGCCCCAGACATTGCTGGTCCCACTGGAACTCTGGAGGCCAGCTCTCCGGGCGATGGAAAGCAGTTGTTCATTGAAGTAGCTGGGGCTGCTGTGAAGCAATCTGCAGAGCCCAGCGGAGGGCCAGGAGCACACCCAGCAGACGAGAGCTTTAAAGATGCTGGAAACACTTGGGTTCCTCTTACCCACCCCCAAATGTAATGCCAAATCAAAGCAGGATTTAACTATGAAACACAAAACTGCTGACACCAAAATAGCTTTCTTCTGGTTTTTCTAATTGCAAACTCTGGATCACTTCATTGAAGCTGATTTTTTCCCTTTCTTCCTTCTCCCACCACTGCTCTTTTCTGTCCCCCCTTGGCTGCAGGTGCCTGAAGTTCATCCTCACGCTGCACACTGTGTAATCAGGCAGAGAGGGGGCTGCTGGCTTCCAACTGCAGGTTTGATCTTCTCTACCTCTTGTTTTGGTCTCTCTAGTTTTTCTTTCATCTTCTCTTTTCTTGGGACCCTTTACTAACAGAAGAGAGTCGGGGGCTGAGAGCCTGGGGGACAAGCACGACTCCCTCTCTTCCATTCTCCTGAGCTCTAAGACTTGTACTTTCAGGGAAGTCATAATAATGACAATGACAGTGGTAGAATAGTGGTAATAATAATAATAAAGGATCTGAGAACTCACTTTTACTGTAAGAAATGGGCTGGATTTTTAAGATGTTTCTGGGTTCCAATTCCATACTAATTAAAACAAAGCAATTGCAGTCTGGATAGTAAACATTTCAATGTCTGGAACTTGGCGGACCCACAGAAATGTTTGAAGGATGGGTAAAGGTGATTTACAGATGGGGAATCCCAGCCTGCAAGAGGTTAAATAACTGGCCACAAATTCACCTAGTAACAGGGTTGACTTCAGACTCAGGGGGCCTGACTCTGCAGCTGTGATCTTTCCTCCTTAAATATCTTAGTTCATAGGATAGGTTTAGCAATGATGTCTGTTGCATGACAATTTCATGGCTGTCAGTAATAGGTATCTCCAAAGAGCAGTTCACAGACAAACATAAAAGAAAGAAACTTAAAGAAAGAGTATAACAATGAAAGCGAAATCCTGAAACAGCAAAGATGTGAGTAGTCAAAGGAAAATCAGATGAAGAGAGAATTCGGTTATTACCTTTCACTTTGCAAACATTTCCATAGCCCTTACAGTGTGTCAGGCCTTATTCTAAGATACCTGTGCCTATATACCCTAGGAGGGCGAGCCTGTGCTTACCTCCATTTCGCGGATGCAGTAGCTGAGGCAGAGAGATGTCAAGTCATTTGCCCAAGGTCTCACTGATGGTTAGTGGAAAGTGGGGGGTTTATGAACCATGTGATCCAGCCCACAACCAAAGAGTGTGCCCTTGACCAATGTCCTGCCATCCACGAGTAATGATAAATTTAAAAACACTCTCGGCCAGGCGCAGTGGCTCACACCTGTAATCCCAGCACTTTGGGAGGCCGAGGCGGGCGGATCACGAGGTCAGGAGATCGAGACCATCCTGGCTAATGTGGTGAAACCCCGTCTCTACTAAAGATACAAAAAATAAAAATAAAAAAATTAGCTGGGCCTGGTGGCGGGCGCCTGTAGTCCCAGCTACTCGGGAGGCTGAGGCAGGAGAATGGCATGAACCCAGGAGGTGGAGCTTGCAGTGAGCCGAGATCATGCCACAGCACTCCAACCTGGGCGACAGATCAGACTCCATCTCAAAACAAACAAACAAACAAAAACAAACAAACAAACAAAAACACACCCTCAATGTGAGTGTTTAAACTTGTAAACTTTTCAAAGATATTAAGTAGAGGTAATGGATTCTCTTCATTTCCTTCTTTTTGTCTGAGCTGGGGTTACAGATAAAAAAGGAAAGAGTGAATCTCTTCCAGATTATTGCTTCTCAGAGGGAGAGGGGCTTGAAGATCATCTAGACCCTAAACAGGTGAATGTCTGAGCTTTGGGGACTGTAACATGATGTTAAGAAGGACATTTCTTATTGTCTTGGAATGTGGCTGAGGTTCCAAAGCTGAAGCCAAGTGTCCACACATTCTAAAAATAGAGGCTGGGCCACTCTCATCAGACTGGCTAAGAGGTGACCAAGAGCAGCCCTGGGGCTCCTACCTCTAGAGTGAAGAAAGGAAACCTGGGATGGTTAAGAAAGGTGATCCTCCTGGAGCCACTCAGGAGGCTGCCTTCAAAAAGAGAGGGTGGCATCCTATTCCCAGCTGGTGGCTTACTTGTCCCTGTGGGAACTCAGAGTGCCCCTCCGCCACCTTGTGCTTTCTCTTGGGGGATGGAAGGACCAGTATACTCAGGAGCTTGAGGCTTCACCTGATGCAGAGAGATACTGGCTGGAAGGAGATAGGAGATGCCCCTGACTGCAGAGGAAGGAGGGCAAGTACCGTGAGAGAGCACAACTCTCCTACCAATTGTATGGCAAGTGGACAGCTAATGGGAGCCAGGCTAAGCCATCTCAAAAGGACCCCAGCTCAGAAGGCTGCCTGCCTGCCAGGGTGAGGGGACTCCTGCAGCAGAATTCCACAGGAGTGCTGTGCTTCAGGGCAGCTCAGAGGAGGTGTCATGAGAGGTCTCACTCATGATACAGCGTGGAGGCCCCAGTGGACATCACCCAAAAAACCAAGCTTCACCATAAGCATTAGGTCATCTGCCCCACCAAGGGCACCATAGACCAGATGACAAGAACGTTAGTCTGGTAAGAATCTGCTTTTTCCTGATAGCTACTCCCCATGCCCTGCCCTCGGCTCTGGAGAGGCCCATTAACAGGAAAGCAAAAGAAGGGGAGATGGAGCAGGGAAAGCAAAATAGAAGGGCCAGCTTCCCGCAGCTTCTGCTGGCCTAGAGTCCTGCAGTTTGCACCTCAGCCGGGGAGGGAGGACATATGTGGAGGTGGATGGGAAATTCAAGTTTTGATTTAGATTGCACCGGACTTTTTATTGCCTGAAAATGAGATTGTTCTAATACCCGGAGGCAGCCAGAAAAACTCTGGGACCTGCTTGAGATATTGTCTAGAAACGAAAAACGGAAATTTGACAAAACAATATCTAAAGGAGGAGAATAAAGCTATTTCTGAAGCTCATTAAATAAAATGGCTATATGAAGAAAATCAGCTGAGAAACTCCACATTTCCTTCCAGAGCTCCTCAATGCCCCATCTTCTAAGGAACGAGAAGTTAAAGGGAATGCATATTTATTAAGCACATACTGTGTACAGGACTGTGTTAGAACCCTAATGCTTGAAACTTCATGAAATCTCCCCAGTAATTCCATGAGTCTGGGATTGACAATTTCCATTTCATAGATGAAGCAACTGAGGCACACAGAGTTCAAGGGACTTGCTTAAGGGCAGATCGATACAGGGTGGATTCTGGAGCACAGACTGGAGCACAACAGTCTGCAAGCAGCATTGCAAGCAGCATTGTACAAGGAAAGGGACTGTGTACGTGTACTCACTGCCACCTCTTCAGACGCTCAATGTATGTTTGCTAATGGATGCCCACAATGCTGTGGCTTCCTACGTGGGCCCTGTGATATTGCCCACTCTCATCGAGGTAGGAGGCAGGACTCAACTCCTGAGATAGGGCTCAGACACTGGACCAAATTGAGGACTAGCTAAAACAGAGATGGGGTGGAAGCAGCTTTCCATAAAACACGCCCACCAGTGTGCCATGTCAGTTTACCATTGATATGACGACACTCAAGAGTTACTGCCCCTTTCCATGGCAATGTCCCAATAACCCAAAAGTTACCACCCTTTCCCTAGAAATTTCTGCATAAACCACCCTGTAATCTACATATAATGAGAAGTAGGTGTAAAGATGACTGCAAAACTGCTCCGAAGGGCTACTCTCAGCACACTGCCTATGCAGTAGCCCTGCTCTGCAGGAGGGGGCACTGACTGCTGGAGCTGTGACACTGCCACTTCAAATGAGCTGTCTTCTTCTACCCCACCACTGGCTCACCCTTGTATGCTGTCCTGGGGGAAGCCAAGAACCCTTGCAAGCTAAGCCCCACTTCGGGGTTTGCCTGCCCTGCAGCACCATCACTTTCTTTACTACAATTTATGCAAGAACATGTGCAGATTGGCAGGCTCACTTGTCATTGAGATCAAGTTCCATGTCTACACAAACAAGATTGTAAGTACAGAGGGGTCAGGACCACATATTTTCTTCTTAAAGTCCCCCCAGTCATCTCTGTGAGGAGGGGATCTGCAGACCACGCTGAGCCTCAGAGAGGTCAAGGGACATTCCCTTGGGTTCCACGGCAAGTCCTCATTGCTGAGTGGTGGACCCAGGTGGCTGCTCCCCAGCCTGAGCCTGCCGGCATGCCTCTCCCTGACCCGCTTGCACCCCTCCCTCCTGGCCTCACAGCCCACCAGGTGTGTGCCCTGTCAGCTCCCTCCGTGTTAGGTTGCAGAACATTGGAACTGGCAAAGCTGACGGAGGTTATACACCGCGTGGTTCAGAATAGTAGCTTAAGCAGATGTCTTGTCAAAACAGAATAAGAAACTGTGAAGAAATAGTCTGTGAAACCCAGCCATGTCCTGCTTCCTCTCATTTCTACAGTAAAATAGCGGTGGGGAAAAAAATGGTTAGTTCTTTCAGAATAGTGCATTTCACGGGTGGAGCATACCAACTTCCAGAATGGTTATCCTGGATGGGATTTATTTGCCTTCCTTTTCCTAGCCTTTCTTTCCTCTTTACTCTGCTCCTTCGCCTCCCTCTCCTCTCCTCTCCTCTCCTCTCTCTCTCTTTCTCCCCACATCTCCTCTCCTTTCAAGAGGACATTAGCTCCTTGACTGCAACCCTGGGGTCTTGGGGCTTCTGAGGCCTGCAGGCTCCCTTCCCTTTGTCTGAGGAAGACGGGGGAGGCAGTGAATTATTGATGAGTCCTGTGCTCTGTGGACGCCCAGGGCTGAGACTGGGGTGGCCTGGGGCCCTGGAGAAGGCAGCAAGACTGGTCAGTTTGGGAGACAGGACAGAGCCTCTTGGGGTGTAGGTGGCAGGGAGGGGTGGGGAAAGAGCTCATTGCCTTTTGGCTTTCATTTGCCTCTTTGCGGTGCCTAGGGCTGGGAAGAGCAAGAGCTGGAGTCACTGGGAATCCGTGGACAGATGGAGACACCAGAGGGGAGGCGTGTGAGGCGTCTGCAGGGAATTCACAGTTTACAGTCATTGAGTGTTCAGCCTTCCCACTCTGCCTCTCTACACTTCTCTGAATCAATTCCCAGAAACCCAGGGGCTGTTCTATCGGGGCTCAGGGGCGTGGAGCCCAGGGCCTGTCCCGCTGGGCCCTGTGGCCACGGGCACAGGAGTCACCCTCTCCCCTCCTCCTCACTTTTCTCCCATCCCACCCAGACCGAGCAGAAGCTCCCCAGCCTGAATCCCATTTGGGTCAAAGAACACAAGAAAAACTCCATTTGTCACAAGGCCACGGAACAACATTAAGTGGAACCACTCTGTGACATGAAGGACGGCAGGACCGTAAATTATTCAGCCTCACAGACATTATAGGCATTTTGGAGAAAAAGTGAAAAAAAGATTATTTCAGCGTTGTAGTGTAAAAGAGCTGAACTGCATTCATTGGCCGGCGTGCTGTGAGGATTTTCTGCCTTAAAGTAGCTCTCGCCGAGGGACTGTTTCCTGGGCAGCAGTTCCACCCACCGAGGAATTTGCTTACTTCTTTAGCGTTAACATTGCGTTGTGAGAGAGTGTGTGTGTGTGTGGGGGGGGGGGATAGGGGAGGGGCGGGGGTTGCTGAGACCATCCTCAAGGCAGGGAAATGAACGTGTAAGCTGCAATTCTTTTTCTTGTCCTCTGCAATTGTGGAGTGGAAAGGAAGGCAGGTTTTGCAGCCTTGCCTCCAGTCTCAGCATGGCTGTGTAACATGCTCTCCATGGATACATTTGTGCAGGAAAATGTCCCTTGGTGAGGAGAGGCATTCCTGGTCCCTTGCAAGAGCCGGGCTCAGAAGGACTCTTGGGAGGGCAGCATTCTTTCAATGCATAGCTCCATCTCCAGCCCAGATGGACCTTCAAGCCAGAACCTTTGTCTAGAAAGCCCAAAAATTCCTGAAAATCTAGAGCCAGAGATACAGGAGGTCAACAGCCCCACCCCTAATCTTGGGCTTCTCACTTGTTAATTTCATTGTCTTGAGCAGGAGTCTCTGAAGTCAGGGGAAATGTGTGGATTCTGTTCCTGGGGTTCTTCCCAGCTCCTTTTGGAAGGAAGAAGAGAGATATGGGGGCCTACCCCTGCTTTAGTTCATCCTCCCTCTTGGGGATCCCACCTAGGCCTCAGAGCCTTCATCTGAGCACCAATATACAGTAATGCAGACCACACACACACACACACACACACACACACACACACCCTCTCTCCCCTCCCCATCACCCCACGATGAGCCAGGGAAGGCACTGACCAGCCGATTTTCAATGCCTAGAAAATGGGAGCTTGGGCTACGGGTGGCCTCAGCCTGGTTTGCATCTTCACCTCTGGGAAGTATTGTTTGTAACAAACTGATGTATTTAACAGAAGAGCACATGCAACTCTGCCTTGGCATTGCAAATTGAATCCAGCCTTCACTGCTGCAGAGCAGGTCTGGCCATTTCCTTTCTGGGGAGACACACCACAGCTGCCAGGGCTCCAGGGACCCAGACTGAGGAGAGGTACAGAGGCAGCACCAGCCTCTGTGCCAGCCGAGAAGTCATCAGATGGTGGAGGCCCAGAATGGGTGGCAAACCCCTCGTGGGCTTTTAGCAGAATTGTGCTGCCCTCTGCTGGCGAGTTTGGGTGGACTCAAAGGGCTGCACGCCCAGGAGAAAAAGAGGCTGGTTTCTGTTCCTCTAGCAATCAGAGAAGGGGACAGAGCATTTCATACTGAAAAGCTGTGGGAGCTCTCTCTCCTTTTTTGTTTTTGAAATTCTGCGCTCTAAGCCAGGAGGCAACACAAAATAAAGGTGGCCAGAGGGAACTAATGCTGGGTTAGAGCCTTCTAAGGGCCTGAAATCGTGCTATGACATCTACGTGCAGGCATTTACTTTATTCAGAAAGCAACTCTGATAATTAGAATTTAGAATTTTAATCTGAGAAATGAGGAGAGTGTGGTTCAGAGAGGTAAATCAATTGTCCTAAAGCCACACAGCTAGCCAATAGCAGAGCCAGGATTGAGTTCGGGCTGTCTGATGCCAATGCCCACGCTAGGCCAACCTTACAGTTTATGATTTGTCTCTGGATGTTAGAGAGCAGGAAGTGTCTAACCCTCTGGGGGAGACACCAGGCTCCATTGCCTAGCTCCTCCCCACTCATGGGGTAGGCTTTTGTTAGAAAATGGGTTGCCCTGAACCCAAAGCTAGTAGAGGCGCCCCAAGGAATGGAAACACTGCTGGTCTGGCTTTGTGTTCTAGCTCTGCTGTTTGTGGGCTTTGTGACTTTCAGGCCACTTGTCCTCCAGGGTTCTGTTTCTCGTCTATAAAATGGGGGAGTAGGTAAGGATGAGTTAGATGGGTGTTTATGGTGGTGGTGTTTTTGCCAGCAAGGACATTTCTTAAAAATGGTTTTCTATCCACTTTGGGAGGCCGAGGCGGGCAGATCACCTGAGGTCGGGAGTTCGAGACCAGCCTGACCAACATGGAGAAACCCCGTCTCTACTAAAAATACAAAATTAGCCAGGCGTGGTGGCTACTCAGGAGGCTGAGGCGGGAGAATCACTTGAACCTGGGAGGCGGAGGTTGCAGTGAGCTGAGATCGCGTCATTGCACTCCAGCCTGGGCAACGAGAAAGAAACTCTGAAAAAAGAATTAAAGATAAATAAATTTTTTTAAAATGGGGTTTCTCTCTCATATATACCATGTTTTGAAAAAAAAATCTTATCTACCAATGTATGTATGTTGTAATAATTTGTTCCTTTTCAGTTTTGAGTAAACAAGATATGTGACTATCTTAGATTGGGTTTCCCGATAAACAGATTCTGAGCCAGGGATCAATGTACAGGAAATTGGGGCATGTCCTGGTAATGCCATCGATGAGGTGGGGAAGCCGAAGCTGGTAGAGGGAGAGGTGGAACCATGAAACATGCACGACAAAGCCCTCAGCTGGTCCCCAGGCAGGTCTGGGTCTGGGATGAGCTGCAGAGTGGTCCCCACTGGGAAAGTGGGCCAGGCCTGTGCACACCCACATGGATCAGGCAAGGGCTATCACCTTGGGCAAGACAGCTCTTCCATCCAGTGCAATTCCTGGGGAGGGACTAGCCATAAACCAACAGCAGCTAACATTCCCAGACCTGGAGGGCTCTGGGCAGCTCACCACAGCATCCACTCCAATCACTGTGTATTCATAAGAAGCAACAAGCAGCAGTGAACTCCAACCCGTACAAGTTTTACATGGGGAGGCCTTATTGAAGGTCAATGTTCAAGTTTTATTAGTTGTTTTGGAAGTAAACATTGCTCACACTTTTACCTTCCCAAATTTTTGCCTTCCCAGGTACTAAAGGTTCGGGGACTCTAGGTTGAAAATGTGGCTCCTTCTTTCTAGCATTCTCTGAGGGTGTGGGGTTTGTATGTCCTGGAGACCCCAAGAAGATGCCACCACCAGGGAGCAATAGTGAACTTCTCAGCAATAGTGAATTCCTCTGCTCCCATGGTGCCTGGAAGAAGACGTACCTTCCTCAGGCCCACCCAGCCCCAGCCCCAGCCTGAGTGCACAGCTTGGTAGCAGAGCCTGACTAGAGTTCAGCCTGTGCTTATCACCTGGCTGGACACCCTTGAGTGGGTCACAGCCTGTGCACCTGTCCCTACAGACCCTGCCCTCCCATTTATCTTTCTCCTCCTCAGCCTCCCTTCCCTCCTCCTTTCAAAGCCTTTGCTCTTCTTCATTCCTCCATGTGCTGATTCCATGTGCTTGCAGCTCCCCGGGAACCAGGAAGGGTGTCAGCAACTTGAAAATGTTCACTCTGCCACTGCTGGGAATCTTGCCTAAGGAAATAATCTAAAATACAGGAGATCCTTTATGAGAAAAGATACTCATCCTAATGTCATTTGTAAAAGTGACAGATTCAAGCCATTCTAAATGGCAAACCACAGGGGAATGTGAATTATGGTGCATCAACAAAATGGAATATCATGCCACCATTAAAAATTATGTGTGTAAGAAGCAATGTGAAAACATGTTTATGGTTAGCAACACAGGCTGCAAAATTATACTATACAACCTGACTGCAACAATATGAACGAAGTAAACAGTTAAAGGGTGGCAGGAAAATCTAAACTGCTCATGGGCTTGGCTGGAGGAACCACAGCAGGGATCTCTTAACCCTTTTTGTGCCACAGACACCTTTGGCAGCTTGATGAGCCTATGGGCTTACTAGCATGTTTTTAAATGCCTGAAATATAAACCATAGAATTTCAAAGAAAACCAATAATATTGAAATACAGATATCAAAATGTTAAAACAATTTTTCAATATATGTACTTCTTTTTAATACCTTAAGTAACAAGATCTAGCAGAAGATCAAATAATTAAATAATTAATATACCTATAAAGTAGTGATGAATTCAAGTAATATTTTAAATTACATGCAATAGCTAAAATGTGGTATAAAAATGTCTAAATTTCTGTCAGTGACAAAATTGTCTATATAGCTAAAACTACTGTTATTTGATGCCAAAATTCATAATAAATGACCATGCTGTATTTTGGTTAGATCATGAAATAAAAACGTCATTTTTCCTATCCAAGTTCATGTACTCTCTGAACCTCTTACTAGTCTTCTAGGGGATTTAAGGATCCTGATTTTAAAATCCCTTTATCAGAGTTCTTTACTTCTTTCTCTTTATTCTAATTCCAAAATTTTACATAATAGACATGCATTGCTTCTATCATGTAAAATAATCAAGGAATTTTAAAATTAAATAAGCAAATGAACAAAGAAAATATAATTCAGGCTTATTAGATCACTTGATGATAAGGCACTAAGTGCTCTCAGATGCCATATCATTTAATCCACAGGTTAAATTCCACAAGAGACATGCTATTAATGTAGCCATTTGGCAAATGAAGACATTGATGCCAACAGAGGTTAAGAGACTTGTCCAAGGTCACACAGTCAGCAAATGATGGAATCAGAATTTGAACTGAGGTGTATCATTCAAATCCAGACTCTTACCTGTTAGATCCACTGAGCCTGGCAATCTATGGCTTATGATGAGTAAACTAGCCACTGTGAGGTAATCTCTTCACATGAATGTTTCTCCTGCTGAAGTACATCTGCCCTTGATTAAATGTTGTCTATGCAATTCACGGACAGTCAATGGTACTCTAGGCTCTGAATGAGAAAACTGGAACTTCTGGTTGCCGCAAGTCTGCTGATGGCTTAGGCGGGGACATTCTGTCTCCCAGGGGCCCTATCAGTGCTCATGTGGTCATGAGCTCACTTCAACTTGAGCTTCAGGTGGGATGCTTCCCTGTAAGCAGTGAACGCGAAAAGCCTTGGCTAAAATGGGACCCACACCGAACACAGAACAGAACTAGGGCTGCACTTCCAGTTGAGAAGCATAGGGTGGGATCAAGTGGTGGCTGAAGGGATGGCAGATTCTCAAGCTGCCTTCCTGCAGTCACGATGTGTCCAAACGGAAGGCTTGGACAGTCAGTGGCCACGTGGGGGCAGCATCGAGCCAGAATGACAGAGGGTGCTTCATCTGGTGAATGTCATGTGAGCCCATGTGGAGCCTCCTCTTTGGAAGACAGGGTGCTCTTGTGGGACCAACGTTGGGGAGGGACAATCTCTTTAATAACTCTGAGAGGTACTGCTCTTTTTATGAAGGGGCAGTATAACGTGGTGCTTATAAACGTGGGCTCCGGATAGTTAGCCTATTTGTATTTAAAACCTGCTGTTATTTATTAGGTAACTTAAGTTTTCTGTGCCTCAGTTTCTCCATGGGGTTGATATGAGGACTAAATGAATACACATTAGGTACTTTTTCAGTTATCTATTGCTGCAAAACAAACTAACCCGAAGCAACTATGTATTTGCTCACGATTCTGCAATTAGGGCAGGGCTCAGTGGAACAGCAACTCGCTTCCTCATGTGATGTTGGCTGGGCAGTTCCGGTAGGGCTGGATGAGCCAAGAGGGCTTCCTCAAATGCATGGCACCTCAGCTAAAGGCTGGCAGGGCGTCTCTCTCCAGCAGGGCAGTCAGAATGGTTTTACATGGCATTGTGCCAAACCCCTACTCACCTCAATAGGGAAGTCACCAGGTTCAAGAGATTGAAAAAGAGACCCAGAGCCAACAAACAAGCCATGGGGTTTGACTAGGGGCTTATGTACAGGGGAGAGAACCCAATGGCAGCGGACTGGACAGTCAAACCACCTTCCTATAGCCCAATGGCAGCAGGCTAGGCAGAAAAGCCACAGCTGCTTGTGAACAGCATGCAATTTATAGAGCATTTTCACTTAACACCCTCCCCGAATGACCTGCACCTGGCAACATTCATGTAACCCAAAACCTGGGGCTTCAATCCCCTGTACAGCCTGTGTTCCATGGGACAGCCAGGGGCTCGGATGTTTTTTCGTAGACAAGGAATGAATGTCTGTGTTGGCCATCCCTGGATTCCCTGTCTCGGAACACACATTCAAGTCCCACACAGGTGCCATACAGGGCCATGCTCAGGGTATGTTTATGTTATTGCTGTCAAGTGTGTTTACTCTATACATGGTGGCCCAGGACTCCAAGAGAACAAAAGGCAGTTACCAGCCTCTTACCACCTTGCCTGGGAGCTGGCACAGCAGTCACTTCTACCGTATTCCATTAAGTCAAAGCAAGTTACAATGCCAGCCCAGATTTAAGGAGAAGAGACATAGGCCTCACCTCTTGATGAGATGAGTGACTTGCACATGCAAGAATGGGAGGAATTATTAGTGGCCATCTTGCAAACCACCTACCACAGGTACTTACAGTAGTGCCTGGCACACAGAAAGTCCTCCATACATGGAAGCCACCTTCACAGCTGAGGAGACTGAGGTGCCTCAGCTACAGAGTTTGTTTCCAAGATCACATGGCAGGTAAGGACAGAGCTGGCATTGAAGCCCAGGTCTTTCTGAATTAAAGGCCCATTCTCCTATGGCACCATTGTTGTAAGCTCTTTGCCCTTGGCCAAGTCATTTAACCCCCGAGCCTTGTTTTCCTCATGTGATGTCAGGTGGATATAATAAGAACACCCACCAAATAGAATTATGGCACAGACTAAATAAGGAAATGCCCAAGAAAGCATCTTATCACCTATAACGCATTATGGGAGCATGAATTATTTTGAGATTTTAATTTGAACTTCATTTGTTCAGAATGTGTCTACTGCTGGCAGAATCTGGATTCATGCTTCCCTTCCTTGGCACTAGGGTAGCTGATGGTGGATGGCAGGAGGGGTCACATGCTTATCCCCACAGGCAATAGCCATTTTCAAGCCTTCCAGAAGCTTCTATTGATGTGAATGTTAATGACAAGCCATTCTCATCTGTGCAGTAAGGAAACTCCCAGGAACCTTGTTACAGGAAAGGAGCCTGGGGATGGGAACTGCTTTCTTCGGAAGCTTCTGGCGCTCTCCCTTTCCCAGGGCCAGTCTGGTTTTCATGGTCTCCCCCTGGTGAGTGTCTCCAGAGCCCCCTTCTCAGTAAGCTGCCTGAGCCCTTCTCCCCCTGGGGGCGGATAGAAGGACAGCCTGGCGTGCTGCCTGGTGTACCTGGAATCCCGACTTCTCTAGCTGAGTCTGCTTTAGCCATTCCCCTCACGTGCCTGCTTCGCTCTAGCTGCAGGAACCAGAAGCTGTGCTTTTATTAAATTTGATCCTCATCAGAATTGCATTTGGTGGTTTTCCAAGTTATGACTTTCTAATTAGCTTTTTGTTGAAGCTGTTTTTCATTGCTTTGCTCAGAATCGGTGGTAAAAGAGACTATTTTCTTGATGTTGTGTCCTCCTTTGGTGATTTCTCCACTTAAAAAGGGAAAAAAAAGAGTAAGGATGTGCTTCCTGAGAAATCTGATAACTAATCACAAGCTTTAGACAAAGCCTGAGTTTCCCAGGTTATCAGCTATTGAGACATCTGCTTCCTGCCTGCGAGAAAACAAGTTCTCACTGGGGTGCAGGGCACTGGGGATGGCTTTGGAATCAAACTTTCTGGATTCAAGTCTTGGCTCTGCTACTTGCCAGCTGTGTGACCTTGGGCACTTTAATTGGCATCTCTGAGCCTCAGTGTCTTCACCTTTATAACGAGCAATGTGCCTCAGATGTCTGCTGTGAAGCGCCACTGAGGTCTTACCTGTAAAAGCCCTGACATGGAGCATGCCTTCAACAACATTGCAGCTATTATCACATTTGATAGAAAAACATGCTGTGAATATAAGCTTATAGAAAACTCTAAAGCACTGTACAAATATTAGCTTTATTGCTATACAAATATTGGTTTATGACTATTAAGAATAATTAGCTGCATGGCCTTAGGTAAGCTACTCCATCTTTCTGAGTGTCTGGTCTAGATAATGAGTTGCACATTCAGGTGACTTCAGGAATTACGGCTATACTGGGAATGAATAGAGTAGACCAGATAGAAGAAATGCTCATGTCAGTACACACTAAGTGGGCAAGAGGAAAGTGCATCAACAGCAAAGTCCCAAAGATAAATAAGTTTGAGAAACTCTGGGTTAAACAAAATTGAACAGGCTTCTTTCTGCAGGACTCTTCCAAGAGTTTTAAGTGCCTGGCTGCATAGTGAATTTCAAAGGGCAGGAAAGGATATATGTGCAGTGTTTTCCAAACTTCCCTGACCTCAGACCCTCTTTATCCGTTAAGACCAGTGTTCTTCTGAATACACCTGGCAAATTCTGAGTGGATGACCTCAATCATCCCTTCCGATTCTGAATTTCAGCTTGGGTCTCTAAGGTCAGAAAGAGAAGATAAAAGACAGAATGTGCGTTGGGTCTTCTTCCTTTGATTGTTCACTTTCACCAAAATGATGACTAATTCTGTTTACATGACGGCACTGCTCAGTGTGGTCAGCTGTGAGTGAAGCCAGATGTCTGGGTGCAGCGTCTCCTAACCAGTCACAGAGAGTCAGGCGGGAAACCAGGGAAGGGGGGCAGTGCTGGGCCCACCTGTTATTTTGGGAAAATCAGGAAATTGTCTGGCCCTTGTGTTTGCTAGCCTCAACCTTCACATACATATATGAAATTCAGAAATCCAAGGCTTATAGCAAAGGCCACTTGAACTTGACCTTGCTTTCATCAGCTATTTAATACAATATCTTCAGTAAATTTCTCTTGTTAATCAGTGAACATTGTGTAAGCACCTACTGTTACTAGATATCAGTAAGTTAATTATCTTCATCACTCTGTTTAATTTAGGTATGTGTTTGGGGACTCCCTGAGATCTAAGTTAAATTGCCACAAATCCCAAATTCCATAGCCTGTGACTATCTGAAGCCCTTCCTAAGATTTCTGCTTCTTATACCACTTGGCATTGAATTCCTTGAATGGGACCTCTGCCTTGCACTCTGTTTTAACCCCCTTGAGGCTCAGGGGGGTTAAGTGACTTGGCCAAGGCTCCACAGCCTGCAAGTCTGGCTCAGTTACGGTTGCCACTGGGCCCTGGCTAAGAAGAGATCCTGCCCCACTGCCCCAGGCTACCATCCCTGGGGATGATGAAGGGGGCTCCTGGAGATGGGGGCTGAGTTCTCCAACATTTTTCCACTTCAGGCTTTTCTCTCCTGCCATTGATGGGCCTGGGTGCCACCCCATCCAGAGATGCAGGCACTAAGCCTCTGGGGGTGAGGGCCTCGTGCCTCCACACTGCATTCATTTAATCTTCCAACCATTTCCCTGGCAGTGGTAATATACCCGTTTTACAGATACCCTTATAAGGGTTAACTAGTAAAAATAACAAAAAGCACCACAACAATCCACAGTTACAGAACTCTGACTGTGCCAAGTGTTATCTATATTTTCTCATTTAGTCTCACAACATCCATATATAGAAAGACGGCGCCTGCCTGTAAGGTGGATCATGACAGAATCAAGTTATTATGCCTGACCACCAACCCTTTGGGGCAAATCCGCTCTCAGATGGTGGAAAGTCTTGTTGACAAGCAGAGTAGCCCCTGGGGCCTCAAGCTTTTGGGGCATCTCTGGGGGCTCCGGGCATCCTTTAGGGCAGGATAAGATATTTACAATAACCTCTCTCTTTGAGACATGGATTGGGTCTTCACTTAATGTTTTTGACTCTTCATATTTTTTTTTCAATTTCAAGTTTTGACAGCCCTGGAGTTTAGGCACTAAATCAGCAACAGAATAGGATTCTAAGATGTTTGATAAGGGATTAGACCTCTGACACATGGCTTGCCCAGAGCTGGCTGATCTAATACCTCTCAGAATCCAAGAAGAAAGGGACCATGTACCACAAAGCCCAATGCCTCATTTGCAAAGAGAAAAATGAAGGCCCTGTGCCGGTATGGATTTACCCAGCACTAAAGCAATAGTTCTCAGGTCAGAGCCCAGGTTTTATGTCTCCTAGTCTATAGATCCACATCAGTAGCGCCTGCAAGACAGGGTTGCTTCATAACCAAGTTCCATTCAGAGCCAACCATACGTATTAGTGGTGTGATCAGTAATATGTCAAGGAATCTCTGTCTATCCATCTAATCCCATGAGTTTTCTCTGGGTCCTAAAATAACGTCACCTTCAAAACGTGGAGTAGGCCCTGCCTCACTACCTAGAGAAGGTATTAAATACATTACCAGCAGAGACCCAATTAACTTAACATCTGGACCTATCAGAAAGCAGAAGCTGGGACACTGGATAGCTCAGTTTGATTGCTATGAGAGCTCTCAGGAAAACAAAAGAAATACAAAGGTTTGGATTGTGGGCAGATAGAATTTTCAAAATTTAGAGAAGATCAGAAATCTTCTCATTGCTTAGATGGACAAACCAAGACCAGGGAAAAGAAATGAATTTCCCAAGCCTGCCCAATAGTCAGGACAACACCCTCCCTACCAGCTCTCCGTCACTTCCCCAGTCTCTCTCCCCAAACACAGCTCTACCGGTAATACAGAGTTGGGTGCCAGGACTCAGGAGTCGGAGCTCTATTACACTTAGGCTCGATCTTTGTGAACACTGAGGCTGAGAGTGGGATTTAGTCATGGTCTCCTTTTGACACAGAGGGACCTTTATAGACCAGAGTTGATTTTTGTCTGTAACAACTGTAAAGTAAAATGAACACCTTGGTTGCTACTTGAGCCCTTGGATCGGGATGCACCTGGTGGGCTGCAGTAAATCTTGAAGTAGCATCCATTAATCAGCTACACCAGAATTCACCAACGTGCTTGTTAAAATGCTGAGTCCTGGGCTTTATGTACCCAAGACCCATTGAATCCTGGGTCTATGGGGCATTTTAACATGTATCCCAAGCGATTCACATGCCCCCACAAGTTGGAGAACCACTACTACAATGGAAGATCTGGAGTTAAGCTTGCCTGGGTTCAAATCTGGGCTCTGCCAGTTACCAGATGTATGATCTTCAGCATGCCTGAGCTTCAGGCTCCTCCTGTAACATGAAGAGAATAGTAATAACTACCTGCAGGAAAAATGCTTAGCATTGGGCTTGGCACCTTGCAAATAAATATTAAGCAAATCAGTTAATTAAAGCAAAGCAAATATATTTAATAAATTAAATATTGAACAAAGAAATATTAGCTGCTACTGTAATGTCGTTCTTTGAAGACATTCCCTGTCTTCAGCTGTTCACATGGAGGCCAGCTGCAGCCTCTGCAATCAAGAGCCCGTCCCCACCTGAACCCCCGACCCCTACCCCTCCAGGGAAGATCAGCCAGCTGTTAAGAAGCCTGGCCTACCCATTCTGTGGCGGGGGCTTTGGGGCGTGCAGTGACAATAGCCACCAGCAGGGGGAAGCATAAGCACATTTCGGGGCACAGCGCTAGTGATCCTTAAGGGTAGGGCGCTCTGGGGGAATGGGCTGAGGCTGGGATCAGCGTTTCTTCTCGAATTTTCCCCCCACTGTGGACAGGAATATCTGGTGATGCTCACAAGACAGAATCCTGCTTTTCCTCTGACTGCTCAAAAAGTGAGACCCTGCGCTGGCTGACACTGGCTCTTCCCTGAAGCCTCAGGAAGCGGCTCATTAGCTGTTAATTTTATTTTCACCACCCAGTCGGGCTCTGGCAGGCCCTCGGCAGAGTGCTGGCTGCCGGGCCTTTCTAAGGAGACCCTTGGCAGAGCTCTGATCTGGGCGTCGTGTTCTTTTTCCATTTGGAGGAGCAACTGCGTGAGGTGCCTCACCAGACTTCGTGAGAGGGGCTGAGGGGTGGGGCGGGGCGTGAGTGTCCAGACCTGCCCTCTAATCCAGAGCCAAGAGTCAGTTCCCTTCCTGCCGTCCCCTAGAAATCAGGGGGCCGGGAGGTCCGCCGCCGCTTGAGTGCCCACCGTGTGCTATTCTGTACCTCCCACCGGGCTCCCCAGGAGCATGTCACAGAGGGGAAGCCTGAGGCTCAAAGAGGTCGGGTGACTTGCTCAGAGCCACACAGCCAATGAGCAGCAAAGGTAATAATGACACTGGGCCGGGCGTGGTGGCTCACGCCTGTAATCCCAGCACTTTGGGAAACAGAGGCTGGCGGATCACCTGAGGTCAGGAGTTCGAGACCAGCCTGGTCAGCATAGTGAAACCCTACCTCTGCTAAAAAATACAAAGATAGCCAGGTGTGATGGCAGATGCCTGTAATCCCAGCTACTCAGGAGGCTGAGGCAGGAGAATCTCTTGAACCCAAGAGGCAGAGGTTGCAGTGAGCCGAGATCACACCACTGTACTCAGTCTGGATGACAGAGTGAGACCCTGCCTGCCCCCTCTCCAGAAAAAGGTAATAATGGCACAGACCTCCTAGTATGTGCCCAGTATGTTGCCGGGATCCATGGCTGTCCTTTTACATATGTTTACTCCTACGTCAATCAAATCTGTAAAGCCCAGTGGCTGAGGTTAGAGCCCATGCTTTTCTTCCTACTCCACACTGCCTCAAAACCCTTGGAAGTACTCTGCTCCTATTTCCCTAATCTTTCAAATTATTCAAATTCCCATTTGTTCTCCAATTAAAGGTCCCCTCCTCCCTCTTATCCAAGAGTCCTTTGGCGAGAGCTTCGGTAGTGGCTTGATCACATTCTGAATTTGAGATTTGCTTGTAATTAGCAGTCTTGAAAACACCAGTTCTTTGCTAGGCTCTGCTCCCAGGAACCCAGGAGTCAGGACATCTGAGGAAGGGCAACATTCATCACTGATCTCTCCCTTAACCACCCCTTTCACAGTTATCTGGAATAAGCTCAAATTTCTTTGATTTTCCTACAGTGATAAATTGACAGCCTTCCTTTTTTTTCCCACAGAAATTAATGCCAGTAAAATGACTACTACAGCCCACTCCCTGCTTTGAATACACCATTAAAATAAACCATGTCTGTGTGCAAACATGTGTGCACCCAATGAGATGTGCTTTTCAAAGACACTGTCATGCAATGTACACAACACTGTGCAGACATTTTCATTTTCCTCCCGGCTGTCTTGCCATCTAAAGACGAAATGCTCAATGTGGCCTGGCATCCAATGGCAGCTGGAGGAAAAGAACTTGCGACTTCGTGTTTCTCCTCTGGAGCTCTGGGCTTGCTCTCATTTGCACTGGTGAATTGTAATGTCAGCAGCCTGTGGATAGACCGCAGGACACTGGGCTGCAGCATGAAGAGCTATCCAAGGAGATTTTTTTGTGTGTGTGAAACAAGGCCTTGCTCTGTCACCCAAGCTGGAGTGCAGTGGCACCATCACAGCTCACTGCAGCCTCAACCTCTGGGGCTCAAGCAATCCTCCCACCTTTAAGCCTTCTGAGTAGCTGGGACTACAGGTGCACACCAACGCACCTGGCTAATTTTTTTTTTTTTTTTTTTTGTAAGAACAGGGTTTCACCATGTTGCCCAGGCTGGTCTCGAACTCCTGGTCTCAAGCAATCCACCCGCCTCGGCCTCCCCAAGTGCTGGGATTACAGGCATGAGCCACCACTCCCAGCCCAAGGTGGTCATTTTAATGTGCAGTTGTTACAGGCAAGCAAATGACCTCCAGTCTGTAAAGATCTCTCTGAGTCAAAAGGAGACCGTGACTAAATTCCACCTTTAACTTCAAGGTGATCCATAAAGTTGAGGAGTTTTGCAAACACCATTTGGCTCAGTTACTGAGATTCTTTGTGTCATTTTGGCAGCCACTCCTGTGCCTGAGACAGGGAGCTCAGGCAGCTGGTTGGAGCTGCTTGTGAATTCAGATATTCCAGAACTGCCGGTTATGTAGGAAGTTCATGCTGTAGTGAGGAAGATGAGTATGAGACAGAGAATCCATATTTATAGACATTATCCTGGGCACACTCCATCCTCACAGCCATGTTGTGAAGATACTTACATATGTTCTGTCCAGCATCCAGGGAAACTAAGGTCTAGAGAGGCATGATAACTGGCCCATGGTTACCAAGGATCTGAAAGACACACCCACAGAGGCCTAACTCAAATCCATGTATTTTCACTATTGCCTGTGAGACAGAATCTTCCATATAGTATGTTTATTTGTTTGCATTTATTTGTTTTATGAAAAAGGTCTACACTTTCTGCAGCTGTCACTTTTGCAGGCAATAAGGACACCTTTCTGGAACGAGAAATCTACATTAGACGAGAGACTGGATGATGGAGGGCTGTTTCTGTAATATTTATCCCTGCAAAGTAAATATTTCTGTCTCCACCATGTTCCAGAATTTCCCTGTTGACAGCTTCATAGATACTTCTTTTTCTCCTCTCTTGAACATCCAGCTATTGCCGGGGACAGGATGACTGGGTGCAACTGGTTCTTTTCACTTTTGACTGTGGACTTCTTGCAGCCAAAGGAAGAAAGGCTGCCCAGTGATCCACACTGGGTGAGGATTGGAGGCCAGGGCTGTGGAGGGGAAGTGTAGATTGCATCCTAAGTGGTGATCCCAGGGGACGACCAACCCACTAGAGAGCAAAGCTGAGGCTTTCCATGCAACGTTTTGGACCAATGTATATGGTTCCCGAAGTCATCTTGCAGATTTATTTCTGTAATGTTCTCACATTTATTCCCTTCTCTCTTTTACCATCAGCACTGCCCAGAGAGGTTGAGCGATTTGCCCCAGGTCACACAACTAGTAAGTGGCTGAGCAGGGCATTAACTCTAGGCTTTCTGCCTCCCTGGTTTGTGAGCTTAACCATTGCACTGTAGCTCTAAGACTGTTGGTGAGCCAGGCCCCCCTTTGTCCCCATCCTCGGCCCTCAGACATCTCACTATGGCCCTTTAACCTCCAGCCCTGGAGCTTAATTCAGTCCCTCTGATAGACCACACTCTTCCTTGTCTTTAGGTCTTTCCACAGGCTATTCTGCAATCTGGAACTCATTTCCTCACTTTACCCTCTCTTTCAAAAAGAAAATCCTCCGGGAACCTACTCACAGTCACGCTCAGCTTAAAGTTCCTCCTTCTGAGGGGTCTCCCATCACTGACCTTCTCCCCAGGCTGCACACACCCTGCCTCATGCCCAGTTAGGGGCTCTGTGCACCCTCGTATCCTAACACCGATCACACTATAGTGTAACTTCATATTTCATATTCTGTCTCCCCCTGGCTGTGCACTCTCTGAGGGCAGGTGCTTGTTCACAGCTGTGATCCTGCAGCTGATGCAGCGCCTGGCCCACAATAGGTGCTCGGTAAATGTTGAATGGATGAAACATGAATGAGCAAGTCAGAGAACCAGTGCCTGTGCCTAGTTGCCCCTGTTGTTCCCTTGGCCTGGCACATTCTTCTCCATGCTTTGGCACAAGTCACAGCTCACATTCTTCCTTCCTTTGAGTATCACTCTGTGAAGCTTAGGAGGCCACCAGGGCTGTCTTTGGGGGCTCAGAGATCTTTAGGCTGAGGCAAGGATGCCCAGTAAAAATAGTTTTTGTAGAAATGAGCTCCAGTACCAAGACCCTGAGAGAGGCTCTAGACATGAGAGACTTGGGCTGTGGAATCAATGTGAAGCCTGGGAGGATTCATACTCGAGGAAGGATATGGAGCAGGCAGAGTTAGAGGTGAGGGTGTGTCTGGAGCCCAGTTCTGGGTTGTGATTGTGAGTTCTGGATGTCCACGCTGTACAGATGGATCTTTACAGTGGCAAAAGCCAACTTGACCCAGAAGTCCAGAGCATAAGAGGCTCTCTCCTGAAACACTGTTTTTGTCAGACCCTGCTAAGCACTTCACAGACTTGATCTCATTGACTTCTTATGAAAGCACCTCCCAGGTAGGTCTAGTCCCTGTTCTTGAGTCCCCCATTGAAGGAAGGGGAGCAAAGATGGTGAGCACTTGCCCAAGGTCTTAGTTACATAAGGCTGAGCCAGGTCTCAGAACCCAAGTCTGTGCTACTAACGTCACCTCCCCATTCACGTCAGCCACGCTCTGAGAATGCAAAGGTGAGGTCTCTCTAATTCTAATCTAAGTGGATCTGATTAGGAGTTGTTGGGCCAAAGTCATTAACTTTCATTTCAGATGTACTGCCCTGAGTCTCCTATGCATCTTCTATGTGACAGGCAGCATTGGAAGAAAGCAAGGCTCTGTCTCACCCAGCACATGCCTTTCAGGTGCTGAGCACAGAATGCTTGGGCCCAGCAGTTCAGAGAAGTCAAATAGATTCAGCTTCTGCATGGTCATGAAACTTATTATCCTGGGTGAGGGAATGATGGATGATTTTTCTTCTTGTTCTGTACTTTTTAAATTTATAAAAATAAAGTGTTTATAGTCAAGGAAAAAAGTTTTAAATAATAAATAAATTAGCAAATACGCCTGCAATATGTCAAGGAGCTGTATCCCTCCCTGCCCTTGTTCATGCATTTCTCTTAGTCTGGAATGTCCTTCCCTTCCTTGTCAATGCATTAATGTCTTACTCATTTTGCAGGGCCCAGCTCAAATGCAGCCTCTTCTTGATCCCATCTCAAGCTGGTTCCTTGTCTATTGTCTCTCTTCCTCACTAGAATGTAAACCCCAAGAGGGCAAAGCACCTTGTCTGTCTTTTCACTGTTTTATCCCAAGATCTAAAAGTGTGTCTAGCATGTAAGAAAAACCCATAAAATTTTTTTAATGAATAAATGAATATTCCTACATTTGATTCCTAATAGCCATCTCTGTCTGTCCCATCCTGCCTTCTGCCTCAAACTATGGCAGCTGTTTCTCTCTCTCTCTCTTCTCTGCTGGCCTACTTGAAAAACTTATTTCTGTGGCCCCCAGAGCACAGAGCTTGGTACATAATAGACTTCAGTAAATGAATGTTTGCTGTCAACTTCAAGGCAAGGAATCAGGATGCAAAGGGCTACATCTCACCCCCTTCTCTAGGGAATGAGCTGCGTTGTCAGGAACTGATTACAATGTGATGCTCCCTGGGGAGGGAGAACTGCCCCTAACCACCCAGGATGGGGAGTTATGAGATGAAATGGCTCATGGAGGTTGTCCCACTGCCCCAGAGTTGCTGCTTTATAAGGAAGCAAAGTACAAAAGCACAACAAAGTCTACTAAAGCTAAAGTTTGAAAGGTAAAGATGACTTTCCCCTTGGATTCAACCAGGTGGCTGCTCTCACCTGAGCCTTCCTCCCAGGCAGCAGAATTACTCCTTGTAGCTATCAGGGGGAACATCTGTATTTCTTCCATCCTTCCCTTCAAACTTTGGGGCCAGCATTTTGTTTGTGGAATCACTACCTACATTATTGGAGATGAGGGGATAATGGGCAACAGGAGGCAGATCTGGAGAGGCTGAATGATAGGCATCTTGGGCTCCGGAGCTGAAGGCACATATTCAAACCCTGCCTCTGCTCTGCCTGGCTGTGTGTCATTAGGCAGGTAACTTAAATGTCCTGACCCTTAGTCTCTAAGATGGGAATGGTGATGATGATGGAATTCACCCAGAGGATGTCAAGAAGTTTAGATGTAAAACACTTAACACAAAACTTGCAGGATAAAACCTAGAGGTAAATTTTCATGACCTTGGATTTGGCAATGGATTGTTAGATACGACATCAAAACCACCAGCAACAGTAGGTAAAATGGATAAGTTGGACTTTATCAAAATTAAAAACTTTTCTACACCAAAGGACAGCTTCAGACTTGGAGAAAATATTTGCAAATCATATATCTGATAAGTCTAGTATTCAGAATATATAAAAAGCTCAATGATAAAAAAGACCTGATTAAAATAAATAAACCAATTAAAAAGTGAGCAAAGGACTTAAATAGACATTTCTCCAAAGAAGATATACAAATAGCCCAGAAGCACATGGAAAGATGCTAACATCGTTAGTCATTAGGGACAAACAAGCCAAAACCGCCATGAAATATCACTTCACACACACTAGGATGGCTACAGTTTTTACAAAATTGAAAATAACAAGTGTTTCTGAGGATATGGGGAAATTAGAACCTTCCTATAATGCTGGTGGGAATGTAAAATGGTGCAGCCACTGCAGAAAACAGTTGATGGTATTTCAAAAAGTTAAACATAGAATTACCATATGACCCGGGAATTTTACTTCTAGGAGTACACCCAAAAGAATTGAAAACAAGTGCTTAAAAAATGTGGTCATGAATGTTCATAGCAGCAGTGTTCATTATAGCCAAAAAGTAGAAACAACCCAAATGTCTATCAACAGATTAATGGATAAACAAAGTATGGTATATCCGTACAATGGAATATTATTCAGCAATAAAAAGAAGTGAAGTACTGACAAATGCCACAACATGGATGAACTCTGAAAACATTATGCTAGGTGAAAGAAGCCAGGCATAAGGTCATATATTATATGATTTCATTTCTATGAACTATCCAGAATAGGCAAATCCATGAGAGACAAAAGTAGGTTAGTTGTTGCCAGGGGCAAAGGACAGGGCAGGAATGGCAACTGACTCCTTAATGGACACAGGCTTCCTTTTGGGATGATGAAAATGTCTTGGAACCACTTAGAAGTGACGGCCACGCAGCATTATGAAAGTACTAAGTGTCACTGAGTTGTACACTTTAGAAAACTTTTCGGCTGGGCACAGTGGCTCATGCCTGTAATCTCAGCACTTTGGGAGGCCAAGGTGGGTGGATCACCTGATGTCAGGAGTTCAAGACCAGCCTGGCCACATAGTGAAACCCCATCTGTACTAAAAATATAAGAATTAGCCAGGAGTGGTGGCATGCGCCTGAAATCCCAGCTACTTGGGAGGCTGAGGCAGGAGAATTGCTTAAACCCAGGAGGTGGAGATTGCAGTGAGCTGAGATTGCACCACTGCACTCCAGCCTGGGCAACAAGAGCGAGACTCCATCTCAAAAAAGAAAAAAAAAAAAAGAAAAGGTTAATTTTATGTTATGTCGATTTTACTTTCATTAAAAAGAAACATGTAGCTCAGAAAAACAGTCAGTAAATGATGCCTTTACTATTACTTATTGATTATACCCCCTTCCTACTGGAAATCAGCTTTTCCCAAAGGCTGAATGACAAGATATGTTAGGAGGTCCCAAAACAGGAAGTGTAGAGATGGAAGGATGAAGGAGAGGGGAGACTGCGGCAGGTTTGGTCTTTCCCAACCCTCTAAGCGCTCACTGTGTTAGGGACATCCTGTGGATGAGTAGACTGGCAAGTAGAACCATCTGTCCCCTACTGCCTGGGGCAGGACCACAGGACAACACTGGCAGACACAGGGGTGCAGATGGGAAGATGCTCTTTTGGCCCAAGCCATGGACTTAGGTAGTATGGCCTGCTCCTCCCACTGCCTGGCAACACAGTCAGCTTGCCCAGGCTGCTGCCTTCCGGGTGTCAGTTGAACACTCCTGACAGTGTGCTCCATGGCTTAGGTCAGGGTCCAGGGTCCGTGTCTCTGAACTCTAAGATCAGGGACTGGAAGAGGCCTTAAAGCCCTCCATCCCTTCTTATTTGGCAGACGGGGAAACTGAGACTTGGGGATGTGGCATCAGCTTGCCATATTCCTTGCTCAGCCACCCTTCTCTGCAATAGAGATTGGAATTTTGGTCATTCCTTTGCTGTAGTACTCTATCCGCAACCTTTTGGCTTTAATATTTTATATCTTGACCAAAGGACTTGACCTGGGGCAAAAGATTAAGCAGGAAGTTCTGGTGTTCATTTTGGGGGAAACAGCAGGGCTTTTGGGGAAGAGCAAGAAAGCTTGGACAGCCCAGGGCAACCCCATCTTGTTAATAATAATAATGACTTCCATGTTTTTAAGGTAGTTACATGGTGGTCAGCACATAGATGCCAGAACCAGTCTGTGTGAGTTTGAACTCCAACTCTCCCACTTATGAGCTGCATGACTTTGGTTAAAAGGCTTAATCTCTCTATGCCTCATTTTCTTCATCTGTAAAATGGGAATCATAATGGTGTATATAAAAGCTTCCAGAATTTTGCCCAGCACATGGTAGTGACTTGATAAATGACAGTGATTATAATTCCTATTGCTGATATTAATTAGTATAATTACCTGGGGAAACCTATATGAATATGCTGAAGTTTGCCAAGGACCGCTTTCCAGAAACAACAAACCGCAGAACCAACAGGGTCAACAGCATGCCTTTTGAAAAACTGGCCACAAATTGCATTTTTACAGAATCTAATTTTCTCATTAACCTCTTCTTTGGGAAATTCTTTGTCTTTGAAATCATGTGAGGACTCCGTCTTGGCTCGGCAGGCACTCCTCTGGCTTTCAGACATGACCTTGCTGTTTCCTTTGCCTGGAACGTTCTTACCTCCCACCTCCACCCAGACATCTGTGTGGCTACCTTCATCACTTCCTGCACTTCTTTTCCCAGAAGTCACCTTCTCAGTGAGCCCATCCCTGGGCACCCTGTTCAGAATCTCAGCTACCCTGCCCCTACACTTCATACCTATCTTCTCAGCTTTGCCTTTTTCTTCTTGGCACCTTGTCTGACATACAATTGTATTTATTTTGTTGATTACCCACTCCCACCTGGAAGGTCTTTGAGGTCAGGGATTTTGACCATTTTGTTCATGATGTTTTCTCCAGCGCTCAGCACACAGCCGAGCTCATGGTATGGACTCAATGACTGTGGCATGTGTGAGTATGTAGGTGGGAAGGAGGATTTCCTGGCGGGTTCTGATTTTAGAATTCACCTGGTACAGCTGAGCTTCACTGAGCTGCTACCCTGTGCCAGCCGTGGGCAGTGCCTGACATCTGCCATTTCACTTCATCTTCACAGAAGCTTTATGGATGGGAAAGCTAGGGCTTAGAGAGATTAAGAAACTTATCTGGTCACCAGCTTATAGGTGGTAGAGCCTGAGGACTGTGCTTTCTTGTCCTGGACAGAAAGTGCTGCCTGAGCCCTCCCCTGTACCCAGCCCGTCAGGGAGGCCTCCCTGGGTGGTTTCTGAGCTGGCTGCTTTGCAGGGCTAGAAGGCCCATCCCTCCTCACCTGCCTGTGTCTGTGGGAGGCTCTTGGCAAGGGCGCTGTGTCAGGCGGCCCAAGTGCTTTCAGCACTTGGGGGTGGCAAGCTAATTAACTGGCCTGCTGAGCAGCTGGTGGATGACTGGGGATTGTCTGAAGTCTGCCTAGAACCATGGCCTGGGGCAGGGCTCCTTCCAGCAACTTCCCTGGAGAGCTGGCTGCAGGGCAGGGCCAAACCAGCCATCATGGTAGTGTGAAAGGCATTTTCTATCAAAAGAGGATGTTGGACAAGAGTTGGAAAGACTTGAGTTCTGATCCTGGCTTTGCCACTAGCTAGTTGTATAAAACTGAGCAAGTTACTGAGCGTTCCTAGTTCCCACTGCTTACGAAATGGGAGCAGTAATCATGCTTACTCCCAAACATGTTGGGAAGATATATGCAATGTGATTAGCCCAGGTGCAAAAATAAATGTTAGATATTTTATGTTTATTATGATTTATTATTAGCTACAGCCCCCCTCATCTGTAAAATGAGAGGTTTCATTCAGTAACCACAGGCCTGGCACTATTGAGCAGTAGGTGCTCAATAAATGTTAATTCCCTTCCTAGTCCCTTATTCTTCCTTTAGCATCAGATTCCTGGCCTGTGTTGTCCCTGGGGCTCCAACATTCCTGGCCCTGGCCTACAGGTTTTCTGTGAGCTCATGGCTAATGAGCCATCTTCCCAGGGCAGTGGGGCTAAGTGCTGGGGTGGACATTCTGGAGCCATTGTATTAGAAACCCTGTCTTTTTCCTTCTTTACTTCCTTCCTTCCATCCCATTTATTTTTGTTGATCACCTATTAAGTGCCAAACATAGCGAATACAGCTGTGAGCAAGACAAGGTTCCTGCTACCGTGGAGCATAGGTCCAGTTAGAATTAGGTAGAGAGAAAGGAAATGAACAACCATGCAAGAAAATAAACTCTTTGAAAAGTAGAAAATAGAATGGTGGAATAGAAAGTGATGAGTGTGGGGAGAATAGCAAAGCCACCTTAGATGGGGAGTCAGGGAAGGCATCACAAAGGAAACAACATTTGAAGCAGGACTTGAAAGGTCAGAACAGGCCAACCATACTCAATTGGGCGAAGGGGTTTCCTGCTGAGGAAATAGCATAGGCGAAGGCCCTGAGGAGGGATGGAGCTTAGCTGGTGCCCCTGTACTTCCTAATGGGAAGTGCCCGGTAAAGACACAGCTTTGCACTTCCAGCCCAGGCAAAGCAATCAGCCTGCATCTTCAAGGGTTGGCTGCACTTAAGATCCGGGGTGCTGCCAGGATGTTCTTTTTGCAGTTAATTTGCTGCAACTGGCAGAGGTTAATCATGTCCACATTCCTCAAGGCCCCTGCCAAAGCTGGCCCTTCTCACAGATGCTGGTTTAAATTAGAGGGGTTCTTTGCAGCAGACTAGATTTAGCAGTGATTAACCCCAAATTGGTCCTATTGCCTTGCCCTCCTGATGGGCAGGTGGAAGCATGCTGGGCGAGGCTGGCATCTAGCACAGGCGGTAGATGCTTGCTCTTGCCATTGCAATGAGAAAGGAGCCCATCAGCTTTCCTTCTAAGCCTGGGCTCCTACAGCAGCCACAATGCCAGTCAGACCCACTGGTTTGCCATCCAAGGTGCTCCACCCCTGGCCCTAGCCTTGCTCTTGCCTCTTCCTTGCTGTGCACACTCCTGCTCCACTCCACACCTTTGCCTGCCTTGTCTCTGTACCTGCAGGAGAAGCTCTACTCATTTTTCCAGACTGTGCTCAGATTCTACCCCCCTATACAAGTAACTCCTCAGACACCCCTGGGGAAATTCACCTTTTCTTTCCCATTCTTCTAGTTTCTCTTTGTACATAAGCCCTTTGAGGCATGGTCATCACCTATATTGTGTTGGGGAGACGGAGTTCCAACTAAAGTGGGAGCTCCTGATGGCCAGGGATCCACGTCATTCATCTCTGCAGCTACAGGGCCTAGCATGAGCTTTGGCATCTCATTCATTCAGTCATTGATTCAGCAAATGTGTATTGAAGGTCACTGTACCAGGCACTATGAGAGGTAAGGGAATCACAGCTGTGGACAAGGTGTGTTCCCTAGTTTAAAGTTGTTCCTAGCAAAGAGGCCATTGTAACACAGAGGGCTGAGCAGATTACAGTGTGGACTCTAATAGATGCCCAGTTGAGCCTGGGTGGTTCAGGATGGCTTTTTAAAGTCATACAGAGTGAGGAATCTAAGGCTCAAAGGAGTGAAATGACTGGCCCAAAATCTCACATCTAGTGTATGGCAGAGAAAGTGCTCAAATCCAGGCCTAAGTGCCCTTTGCACACAGCCATTTGTGGAATGGGTCCTCCTCTGTCTACACTCCCCATTCCAAGCTAGCATACTCCTTTCTGATCCTCAGCCACAAAATAAACAGATAAGGGATCAGACCTCACTTGGCCAGAGACTGGGCAGCCTTGCCACATTCTGATGCAAAAACCTGTTTTCGAGCTACTTCAAACTTTTGATGGTTCTTGAAGTCATAGAGAGGCTTTCAGCTGAATCCAAGGCAAGTGAACAGATTTCCCATCTGCAGGGTATTTTGAAACAGCTAGCTTCTTACTCATGTTTTATTTGTTTGTTTTTCTATTACAAAAATAATGCATACTAATTGTAGAGAATTTGGGGAGAAATACAAATCACCCATAATTCCACCACCCAGAAATAACCATTGTTACTATTTTGGTATATTGAGTTAGTTATTTGGGGATATTACTTAGAAATTGCTATAATATATAATTGCTGTTTATTAATTTATGCAAATACATGAATATGATTAACTTGTATATATTTAGCTTGTTGTAAAACTTACACATTCCAGTGCCTGGAAATTTCAAAGATCTGCTGCTCCCAAAGAGAACTCTTAAACCTAACTCTGTATGGTCCTTTTCATGTGAATAACATATGTCTGTTTCCCTCCCTATCTTCTCTGCCAGTCTATGGGCTTCAGAAGGGAACCCTGAGCCTTTCTCATTATTCCCTCTTCAGTACACAGTGCATGGCAGACACACAGCACTGGATGGAATGGATGTGTCTGTGGCCTGGGAAGGTGTCCTGGGGTCCCTCCATTTGGCTGTCTTAGGCTGAGTGGTGCTGGTTATATATTTCTAAGGACAGCTGCCCCTTCTCTACTGCGTTCACTAAGGAATCAAACTATCTTACAGCAGGAATTTGTCTTTTACTTCAAGGAATCCCCGGGTTTCAGGAAGTGCTTTGCACAATGAAAGCCCTCAATCCATGTCTGTAAAAGCCTGAATGACCTGAATAATGCCACTGTTTGGTAAATAGTGTGCATGGATTATCACCACAGCCCTATGACGTGGGTCTAACCGTATCTTTATTTATCACATGAGGAAACTGAAGCTCAGAGAGGTTAAGCAGCTTGTCCAATGTCAGTGTGTTGCTAACTGGTGAAAGCCGAATGTGTGGTCAGCTTCCATCAGCGTTCTATTTGCTTCCTTCATGGGGCTGCTTTTCAGATACCTGTCCTCAGATACCCACCTGGCGAAGGAACCTGTTGGCTCGTGCCCCTTCACTTTTCTAAGGCTGGGTGAAATACCACAAGGGTGGGGCCGCTGGCAGGGAAGATCTGCCACGTAGGCGTAGCCATCTGTGTGAGCCACCTGGCCTCTGGGCCCTGACCCGCTCCTCTTGGGCCCCCTAGATGCGCAGTGTAGCCACTTCTCCCTCTGTGTCCTTCACCACCTATCTTTTTCACAGCTCTGTTTCCCCTCTTGTCAGCAGATCTCTCAACAAAATGTTTTCCATCACTGCTGCCTATTTTTAGCCCTTTTATCAGAGTTATTTCCTTTGGTAAATAGCTTCCTGGCATGGGGTGAGCAGCCTAACTCGGGCGCCAGCAAGCACTGTGTGGATGGGGGTGTGGGCTGGGTGGGCATCTGGGGTGAGAGGGAAGAATTGAGGAGCCATGGACCAGGCCCCACTGTTGGGGGCTGCTTTCTGTTCCAATGGTGGCAGCAGCAGCAGGAGCAAGATGTTCATTCATTCCATTTCAATTTGTTAAAACCATTCTTTGAGAAGGCAGCATGTGCACAGGCCTCGGAAGCAGACAATCAGCGACAGGCGCCCAAAATAGACTCAAAATCAGCAGCATTTTGTTTTGCTCAAGGCTTTTCATGCCTGCAAGGGGAGGAAAGAAAGGATCCAGAGCATTTTCTGCTTCCAAACACACATCTATTTTACAATAAGACAAATGACTCGTATTCCTGCTATTAAATCCAGCAGCGTCCCCTCCTCACCACCCCTTCTCTGAAGCCCTCGCCAGCATTTCCTTTTGTGGCTGTAAGAGCAGCAAATAGCAGTCCACGCATCTCCAGTGCAGAGTGCCTCTGCCTCCTCCGGCTCTGCCTGCGAGCTGGGCTTTTACAAGCTGAGATTTTCATAAATTAACGCTGCGCGTGCTGCTGTAGCTGCTGTAACGGCTTTCCAGAAGGTGCTGTGAGCCAGGCTCTGCTGGAGAGAAATGAGCCAGTGATTTGCTAGTAGAAGGCTCTTGGCCCCAGTCAGAGGCTAAGCCAGGCAGCTGCAGATGTCCTGGGCTGCTTTCTGAGTGCAGCCTGATGTCACTGAGCCTCTAGAAGGGACATCGACTTGGGAGATTCGCTAGTGACCAAGGAGGCCACACATGCAGGGGGTGAGTCCCAGTGGGAGAACGGGATGCCTGGACTCCAGTCCTGGCCCTGCCCTGTGGTGACATTGTGACATTGTCCAGCCACCATCCCCTGGAGGTTAGTTCCTCCTAGTATACACTCTGAGTACAGTAACACCTCCCATTTGTAGTACTTACAAAATGGGAATTTAACGCTTATTTGTGCAATATGTTGACCACCTAGATCAGGGGTCTTCATACTTAGGCTCGTGTGCCAAATCTGGCCATAGCATTGATTATACATTGTCTATGGTTGTTTTTTGTACTACAGGGCAGGGTTGAGTAGTTGCCATGCAGAGCGGATGGCCCTAAAGCCTAAAATATCTACCCTCTGGCTCTCGACAGGAAAGGTTTGCTACCTTTGGTCTAAGTGGTGAGTCCCAGGAGAGCAGAAACCCCTCTGAGAGAGTTAGGGACATGTTCACATACCCAAGATTACTCAGCTAGTAAGTGGCCTAAATGTAAATGTGTGTTTGTGTAAGTTTCAACATCCAGGACTATCAGGGAAGTGATCAGTGCAATGTGTACAAGTAGAGCCAGAATTTGACAAAAAAAGAAATCCCTCCCAAGAATAAAAGCTATATGATGCGTACGTAGGTGGGTAAGCTCAGTGCCTGACTTAATGCTTCTGAGCAAGGAGTCTATTCAGGCAGACTCTCCACCACTTCTGAGCTGTGTGGCCTTGGGAAAGTTTTTAACCTCTCTAAGCCTCAGTTGTCTCAATTGTCAAATGGATGTAATAAGACTTATTTTGCAGGACTATTACGAGAATTCAGCATGATAATTTAAGTAAATGCTTAACATGGCTCCTGGCAAATATTAGGGATTCTCTCCCAGGCCTGGTTCCCTTCATTTGTTCCCACTGCTAATGACAAGCCCTTCCTTGGTCTTCGTCTATCTGCCCTTCATAACACAGCTCAAGTAGCTGGACAGAGAGGGAGAAAGGGCCCTGACAGTCATGGGTGGCAACTGATTGTAGAGGTTGAAGTGTTTTAGAATCACTAGACCTAAGTTCAAATCTTGACCCTACTAGCCAGATCATCTTGAGTATGTTGATTTACCTTTCTAAGCCTTGCGTTTCTCCTCTGGAAGATAGAAGGAAATAGACACTTCTTTGTAAGGCAATAATAAAGAGTAAATGCAATGATATGTGTTAGGTATTTAGAACAGAACCTGGAATTCAGTAAGTATAAATAGCAAGCACCCAATAAATGTTAGTTTTTATTCCCCTTCTACATGACCTGGTCTAGGTAGATTCTAGCTTTTCTGGAATTCTCATGGGACTGATTGGCTTTGAGCATCTCTTGGCCCCTCTTGGACCCCACCTTAGAGACAGGAGGCTCTGAGAAGGCCTCTGTCCTGTCTCACTTAAGTGGAAAGTACTATGAAACCCAGAGGCCCAGCACATTAAACCAGCCTAGCTATGATCCTGGCATGGGGACCAAACGATGTCTTTGAAAATATGTGTTTTCCTAGACAAAACCTCTAATTGGACAATTGTGTCTTTTGGCCTTATGCAGACTTTATGACTTTGAAAGCTCTTAAACGGAAAGCTCTATGAATGGGATATATTTATTTCTGTGGCACTCTGACTCTTGCTGTTGACCCGACCGGGGGGTGGGGCTTCCAGGACTTGCTAATTTCTCTTTGCCAGGTGGTTGTTACTGTGCCTGTACCCTCGGAGAGCCACAGCCAGTTGTCACTGAAACCCAGATGAAGGGCTTCTGGCTGCCTAAAAGATTGTCCTGTACCCAGATTGATTTCCCAGGAAAAGAACATGGTGCTTGGGAATTTCTCTGGGAAGTATCACATTTTTCTTCTTTTTTTCAAATTTATGAAGAAGACATTTATTTTTTACAGTTATGGAGGCTGAGAAGTCCAAGATCAAGGGGCCCCATCACGTAGGGACTCTATGAAAAGTCCAAAGGTAGCTCAAGGCATTACATGGTGAGGGGCTGAGCATGCTTGCTCAGGTCTGTCTTCCTCTTCTTGCAAAGCACCAGTCCCACACCCATAACCCATTAATCCATTAATCTCTCAATAGTGCCACATTGGGGGTTAAATTTCAACATGAGTTTTGGAGGGAATGAATATTCAAACCATAGCAGCTATCATTTATTGAGTGTTTATTGTGTACCAGGCACTATCTTAGGCAATTTGATTTATTTTCTTGTCAGTCAGCATTTCAGTTGTTTCCACTTTTTTGCTATTATGGGGAGTACTGCGTAGACCTTCTTGAACATTGTCTTCATGGGCACGTGAACAAGATTTTCTCTTGGGAATACACTCAGGAGTAAAACTGCTGAGTAAAAGGTATGTGAATGTTCAACTTTACCAGCAATGCAAAATTATTTTCCGAAGTGACTATAATAATTTATCCTCCCGCCGGAATGTGTAAGCCTACTCATAGGATACTCATCCTATCCTACATTTGGTTCTTATTTTTCCTAAGCTAATGGATACAAAATAGCATTTTGGCTTGATGTGTATTTCTCTGATTACTAACAAGGTGGATAATCTCTTTTTATATTAATTGGCCACATGTGTCTCCTTTTCTGTGAGATGTCTGTTCATGTCTTTTACCCAGTTTCCTATTGAATTGTTTGCTTTATCTTGTCGATTTGTAGGAGTTCCTTATATTTCATATACTAATCTGTAAGTTGTTATATAATTGCAAATATCTTCTTCCTGCATGTGACTTGGTTTTTTTACTTTCTTTAAAGTATTCTTAGCATAAGTTCTTGGTTTTAATGGCGTTGACTTATCAATCTCATCTTTAACGATTAGCACTCTTTGTATCTTGTTTAACAAATTTCTCTCAATCTCCTTTAATTTCTTTTGAAAGTTTAAAGTTTTTTTATTATTGTGCTTTAAGTTTTAGGGTACATGTGCACAATGTGCAAGTTTGTTACATATGCATACATGTGCCATGTTGGTGTGCTGCACCCGTTAACTCCTCATTTAACATTAGGTATATCTCCTAATGCTATCCCTCCCCCCTCCTCCACCCCATAACAGGCCCCAGTGTGTGATGTTCCCCTTCCTGTGTCCATGTGTTCTCATTGTTCAATTCCCACCTATGAGTGAGAACGTGCGGTGTTTGGTTTTTCATCCTTGCGATAGTTTGCTGAGAATGATGGTTTCCAGTTTCATCCATGTACCTACAAGGGACATGAACTTATCCTTTTTTATGGCTGCATAGTATTCCATGGTGTATATGTGCCACATTTTCTTAATCCAGTCTATCATTGTTGGACATTTGGGTTGGTTCCAAGTCTTTGCTATTGTGAATAGTGCTGCAATAAACATATGTGTGCATGTGTCTTTATAGCAGCATGATTTATAATCCTTTGGGTATATACCCAGTAATGGAATGGCTGCGTCAAATGGTATTTCTAGTTCTAGATCCCTGAGGAATCACCACACTGACTTCCACAATGGTTGAACTAGTTTACAGTCCCACCAACAGTGTAAAAGTGTTCCTATTTCTCCACATCCTCTCCAGCACCTGTTGTTTCCTGACTTTTTAATGATGGCCATTCTAACTGGTGTGAGATGGTATCTCATTGTGGTTTCGATTTGCATTTCTCTGATGGCCAGTGATGATGAGCATTTTTTCATGTGTTTTTTGGCTGCATAAATGTCTTCTTTTGAGAACTGTCTGTTCATATCCTTCACCCACTTGTTGATGGGGTTGTTTGTTTTTTTCTTGTACATTTGTTGGAGTTCATTGTAGATTCTGGATATTAGCCCTTTGTCAGATGACTAGATTGCAAAAATTTTCTCCCATTCTGTAGGTTGCCTATTCACTCTGATGGTAGTTTCTTTTGCTGTGCAGAAGCTCTTTAGTTTAATTAGATCCCATTTGTCAATTTTGGCTTTTGTTGCCATTGCTTTTGGTGTTTTAGACATGAAGCCCTTGCCCATGCCTATGTCCTGAATGGTATTGCCTAGGTTTTCTTCTAGGGTTTTTATGGTTTTAGGTCTAATATTTAAGTCTTTAATCCATCTTGAATTAATTTTTGTATAAGGTGTAAGGAAGGGATCCAGTTTCAGCTTTCTACATATGGCTAGCCAGTTTTCCCAGCACCATTTATTAAATAGGGAATCCTTTCCCCATTTCTTGTTTTTGTCAGGTTTGTCAAAGATCAGATAGTTGTAGATATGCAGCATTATTTCTGAGGGCTCTGTTCTGTACCATTGGTCTATATCTCTGTTGTGGTACCAGTACCATGCTGTTTTGGTTACTGTACCTTGTACTATAGTTTGAAGTCAGGTAGCGTGATGCCTCCAGCTTTGTTCTTTTGGCTTAGGATTGACTTGGCAATGCGGGCTCTTTTTTGGTTCCATATGAACTTTAAAGTAGTTTCTTCCAATTCTGTGAAGAAAGTCATCGGCAGCTTGATGGGGATGGCATTGAATCTGTAAATTACCTTGGGCAGTATGGCCATTTTCACAATATTGATTCTTCCTACCCATGAGCATGGAATGTTCTTCCATTTGTTTGTATCCTCTTTTATTTCATTGAGCAGTGGTTTGTAGTTCTCCTTGAAGAGGTCCTTCACGTCCCTTGTAAGTTAGATTCCTAGGTATTTTGTTCTCTTTGAAGCGATTGTGAATGGGAGTTCACTCACGATTTGGCTCTCTGTTTGTCTGTTACTAGTGTATAAGAATGCTTGTGATTTTTGCACATTGATTTTGTATCCTGAGACTTTGCTGAAGTTGCTTATCAGCTTAAAGAGATTTTGGGCTGAGACGATGGGGTTTTCTAGACATACAATCATGTCATCTGCAAATAGAGACAATATGACTTCCTCTTTTCCTAATTGAATACCCTTTATTTCCTTCTCCTGCCTGATTGCCCTGGCCAGAACTTCCAACACTATGTTGAATAGGAGTGCTGAGAGAGGGCATCCCTGTCTTGTGCCAGTTTTCAAAGGGAATGCTTCCAGTTTTTCCCATTCAGTATGATATTGGCTGTGGGTTTGTCATAGATAGCTCTTATTATTCTGAGATATGTCCCATCAATACCTAATTTATTGAGAGGTTTTAGCATGAAGGGCTGTTGAATTTTGTCAAAGGCCTTTTCTGCATCTATTGAGATAATCATGTGGTTTTTGTCTTTGGTTCTGTTTATATGCTGGATTACGTTTATTGATTTGTGTATGTTGAACCAGCCTTGCATCCCAGGGATGAAGCCCACTTGATCATGGTGGATAAGCTTTTTGATGTGCTGCTGGATTCGGTTTGCCAGTATTTTACTGAGGATTTTTGCATTGATGTTCATCAGGGATATTGGTCTAAAATTCTCTTTTTTTGTTGTGTCTCTGCCAGGCTTTGGTATCAGGATGATGCTGGCCTCATAAAATGAGTTAGGGAGGATTCTCTCTTTTTCTATTGATTGGAATAGTTTAGAAGGAATGGTACCAGCTCCTCCTTATACCTCTGGTAGAATTCGGCTGTGAATCTGTCTGGTCCTGGACTTTTTTTTTGTTGGTAAGTTAGTAATTATTTCCTCAATTTCAGAGCCTGTTATTGGTCTATTCAGAGATTCAACTTCTTCCTGGTTTAGTCTTGGGAGAGTGTATGTGTCAAGGAATTTATCCATTTCTTCCAGATTTTTGAGTTTATTTGCATAGAGGTGTTTATCCATTACTTCCAGATTTTCTAGTTTATTTGCAGAGAGGTATTCTCTGATGGTAGTTTGTATTTCTGTGGGATCAGTGGTGATATTCCCTTTATCATTTTTTATTGCACCTATTTGATTCTTCTCTCTTTTCTTCTTTATTAGTCTTGCTAGCGGTCTATCAATTTTGTTGATCTTTGCAAAAAACCACCTCCTGGATTCACTGATTTTTTGAAGGGTTTTTTGTGTCTGTATTTCCTTCAGTTCTGCTTTGATCTTAGTTATTTCTTACCTTCTGCTAGCTTTTGAATGTGTTTGCTCTTGCTTCTCTAGTTCTTTTAATTGTGATGTTAGGGTGTCAATTTTAGATCTTTCCTGCTTTCTCTTGTGGGCATTTAGTGCTATAAATTTCCCTCAACACACTGCTTTGAATGTGTCTCAGAGATTTTGGTATGTTGCGTCTTTGTTCTTGTTGGTTTCAAAGAACGTCTTTATTTCTGCCTTCATTTCGTTATGTACCCAGTAGTCATTCAGGAGCAGGTTGTTCAGTTTCCATGTAGTTAAGTGGTTTTGAGTGAGTTTCTTAATGCTGAGTTCTAGTTTGATTGCACTGTGGTCTGAGAAACAGTTTGTTATAATTTCTGTTCTTTTACATTTGCTGAGGAGTGCTTTACTTCCAACTATGTGGTCAGTTTTGGAATAGGTGTGGTGTGGTGCTGAAAAGAATGTATATTCTGTTGATTTGGGGTGGAGAGTTCTGTAGATGTCTATTAGGTCTGCTTGGTGCAGAGCTGAGTTCAATTCCTGGGTATCCTTGTCAACTTTCTGTCTCATTGATCTGTCTAATGTTGACAGTGAGGGGTGTTAAAGTCTCCCATTATTATTGTGTGGGAGTCTAAGTCTCCTTGTAGGTCTCTAAGGACTTGCTTCATGAATCTGGGTGCTCCTGTATTGGGTGCATATATATTTAGGATAGTTAGCTCTTCTTGTTGAATTGATCCCTTTAGCATTATGTAATGGCTTTCTTTGTCTCTTTGGATCTTTGTTGGTTTAAAGTCTGTTTTTTCAGAGACTAGGATTGCAACCTCTGCCTTTTTTTGTTTTCCATTTGCTTGGTAGATCTTCCTCCATCCCTTTATTTTAAGCCTATGTGTGTCTCTGCACATGAGGTGGGTTCGCTGAATACAGCACACTGATGGGTCTTGACTCTTTATCCAATTTGCCCGTCTGTGTCTTTTAATTGGAGCATTTAGCCCATTTACATTTAAGGTTAATATTGTTATATATGAATTTGATCCTGTCATTATGATGTTAGCTGGTTATTTTGCTCGTTAGTTGATGCAATTTCTTCCTAGCCTTGATGGTCTTTACAATTTGGCATGTTTTTGCAGTGGCTGGTACCGGTTGTTCCTTTCCATGTTTAGTGCTTCCTTCAGGGGCTCTTTTAGGGCAGGCCTGGTGGTGACAAAATCTCTCTGCATTTGCTTGTCTGTAAAGGATTTTATTTCTCCTTCACTTATGAAGCTTAGTTTGGCTGGATATGAAATTCTGGGTTGAAAACTCTTTTCTTTAAGAATGTTGAATATTGGCCCCCACTCTCTTCTAGCTTGTAGAGTTTCTACTGAGAGATCCACTGTTAGTCTGATGGGCTTCCCTTTGTGGGTAACCTGACCTTTCTCTCTGGCTGCCCTTAACATTTTTTCCTTCATTTCAACTTTGGTGAATCTGACAATTATGTGTCTCAGAGTTGTTCTTCTCGAGGAGTATCTCTGTGGCATTCTCTGTATTTCCTGAATTTGAATGTTGGCCTGCCTTGCTAGGTTGAGGAAGTTCTCCTGGATAATATCCTGCAGAGTGTTTTCCAACTTGGTTCCATTCTCCCCATCACTTTCACATACACCAATCAGACGTAGATTTGGTGTTTTCACATAGTCCCATATTTCTTGGAGGCTTTATTCGTTTCTTTTTATTCATTTTTCTCTAAACTTCTCTTCTCACTTCATTTCATTCATTTGATCTTCCATCACTGATACCCTTTCTTACAGTTGATCGAATCGGCAACTGAGGCTTGTGCATTTGTCACGTAGTTCTCATGCCATGGTTTTCAGCTCCAAGAGGTCCTTTAAGGACTTTTCTGCATTGGTTATTCTAGTTAGCCATTCGTCTAATTTTTTTTCAAGGTTTTTAACTTCTTTGCCATGTGTTCGAACTTCCTTCTTTAGCTCAGAGTAGTTTGATCATCAGAAGCCTTCTTCTCTCAACTCATCAAAGTCATGCTCTGTCCAGCTTTGTTCCGTTGCTGGTGAGGAGTTGTGTTCCTTTGGAGGAGGAGAGGCGCTCTGATTTTTAGAGTTTCCAGTTTTACTGCTCTGTTTTTTCCCCATCTCTGTGGTTTTATCTACCTTTGGTCTTTGATGATGGTGATGTACAGATGGGTTTTTGGTGTGGATGTCCTTTCTGTTTGTTAGTTTTCCTTCTACCAGTCAGGACCCTCAGCTGCAGGTCTGTTGGAGTTTGCTGGAGGTCCACTCCAGACCCTGTTTGCCTGGGTATCAGCAGCAGAGGCTGCAGAACAGCGGACGTTGGTGAACAGCAAATGTTGCCGCCTGATCGTTCCTCTGGAAGTTTTGTCTCAGAGGAGTACCCAGCCGTGTAAGGTGTCAGTCTGCCCCTACTGGGGGGGTGCCTCCCAGTTAGGCTACTCAGGGGTCAGGGACCCAGTTGAGGAGGCAGTCTGTCTGTTCTCAGATCTCCAGCTGCGTGCTGGGAGAACCACTACTCTCTTCAAAGCTGTCAGTCAGGGACATTTAAGTCTGCAGAGGTTTCTGCTACCTTTTGTTTGGCTATGCCCTGCCCCCAGAGGTGGAGTCTACAGAGGCAGGCAGGCCTCCTTGAGCTGAGGTGGGCTCCACCCAGTTTGAGCTTCCCGGCCACTTTGTTTACCTACTCAAGCCTCAGCAATGGCGGGCACCCCTCCCCCAGCCTTGCTGCCACCTTGCAGTTTGATCTCAGACTGCTGTGCTAGCAATGAGCAAGGCTCTGTGGGCATAGGACCCTCTGAGCCAGGCGCGGGATATAATCTCCTGCTGTGCTGTTTGCTAAGACCATTGGAAAAGCCCAGTATTAGGGTGGGAGTGACCCGATTTTCCAGGTGCTGTCTGTCACCCCTTGCACTTTCCAGGTGAGGCGATGCCTTGCCCTGCTTCAGCTCACGCTCGGTGAGCTGCACCCACTGTCCTGTACCCAGTGTCTGACACTCCCCAGTGAGATGAACCCGGTAACTCAGCTGTAGATGCAGAAATCACCCATCTTCTGTGTCGCTCATGCTGGGAGCTGTAGACTGGAGCTGTTCCTATTCGGCCACCTTGGCTCCCGCCTCCACATTTTTCTCTAAAAGATTGAAAGTTCATTTCATCAGGGCTTTTTCGTCCTCATAGAAAACTCTTACGGTCTGGGATGAAAGCATCTGACTTCAAGGGTGAATTCATGGCTGATGAATATTTCCTTTGGGTACCCAATCCCAACAACTCTTCTGAATGTAAGCAGTGGAGCTACAAAGACATTTCCAGACCAAAGTCACAATGAGACTGACTGCACACAGAAAATGTGTTAATTAAGATAACACAAGCTTCTGTAACAAGAAGGTACCACAATGTATAAAGGCACAAACACAATAGAAATTTAGTTCTCATCCACATTTTAGTCCAAAGCTAACATTTCTAATCAGTGGATAGCTCTTCTCCACCCAATGATTCAGGAATCCAGCCTTGTTCCATCTTAAGTTTCCACTGTACTAAGAAAGAGAGAATGTAGATTATGGAGGCCAATTAGTTCTAGTAAGGGAAATGTGCCAAAACTGAGGCCATAAAAAATTAAATGTGATATGCAAATACAGTGCCATTGGGTCTAGTACCTGGTCAACCATGAGGGCTGTCACTATCTTCGTCTGCAAATCTCTTGCCCTTTGATCAGTGTCTAGCATGTAATAGGTGCTCAGTAAATGTTTGTGAAAGAAATGAATGAATGATTATCCCACCAGTTCTATTCCTTTCTTCCCTGACTTGGGTCACCTGACAGAAAAGCCAAATTCCTGGTCAACTATTTCAGGCCACTTCAAAAGTACATCTGTTGAGCCCAGAGTCCACTGGTTAGTCCAATGTTCCTCCTCCCGCTCCCACAAAATCCTGAATTAGTTACTCATCCATTTTACAATTTGCTTTTATTAAAGAGAAATTTAAAATTATATAAATTTGGGAGTATCCAAAACAATCTGGTGTATGGGTGTTTTACCCAAGGATCTCTGATTAGAGGTTCCCTTAGAGGGCATCTAGGCCCACAGCTGAAAAAATGACCCAGCTCGTGAGCCAACCCACTTGGAAATGGCTTCCCAGAGATGAATTCTGAAGGCAAGCATGCTGTGATTGATTAGTAATGTCTGCCATAGGCAGAGAAAAGGAAAATGATAAACAAAGTCCTGTGTAATCTGCTAGACCCTATCAAGTCTAAGATCCTCATATGTATAGGGCTGAGGTTCAAAGAGAAGTGGTACACAACCACCATTGGAGACATAGGTTGGAGGGCCTAGAAGGTCCCTGGAGGCAGAATGAAAAAGGATAGAAAATGGGTGGAAGGTCTGCTGGAAAATTCTCTTAGAAATAGAGAATTTAAGAGAGCTAACTCCTAGGAAAAAGCCAACGATCGTAGCTATCTCTAAGAAAAAAGAAAGGAGTCAGAGCACGGGGTGTGATGTGGTTTGGAATCTTGCTGGGCTTGGTCAACCTCATTTGTGCCAGGTTAGAGGGGGAAAAAGAAGCCTGCTTTCCTTGCCCATGTTTCTTTCCGTATATCATAAGGTAGTTTCATGAACTCAATGGGCAATAGGTAGATGGCTGGGGTTCTCCTAGGCCTCTGGGATGCCTCCCATGGAGATCTGGGCACAGAGGGCACCGTCCAGCCCCTGAGCACCACGACTCACCATACTTGGTGCTTCCTCTGTGCTGGCTGCTGGGGATCCAGAAACATTGAATCACAGCCCTCAACCCAGGTGAGCTCACAGTCTAGAGAGAGACAGAGAAGTCCTATATTTCTTGTATCCTAAGATGATAGGTTACAAAACAGTTTATCAATTTAATGACAGAATTTTAGGAAGACAAAAAAAAACAAACAAAAAACCAACCAAACAACCAACCAACTGAACAAAAAAAACCTCCCAACTGAACCACAGTCAGATTGTAGGAGCTATCCTGACTTTACCAAAGGAAAAATGGGACCACCTGCATGATTTTTAATCAAGGAAATAAATTCAATCAGTGGTTAGAATACAGATTAATCTGTGCTGTGATGTGGAGAGTGCTGGGGAAGGTGTGATTGATTCTGCCTTGGAAGGGAGGTCAGGAAGGTCAGGGCCCTGGAAAAAGGACATTTGAGGAGGAGTATGCCAGGCTGACAAAGCGGGAAAGGGATCCCCAGCAGTGGGAATGGCATGGTCAAAGGAACAGGGCATATCCATATCCACAATAGCAAGAGCATGTGTAGGTGAGCCTGGATAGTCAGCGTGCAAATGGTGAAGGGCCTCTACATCTAGAGCAGCAGGTGGGAAGTGAGGCTGCAGCCAAGAGAGAGCCACAGCCCCTTTCAGAACAGGGGCCCAGAAGCCGATCAGCCATCACAGCTCCATCTCCTTCAGCTACTCCCAGCGTGGGAGCACAGATGCTTGGTAACCAAGGGATGGTCTATTTAAAGCCACCTGTAAGTTGGTTCGAGAAGGCACACTGTAGGGTAAAGAAGGAGAGAGGGAAGGGGAATGTCAGGAGGAAGAAGCACGCAAGAGGGCTTAGGAGGCGGGATTCCAGCCTAGGCTCAGCCCTGAGCTCACCATGGGGCCTGGGGCAAGTTTCTGCCTCTCTCTGTGCCTCAACTTCCTCAGTCTTGTGTAGTGGTGAATTGTGTAGGCTCAGGAACCAGCTGTGTGGGTCCCAGGCTAGGCTTCCTCACCTGTGATCTGCGAGCATTGGTCAAAGTACTTAACCACTGTGCCGACGTTTTCTCCTCTGTAAAACTGAGATAATAATAGTAGCTACCTTTTAGAGCTGCTGCGAGGATTAGATGAGGTAATGCATGTAAAGCATTTATAACGGTTCCTGGCACACACTAAACACAATCAGCTATTTTTAAAATTATGATATGATGATGGTGTTAGACTAGCTTAGTGGGTTTTAAACCTTAAACCTTGGAATCTCTCTCCTAACAGATTTGGAAACTCAGTGGGTGAAAAAGGTCACATTGAGCTCTTCTGGCTGGAAGGTGGAGACCCTGAGCCTTGTCGCTTTAGCATCCCCCTTACCCAGGACTGCCTCCCAGCTCCCCGCACCCCAGGCAACTCTGCAGAACCTTTAAGCTCCAGGAAACCCAGATTAAAAGCAATTGTCCCAGAGGATCTCTGAGGTCTTTTTCAGTTGCTCTTTTTAATCCAATTCTTGCTTCAGAAGCTTGAGTTTGTATCTGGAAAAGCTGTCTTTTACAGCTCAAAATCCATTTTCCAAAAGCATCAACTGAGCAGGCCCTGGGGGACAGTGTGGTAAAGGCAAACCAAGGCAGATATGGAGAAGTGAGGAAGGTATTTGAGCAACAGCTCACAAACAACCAAATACCACCATTATGGTTTTTTCTTTAAGTCAATACATTTTCATTTAAGGAATTTTACATGTTGTGATTCGTTCCACTGCCCATCAGGGTCATCTTAGTTCCTCCAAATCTTGAGTCAAGTTTTATCTTCAAGATAGGCCTTTCTAGAGATTCATGCTGAATCCACAGTTGTTCTGTCCATCTTAGTTGGGCTTCTTTTATCTCCACTTCAATACAGACATACTGATGAAATACTTTAAAAATTTCCTACCCAGAATCTTTAGGGTCCAGTTCTTCAAATAATTCACTTTAGGGCCCTAGCAGTTGAATTGTAGAAAGCATATTGCTATTTTGGCTAATGAGCAAAAATGCATTATTCTTTAATATTTTTCTAATGTTGAAGTTGTGTTGCATCCCATTTTCACTCGTGACCTTAGCAGAAGTGTTACAGGTCTCATTGTCACCACTGTGATGTGTTTGCTGTGAATGGAAACATAGCTTGTTTCTCAATGTAGCCCCATTAACAATCTCTGGATGGCATGATCGACAGTGCCTATTCTCCTTGAGAATGGGGCATCACCTTCACAGTTCTTAGGATAAGCTATGCAGATGTGACTGCCTTCATTTGTCACAGTCCAGGAGAGTTTCTCATTCTTTTTTCTCTAGATGGTCAGGCGCTGTCACTGCCCTGTGTGCAGTGTGCCATGGTTGTCTCTTCTCTACTTAGGAACTGTCTTACTTCCTCACCTCTAATCTGAGAATAGCAGATGACCAACAAATCAGTATTGGATCTATCAAAGGGATCTGAATATGGGCACCTCTATGTGAACTGCTTCAAGCTGGATTCAATGATGACCCAAACAGATTAGATCCTGACCATGCGGATGTTATTGTCTAGGGGGAAAGATCAATTAGTGTAAGTGTGATAGGGATCAGGACTTGAAAGATAAAATTCCAAAGTCCAGAACAACCATTGTGGGACCCTATAGCCCACAAAAAGTAGGGGTTTGCCTTCAGGATCTGCTAGGGCTGAGCCTTGGGAGGACCCTGAGACACTTCATCTTGAGGTCCTGAAATGGAAGATCTCTTTGCTTCCTGGGACCTCAAGACCCACAGCAGAGTTCTGCCTGGCTTTTCAGCATATACAGATGGCTGGCTGCTTGTTGTGTACGCTGTCATAATTGCACATGCACTTTAGACATTGGCCATTCAGCTTCCAAGGCAGGCTATGGAGGCCACAATGAGCAAAAGCTAAGGATACAAGCCCAATCCACAGTTAAGTCCTGACCCCATCACACTTATTGATCTTCCCTCCCAGAATAACATCTGCATGGCCAGCGTCCACATATGTTTGGATAATCATTGAATCTAGCTTGAAGCAGGCCACATAGAGGTGCCCATATTCGTCCCTTTGATTGCTTCAATATTGATTTGTTGCTCATTCAGTGCCTATCTTCATTGACTATCCTCTGCTTGTCCTTCATCTGCATCTTCCTCTGGTCACATACCGGCTGCTTCAGCCACCTTGGGCTTGTCACTGTTGTTTAAGCACTCCCGCCGCTTAATGATCAGGTTCTCTCTGCCTGGAATACCCTTTCCTGCATCACTGCCTTCTTCCACACCTACTAAGCTCCTACTCAATCCTCAAAACAATTCCAAATGCCACCTCTTCTAGGAAGCCTTCCTAGATCACCCCAGAATTTTTTATTCCTCCATTTCCTGTCCTCCCGTAGAACTTATACAGTATGTGACATTCCACTTGAATTTGAATTATATTTTTGTCATTGCCCCCACTATGTTATAAAGCTTGATGTGGGCAAAGATTTTTATCTTACTGGTCTTCATAGTTTAATGTTTGGGGGAAGTCCATGAACTTGGCCTTTTTAATTCCTAGGTCTCTCTGGGTATGTAAACTTAAACAAGTTATCTAATATGTCTGAGTTTCACTATTCCCACCTGTAAAATAAGGATTTTTAAAAAACTTGTGACAAGTTTATTGTTAGCATTAACTAAGATGACTTGTATGAAGTAATAATGAAAATAAAATAATAGTAATGAGAGCTGATACTGACTAAGTGCTCATTTAGGCACTGCTCTAAGCTTTTTACAAGTAGCTCATTTAAAACATTTTTAAAAATTTTGAAACAATGATAGATTTGCAGGAAGTTGCAAAGATGGTACTGAGAGATCCCATGTAAAGATAGAACTGAGAGGTCCCTTTCACCTGGTTTTCTCCAATGTTTACACGTTACATAATTATTGTACAGTTTCAGAACCAGGCAATTGACTGTGTGAGTATTGTTCTGTGTCCTTTTCTCACTTGTGTAAAATTGTGAGAATCTTACACAATCACCACCACAATCAAGATACAGAACTCTCCCATGTCCACAAAGATCTCCCTTGTGCAGCCCCCTCAGAGTCATACCCACCCCTCTCCCTTCCGCCACCCCCAGCCCCTGGCAACCAACTATTAGTATGTTTTCTATCTGCAAAATGTTGTCATTTCAACAATGTTATCTAAGTGGAATGGCAAAGTATGTGACCTTTTAAGATTGGCTTTTTTTTTTTCCCACTCAGCATAATGCCTTTGAGATCCATTCAGGTTGTCTGTCTATAGTTCATTCCTCTGTTCCTGGTGAGTTCTGTTCCGTGGATATGCCACCAATATACCACTGATATACACCGATATACCACTGATACATGACTGACTGACAGACCATGGTTTAACCAGGAAAAGTATCTGGGTTGTTTCCAGTTTTTGGCTTTGACGTATAAAGCAGCTATAAATATTTGCGTATAGATTTTTATTTTGAATATAAGTCTTCATCTCACCGGGATAAATGCTTGGGGGTGCCCTTGTTGAGTTACATGGTTAGTATATGTTTAGTGTTTTAAGAAGGAAGTCAAACTCTTTCCGAGAGTGGCTGTACCATTTTACATTCCCACCAGCAATGTATGAGTGATTCAGTGTCTCTACATCTTTGCTGGAATTTGGTGTTGCCACTATTTTAATTTTATCTGTTCTAAAAGGTATGTAGTGACACCTTATCATGGTCTGACTTTCCATCTCCCTAATAGCTGGTGATGTTGAACATTTTTTCACTGCTTATTTGCCATCTGTATATTCTTTTCAGTAAAATGTGTCTACATATCATTTACCCATCTTCTGGTTGGATTGTTTGTTTTTTAATGTGGAGTTCTGGGTATTCTTTATATATGCTAGATATAGGTCCTTTGCCAGCTATGGGATTTGCACAATTAGCTCAATTAATCCTCACAACAACTCATGAAAAAGATACTAGGATTATCTCAATTTAATAGATGAGGAAGTTGGGGCACTGAGAGGTTAGCATTGTGTGTGGCACACAGCAGGTTTCCAGGGAAACATCACAGTGAGTTTCATGCAGATGGAACTCAGACCAAAGGTATAGTAGCTCAAGGTAGCTTGGTGGAATGGTGGGGCTGTTTGAGATAAGGAAGAGGAGCTGAAAGTGAAGGCCAGCAATGAGTAGAGGGACTTCATACCAGGCCATCAGCCCATTTACCAGGTTGAGGAGTTGAGGCACAAGCACTAGAACGGATTTCTATCTGTCTGTGTCATTAAGTTTCTGTAAGTTTCACTAAGTCTTTGAAAATTGTGTCTCTTTTCAACCGCATCCTACCTTTCTCTTGTGCTGCAAGGTTTGATGGTAGCTGGCTGGTTTCTACTTCGGGGACTTTTTTTTTTTTTTAAAGAAGGGATTTCTCCTGTGTCTTCTCTTTCCAGGGCACATGGAAGCAGGCTGCTGCTGCTGTCATGGAAAGCACAGTAATGAGTCAGGATACCGGTTGTCAGTCCCAGCATGATAGTGAATACTGCGGGAATTGAGTGCAAATAATTTCCCTGGGCTTTCCATCTCCATATCTGTAAAATGGGAGTGACAACAGTAGCTATCTGGCAGAGTGATTGTATAGATTAAATAGAGAGGAGAGGTGGAGAACAGGGACATTGGTAACACTCATGGGTTCAGGGTGTAACTCTTTCCTTTCTAGCCATGTAAACCTGAGCAGCATGCTTAACTTTTCTAAGCCTCAGTTTTCTTATCTGAAAAATGGGGACAATCATAGTTCCTACTTTATGGACTTGGTGTGAAGATTAAATGAAATATTGCACATAAAGCACTTTCATAGATCCTCTCTCAAGATGAACATGATTAGTAATAACTAACATCTATCAAGCACTTATTTTGTGTCAGAATCTGCTTAAGTTCATCAAAACTAAGATTAGACACCAAGACAAGGACTTAGGTGCAAGTTTATATGGGAGGGGATCCCAGGAAGCAATGTGAGAGAGCAGGGAAGTGAGATGGGGAGGAGTCGTTTTGGTGGGCAATGGGGGCTCAGTCCCATTGGGCACCCTCTTAGAGACTGAGAAACGCACCTCAGAATCTTCACTGCTGTGTTTATCCACCATCTTCCAGTCCTCAGGGTCACTCCTGGGGCATTCATTCCACCACACCTTTGACCTGCCCTGTGCTTGGGCTAAGCATATAACCATGATCAGGGAGCATCCTCAGGAGAAAGACTCAGGAAGGCATTGGCACATACAAGGAACTGAACTATCTGTATGGGGCTTTGAGGTTGGCTGAGGGGATATTGATGAATGCTAGCAGTGTCTGCTACACCACTTTAAGCACTTTATAATATTAACTCATTTACTTCATGTAACAACACTATGAAATGTTCTATTATTATCCCCATTTTATAGATGAGGAAACTGAGACACAGAGGGGTTTTACAACTTGATCAAGGTTCTCCAGTCAGTCTAATTTCAGAGCCTGCATTCTTTTTTTATTTTTATTTTTTGGGACAGGATCTTACTCTGTTGCCCAGGCTGGAGTGAAATGGCACGATCATGACTCACTGTAGCCTCAGCCACCCAAGCTCAAGTGATTCTCCCACCTCAGAGCCTCCCAAGTAGCTGGGACCATGGACACACACCACCATGATGGCTAATTAAAAAAAAATTTTTTTTTTGTAGTGATGGGGTTTCACTATGTTGCCCAGGCTGGTCTCAAACACCTGGACTTAAGCAATCCCCCTGCCTTGGTCTCCCAAAGTGCTGGGATTACAGGCATAAGCCACTGTGCCTGGCCAGAGCCTGCATTCTTTTGAGAAGTTTTGACCATAATTCTCAGTAAAAAATATATTTTATATCACAATTCTGCTCCCAAACACACTTACACTAAATAAATAAAAGATTCCTAAAACAATACTCATCTGTACCACGTGCAATGCACTCTGAAATTTTCTTTTTATTTTTTCAATCACGTTATTTTAAAAATGGTGTTAGTCACCCACTAAATTGTTTTCATAACCCAGTAATGGGCTGCAACCCACGGTTTTGGAAAAGACAATGCTCTAAAATTCTATTTTACAGGACAATGTTGATGTCATAAGGCTGGCATGGGGAATGATATGGGGTAGGTGCCCAGGGAAGGTTGGTTTCCTTGTGTGCCCTTTTTGGCAAACCAGAGCCTATGAGCTGCTACCTTCTAGGCTTGCATACAGAGGCCTGGCTGGACCTAGCACATTTCTTAAATCCTAGACTTGTCCCAGTGGAATCTGCTCAGCCTCGTCCCTGGGGATGGGCACCATCTTGGGCTGTGACCTTCAATTCACCGGCTCCCCAGAAGCCAGCTCCTCCTTGGGAGGTGAGGTTATACCCTGTCCCCACAACGTTGTCATTTCCTTCCCCTGAGTCTCTCTGTGTGAGGATTGTTCCCCTAATCAGGATGGAGACGCAGTTCATTACAAGCTGGTGAGGCAACGGCTCTGTGCTCCAGGCCCGAGACAGGCTGTCTGGGAGCTTGGCCAGCCTCCCACTGCCCCGGACATCAGGGCAGTGGCCTCAGAGCAGAACCAGCTCGCTGGGTTTGTCTGCCTCCTTCCCAAGGGACACAGGCAGACAGACACTGTTTGCTGAGACTTCCACAGCTTTCATTATTATAAAACCTCTGCCGTGCTCAGACAATGAGTTTCAGCAAATGATAGCACTACTTCCGAGAGCATCTGTAGAGCACCTAGAGTAACAACTGGACTTTATTGAGTGTTTACCATGCACCAAGCCCTGGGCTAAACACTTTACCTGCAGACTGTTCGTCTTTACAGCCAACCCAGTAGGTAGGTGTAACTATCCCCACTATACAGATGCAGAAACGGAGGCACAGAATGTTTTGGTAGCTAAACAAGCTCACCAGGAGGCTAGAAGGTGGCCACACCTAGCTGGCCCCACTGACTCCACCAACTGCCTCCCTTTGCTGTGTTGCATACAGGAATGTGACTCCAAGTTTTTCCTTCCTTCTGGATCCAACTCTGGCTTCACTCTGCTCAGCAGCCAGGTGAGTTTCCATAGGTGACTTTGTCTCTCTGAGCCAAGTTTCCTCATCTGTAAAACAGGGCCTAGTGGTACTTCCTTCCTCAGGCTGTTAGGAAGAGTAAATGAAATAATGTATATAAACGCATCTCCTGGAGCTCCTAACACATAAGAGGTGCTCAATAAATCTATTTATGAAAGAGTCGATTCGGCTGTTTACCTACTGACTTGACAGTATCCCACAGCCATTTCCCAGAGGCATGATGTCACTATCCAGAGGATAATAGCCAATCTAGAAACCTCCATGTGTTCCTGGGCTTCTCATATTTATGCCTTGTCTTGCCCCACTGCCCCATCTTACTGACTTCCCTGGGGCAGAAATCTCCAATATGACTAATATCTCTTGGAGGGCTATGAAGAAGCCATTCATTTCCTCCAACAACAGACCCTTCCACCCAAGATGAGGAGAATAGCCATGTGGTGGCTGCAGAGCCTGGTGCAGAAATTCTCGTTAGCTGCAGTTTAATTACTGCCTGCCGTATAGGTTTTTAATAACAGTAAGTCCCAATTAGTTGCTTGTTACTTCAGAAATAATTACTGATAGTGGACCTTTGTCTCTGTTTTAATTCCAGCTTCATTCCCAAGCTGCGGAAGTCTAAACAAGTGGGCATTTTTAGCTGAAGGAGGTGGGGAGGATTGGGGATGCGTGAGGAATGTCTGCACAGAACTGCGAGTTTCACTGGGGTGCATGTGTTTGTCTGAGATGAGTGGAGAAATGGCTGTGGCCGTTTCTCACCTCTGTGAAGAAAATCCTGGGCCCCTGTCTTGAGCTAAGGACAGGGATGGGGCCATGCTCTCAAGGGCAGGTGGGTCTGGACATAGCATTCTCTGCACAGAGAGACCACGGGGGAGCTGGCCTCCGGTTATGACCCATGCCAATGGCATGCCCTTCCGCTGCCCTGGGGGACCAGGCCCCAGCCACTGACCAGCTCAGAGGCAGATGCCACCGCCCCCTGACAGTGACAGGCACAGCCAGATGGAAGAGTGGCTTTTGGGAGCGGGGAGAGGGGAGGGGGTGTGCCGTCTCTTCCGCAAGGGCAGTGCCCCAGCCTCAGCCACACTTCTGATCTGCAGTCCAACAGATCTTTCAGGCATGCCAAAGAGAACCTGGGGGTACCAGGGGGTCCTCAGAGCTCACACTGCACTTGTGGCACCCACAGCGAATAGCCGTCTGTGAGCCGAGGAAACTGTACACAGGTAAGACGGTCACCGTGCTTTGTTTGAAGTAAGATAGTCTCCTAGCTTCAGGGAATTCTTTTTCAGTCTGACCTGCTTTTATGCTGCTTTGTCTTTTTAACTTTTATCCTATTGTACCTGGGAAGCTATTGTAGTGCTGATGAGTTATTGTCTGCTGAAGTTATGTAGCGATCAGAGCTAACATGTGTTGGGCATGCCAGACCTTCTTCTAGGTGATATGTTTGTATTTATTCATTTAATCCTCACAGACAATGCTCTGAGATTAATATAATTATAATTATCAGCCCTCATTTGCAGATGAGGAAATGGAAGCACACAGAAAGATTAAGGAATTTGCCCAAGGTCACCCAGCCCATATGTGGCAGAGCTAGGGAGATTCCCTCCCGGGGAGTTTGACTCTACCACCAAGCTTTTGACCAGTAGGTTATCCTGCCTCTTATGTAAAGGACTTGACCCATTAGAGAATGGGATGCTTCACAATGCAAATATCCCCTGTGATTTTTCTTTAGTTGGCTCTGCATAATACTTTCTTTTATGGCCTGTGTGTGTGTGCGTTTGGTGATCCTTGTGTTGATTTTTGGTTCCAACTGTGTTCTCTGAAAGCTTCTCTCCATTTGAAATGTCGGGGTCCAGTCAAATGCCTCTGTTCTTAGTGTTTGTGCAGTTTCCATGATGGATGAAATGGCAGGGGCACTTCTGAGCCCAGCCTAGGACTGTGGCCCAGGCCACCCACGTTTGGAGGTGACAAAGCCCTCTGTGCCATCATGCTGGCCAGCGTTGGTCCTTTTCAATGTGTCCTGTCCCTCTTTCCTCATGACCAACTTGTCGAGGGAAGACGTCGCACTGCTGAGCCAGTAATTTGCTTTTATTCTCGCCATGTTCTTTGGTTTCTTTCCCCCTGAGAATCGTTCCCAGTGGAATTGCAAACGGTTTGGCTGGAAAAACCTGCTGAAAATCCATCCTTTCTCATGTTTTCCTTCTTACCTCCTGTTCGTTTCATCCATCCGGCCAAACTGCGAGGTTGTCTTATTGTTAATAATCTGGGCTACTCTGTGTTTGGAGGTTCATTTGGAAAATTGTGTCCAGCAGGCAGAAATGCTCCACTTCATCTCAGACACAAAGGCGTTCTTTGAAGGTACAAAGGGTTTAGTATTAAATAAGTAAGCAAACAAGCCTGGCCTTTGAGGAGAGAAGTGTGGAAGGGGTAGGGAGAAAAAGAAAACTGCCTCATCAAACTGTACCTTGGTTTATTTAGACAAGGGGAGCTTATTTGTGTTTATTTTATGCTCACATCCCAAGGTTTCAAGGAATGCTTCTGTAATCTACTCCAGAGGCATCAGGGCTCTTGCCAGAATCCCTTGATGGCCAATCTTTTTGAAGTGTCAGGTGAAATGTGGGTGAAGGGACTATTCTGTTTGAGAAACAGCATGAGGGAGGGCTGATCCATTTTTCTAGTTACTGGGAACGTTTCCCTTTACTACGAGGGCTGATGCTCTTCTCCTGGCAGTATCTGCCCAGAAAAATCTCGAGCCTCAATGGGTATATCTCTTCCTTTTCGCTCTCTCCAAACTGAATTGCATCCGTATCTTAGTTTGGATCCTCCAACACAGACTGTGAAGTAAGTATTTCAGTGCAAGGTGCAAGTAGCTTATTTGGGAAGTGATTCCAGGAAGCACTGTGAGGGAGTGGGGAGTGAGACAGCAAGGAGAAAGCCAATAAAAGGTGTGCTAATGGGTGGGTCACTATAATGGGCAGCTGGGCTCAATCCCACAGGGGCCCTCTGAAGGACTATGTTGGACCTACCTCAGAATTGTCCCATGGAGGAACAAAGAAGCTGGGGTGTTTATGCACCAACTCATCTGCCTCATTGGGTGTGATTTTCTCCTGGGATGTGAGAACCCCAGCACTTGTGGCCTGCCCTGTTTGATGCACAAGAATCTCTCAGACACAGGATGTCCCTAGGCGAGGGACATGCCCACTGTCTGTGGATGACCTCCAGGCTAAGCCAAGGGAATATGACAGGGTGTCAACAGCATCTGCTAAAGCAATCAACTGCTCCAACATTGTGTGCACTGGACAAAATTATAAGAGTTGCCAATATTTACCTATAACCTCTAGCCAGTTACATGTGTATTAATCTTATTGATCCTCCAAAACTTTTGAGGAAGGGCTGCTGTCATCATCTACAGTACAGCATTGTGGCTAAGAACATGGACTCCAGAGCCAGAGTAACTGGGTTCAAATCTCACCTCTTCTGCTGGGTATTTGTGTGATTTGGGCGGGTTTCTTAGCTTCCTTGAGCCTCAATTTCCATACCTGCAAAATGGGGATAACAATAGTAACTACTTTGTAGTATTGTTTTTGAAGATCAAATAAGTTAATACACATAAAAGCAATTATAATAGTAGGCATATACTAGGTGTTAATAAACACTAGCTGGTGTTATCCTACAGATGAAGAAATTGAAGCTCAAGGAGGTTCTTAGCTGGAGGTTTTGTAGCCACCAAATGGTAGAGGCAAGATCTTAACTCAGGCTTTCTGCAGCAGCATCACTTTTTCTCCTATACCATGTGACTTTGTAATCATTAATACATGATAAAGCACTTTCTAAACTGTAAAGTGCTCCACGGAAGCTTTGCTTATATACTATTTCTCCTCCTTGGAACAGCAGATACAGTCTTGTTCTCTCAAGAGCTTCAGCCTGGTCTTTGAATTCTGCTATCTGTCATCTCTGTACACCTGGCACTGGGCACAGTGTCTGGCTGGGTGTCAGCTAGGTGGATAAGTTACCCAAAGCCCAGGACTGGCCCAGCGATCCCTTCCTTCAGAGCTCCTGCCTGTGAACTTCTGCTCAAAGTCAGGCCCTATCTCTATCACACACCCCAATTGCTGCTGCTTCCTCCTCCCTACTGCCCCTACACCCTACTTGGAACATCTTCCCTGTTCCACCCTGCCTTCTGCCTGGTCCAGTGATCATCTCCCACACCCCACTTCTACAATTTCTCCTTCCCTTGCCTCCACACTGGCCCTCCGGCCTCCCCTCCTAGACTCAGAGCAGCCCTCTACTTGGTCCTTTTTGGATGGTGCTCTTGGGTATATGTGTCAGTCTGGGCTTCCTACGCTGACCATAAGTTTCTTGGGGGCATAACTGAGTGGCATTTTTTCCTTTATTCATTTATCCATTGTGGTCCCAGACATGGTACCCCATCTGATAATGGGGAAATGGGAACAGGCAGAACAAGATTGATCCATGGTTGAAGAGCTCAGTTTGGGGGAAAACTGGCATGCAAACATTGCTATCAGTGACAGTGAATCTTGGTGGGGACACAGAGCTGAGGTGCCCAGAGACTAGGATCCTCTCCATGCGATGGGGTCAGAGATGAAGTGACACTAAAGCTCAGTTGTTAGCTTAGGGATGATTTGGTTGCAAGGAAAATAAACTTGCTCAAGCCAGGTTATGGAAAAGTGGGAGTGGGAATCTTTTAGAAACAAAGAGCAGGAACTTCTCCTCTAGGAACCAGAGAATCATCAGGGCTGCCGACGTCTGTCCTGCTCCTCTCTGCATGGCTTCCTTTCTGCACACAATCCTACACTGCCCAGCTCTGAGCCTAGATGACCTGCCCCACCAGGGCCCCATGGTCCTGTTGTCCCAGTCTCGAATCCCTGTGACACTCTGATTAGCCCAGCTTGGGCTAAGTGTTCATCCCCAGTCCAATCAGCTTTGGCCAGGAAATCGGGGACGTCAAGTATGAAAAAGATGCACAATCCCCCAGTGGGGGTGGGAGGCAAGGAATGCATCTCTACAAGTCTTTTTTTTTTTTTTTTTGAGATAGAGTCTCACTCTGTTGCCCAGGCTGGAATGCAGTGGCGTAACCTCAGCTCGCCACAACCTCCGCCTCCCGAGTTCAAGCGATTTTCCTGCCTCAGCCTCCCGAGTAGCTGAGACTACAGGTGAATGCCACCATGCCCGGCTAATTTTTGTATTTTTAGTAGAGATGGGGTTTCACTATGTTGGCCAGGCTGGTCTTGAGCTCCTGACCTCATGATCTGCCTGCTTCAGCCTCCCAAAGTGCCGGGATGACAGGCATGAGCCACCACGCCCGGCCACTTCTCTACAAGTCTTGAAGGGAGAAGAGAATATTAGTTTCCTGGGGCTGCCATAACAAGTTACCACAAACTTGGTGACTTAAGACAACAGAAATTTGTTCTCTCACGGTTCTGGAGGCCAGAAATATAAAAATCAAGGTGGGGGCAGAGCCATGCTTTCTTGGCAGACTCTAGAGGAAAGTCCTTCCTTGCCTCTTCCAGCTCTGGTGGCTCCAGGCGTCTCGTGGCTGTGGCAGCATCACTCCAATCTCTGCCTCTGTCTTCACCTGGCCCCCTCCGCTGTGTCCTCTGCCATTCTCTTCTCTTCTGAGGACATTTGTTATTGGATTTAGGGGCCACCCTAATCCAGGATAATCTCATCTTATGATCATTAACTTTACACCTGCAAAGATCCTTTTTCGAAATGTGGTTGTTTTTATGGATTCCAGGTGGACATATCATTTAGGGGACCACCATTCAACCCACTACAATGAGAGTCTGACAGATGGGGAAAGGGAGGAAGGGCATTCTAAGTTGAGGGAACAGCATGAGCAAAGGATCATTACTCAGGGAGCAATGACACATTTCTGCTCCATGAGCAGAGGGTTCACTGATGGCAACAGAGAGGGCTGAGGTTATGCAGGACAAGACCACAAAAGGACTTCCATGTCACATAGTAGCTTTGCCTTGTGGGCAGCAGGGGGTTCCACTGGTGGTTCTTGAGTGACAGAGGAGCATTATAAAATTTAAAATTTGTATCGTGAGCCAATCCTTCTGGCTGCAGCATGAAGCTGTATTAGAGGGGGACAGAAATGGAGGGAGGGAGATATTCACAGTTATAAACACCCACTATGTGCCAGGCATGTTTCTAGAGACTAGAAATAGAGCAAAAGAGGGCCAGGCGCAGTGGCTTATGTCTGTAATCCCAGCACTTTGGGATGCCAAGGCAGGTGGATCACGAGGTCAGGAGATCGAGACGATCCTAGCTAACACAGTGAAACGCCATCTCTACTAAACATACAAAAAATTACCCTGGCATGGTGGCATGTGCCTGTAGTCCCAGCTACTTGGGAGGCGGAGGTAGGAGGATCACTTGGACCCGGGAGGCGGAGGTTGCAGTGAGCCAAGATTGTGCCATTGCACTCCAGCCTGGGCAACAGAGCCAGACTCCATCAAAAAAAAAAAAAGAAAGAAAAGAAAAGAAATAGAGCAAAAGAGAAAAGGGACTAGGCTGCTGCTATATTAGAGCAGCATATCTAAAGCAGGGAAAGAGGAAAAAAAGCAGAGGAACAAAGATGTATAACATTAACTGGTAATAAGAGCTCAAAAGGAAAATCAAGCAAAGAAAGGGGTATAGTGAGTGATGGAAGATTTTATATAGGAGGTTCAAGGACGGCCTTTCTGATGAGGTGACATTTGAGTAGAGCCTGAAGGAAGGAAGGGAGGGAGGGAGCTATAAGGGTTCTGAGGGAAGAGTGTTCTGGGCAGAGGGAATGGCATGTGCAAAGGCCCGAGGCAGGAGCGTGCTGGGCATGTTCAAGGAACAGCAAGGAAGAGCGTGTGGCTGGGAGAGAGGGAGCAAGGGGAAAAGAAGTAGGCAGTAGCATCAGAGAGGCAGTGGGCTGTATCACATAGGACTTTCTAGGGCCCAGTAGAACTTTGGCTTTTACTATGAGTGAGATAGGGGGCTTTGGAGGGTTTTAAGCAGAGGAGAAACATCATGTGACTTAAATGTTTTTAAAGAATTACTCTAGAGGCTGTGAGAAGAAGAGATTGTGGGCCTGGAGGTGAGGGTAGGAGGAGGTTACTGCAACAGTCGGGTTGAAAGATGACAGTGGCTTGGACTGGGGGGGCAGCAGTGGTGTGTTTAAACGTGGCCAGGTGCTAAATATGTGCTCAAATCAGAGTTGATAGGATTTATTAATGGATGGTGTATAGAGTGTGAAAAGAGGAGTTAAAAATGACTCCAAGGATTGGGGTCCGAGCAACAGGAAGGATGGAGTTGTCATTTATGGGGTTGGGGAACTACAAGAGGACTGGGCTGGAGCAGCTAGGATTGAGAGTTTGGGGACATATTAGGTATTGGTGGCTTGGGATGCATTACATCATTGAATCTTGCTTTGTGCCAGGCAATGCTCTAACTACCTCATGGCTATTAACTCCTGTGACACTTGTAGCAGCCTCATGAGATGGGCACTTGTATCCCTCTGTTTTACAGGTGAAGAAACTAAGGCACTGAAGTTGGTTGATATGGTTTGGCTATGTCCCCACCCAAATCTCATCTTGAATTGTAGCTCCCACAATTCCCATGTGTCGTGAGAGGAACCTGGTGGGGGATTGAATTATGGGGGTGGGTCTTTCCTGCACTTTCTGATGATAGTGAAGGAGTCTCATGAGATCTGATGGTTTTAAAAATGAGACTTTCCCTGCACAAGCTCTCTCTTTGCCTGCTGCCATCCATGTAAGACATGACTTGCTCCTCCTTGTCTTCTGCCATGATTGTAAGGCCTCCCCAGCCATGTGGGACTGTAAGTCCATTAAACTCATTTTTCTTCCCTGTCTTGGGTATATCTTTATCAGCAGCATGAAAACGGACTAACACATTGGTTAACTTACCCAAGGCCTCCAGTTGGTGAATTGCAGAGCTAGGATTGAGCCCAGACAGCCTGTGTCCAGGGCTCATGTTCTAACCACAACATTGGACTGCTGCCTGTTTTTTGAAAGGTCCAGGGGAGGAGTTGGGGCAAGGGATATTTACTTAGGAAAGAAAAAATACCCACAGCTGCTTCTGATGTGCCTCCATCCAGCTGCCCCTTCAACCCCCAAACTCATCTAGATCTTTTGGTTTTGGGGGAGAAGCACTTAGTTGTCTGGCCCAGCACCACCTAAGATCCTCTCCCAAGGAAAGTAAAGGAAGATGGACTCCTCTGCACTGATCCGAAGTGTGTTTACCGTTTCCTGTTGTCTGTGAAATGCAAGCTTTGTTTCTATCTATTTTAAAAACATATACTGCAGGAAAATAATGGCTCAGTGGACATGTTTAAGTTTCTGGGTCCCAAGCCATTTCTAAATATTACTAAAAAAAAAAAAAAAAAAAAGGAAAGTCATGAAAAGCAGCACAGGCTCTACTTAGCTGAGACCTGTGCAAGGGAGCATGTGAGGATGGAATGGTTAGCGGGGAAGAGGGTAGGCACAGGCCTCCACAAAGCCTTCCTGGCATAGGCAGCAGCACCGCCTCCTGGACCTCATTTGTTTGCCTAGAACGGACTCTTTCTCAATGCAGCCTTTTTCTAAGGGCTTCTAGCAAGGTCCCTGCAAAATGGGTCATTTCTTTTCATCAGATTTGGGATTTGGAAGGTCCTGATATTCCAGGCCCTGGACAGGATTTGGGCATGGGTTGTGTTGTTTCGCCAGGACATCCTATTAACATGAAACCGATGCAACCTGCTGCTCATCTTGGAGTCTATGAGGAGAGAGGGATAGTGGATTACTCCAGGAAATCCAGGGGCCTGTGGAATCATACCATTTCAGACAGAGGCAAAAGATTAATCGGGATTAGTGAGGGGTCTGCATTCAAGACTGGTTTTGAACTATATAATTTTATCTGTTTGAGTTCCACTTAAGTGCTCAGAATTACTCAGAGGCAGTTAAGCAGAGATCCCTAGGGAGAGCTTGCTTTATTGCAGTTAGGAATAATCTGTGACTGGCTTCTTGGCAGCACAAGCCAAACTCCTTTGTTTGGCTGTCAAGACTCTGCAAAGCCTGAGCCTACTTACTGGTTTGTTATTTCAAAATGTATTGGATATTGGATACTATTACATGCCAGGTAATTTGCTGGATGCTTTCACATTCGTTGCTTTATTTAACCTTCACCCTAATCCTGAGGCTTAAATGTTACACTACTCATTTATAGATAAAGAAACTGAGGCTCAGAGGTGTCAGCTTGCCCCGGGTGTTAAAGCTGATGAGAGTGAGTTTTGACTCAGTGTCCAGTGCTCCTCGCTGACCTCACTTCTCCATTTTCCACTTTTTTTTCCCTTAACCGTCCTCTCCTCACCTGCCCCTCCCAATTGCTTCAGCTAAACTCTGCCCACTCCCAGCTCCTTGCCTTTTCTCTTGCTGCTGTTCCAAGCAGGCACTCAATGTTAGTCTCATCCAAATCTCCAAGCCCTGTCCTATACCCTGTTAATTCTTCAAAGTGCCCACAGAGGGGGACCCCAAAGGCCACTTGGAAGTGGAAGCACTCTAAATTACCTCTGCCAAGAGATATGACACCCAGAACATCATGGAAGCGGACAGAAGAGTCTCCTACAAGACCCTCATCTTGTTTCTCTATTATCCTTTATTTTTTATTGTTTTAGCCTGTTATCAGGCTAATTGCAACCCCAAAGGCAGGCCAACAGCATGGCCTTACCTGAGATCTTAGAAATGCAGAGGCTCAGGCCCCATTCCAGATCCATTGACTCACAATCTGCATTTTAACAGGATCTCCAAGTGATTCTCCAACACTTTGAAGTTGGAGATGCATTGCTCCAGCTGGCATGCACCTTCTACACTGTATGGGCCAGCTCCCAGGCCAGGGAAGGAAGAGAAGGGTCTGCTTACAGCTGGGCTCTGATCTGCCTGCTCTGCAACCACACTGGTTACAGGGCTGCTCTCAGTTTGTGTCCCTGGGGAGTTTGAAGAAGGTGCAATGGAGATGGCTCCTACCATCCTTTCCAGTTGGATCTTCAGCTCTTACTCTACATAGGCCCACAGGGGTGGCTATCACCCTCAATCCTGACTTCTTTCTCAGATATTCCACTGTTTGCCTTTGAAACAGGGAGCCCTCTTGGCCCAGAGGAAAGCCAGGATGATTGGTCCCTAGCTGCCCTGTTCTTGCTCTGCTAGGCCTGGGGACCAGCTCTGTTCCACCTTGCCATCATGAGCTCTGGGGAAGGCAGCCCACTGGTGAGCAGAAGAGGCACTGCCTTTCTAAGTGGAGCTAGGATAGCTGTCATCTGAGGTTGCAGCTGGAAGATGGGCCAGTTCCACTTAAATGTATCTGACTGCTACTTAACCCAACACTGCAGGTTCCTGCCATATCAGCTGATTGTACTCCTTGCCCCAAAGGAAGAAGTAAGCAGTTACTTCTTGCACACTGTCTCCACTCATGGCTCAGCTCTTTTCCTTGTCAGTCTTAGAGTCTCTAATGAATGGGTATGGCTGGGCTGAGAATACTTTGAGGGACAGGGAAGTAAACAGACTCCTGGAGCAGGATTTGAGATGGGAACTCAGATTACAGACTTCATAATCACAGCTTGGAAGAGAAGTGTCGTGTGTAAAGGGAACCAAGAAGACAAATATGTCATCTCCTTTTGAGACATTTCAGCAGAGATTCTTCAAACAAGATAACTGACCACAGAACCCTAGTCTTGCTTCTTTATTATTCTTGCTATTGTGCTAGATCAGGAGGCTAAATGCAATCCCAAGAGCTACTGTGTATTGATGGCTTACTTTGATCCAGAGACTGTGCTGTGCACATCAATGCATTATCTCAGTGCAAAACCAGAACCTCCCCCAATTCTCCCATTTTACAGCTGAAGAAAAAACAATAACAACCCTGGTTACCCATCAATAGGGGGCAATTTTCAAATTCAGCTCTGACCTCAAAGACTTCTCCGCACTACCATGCTCTGCATTCCAGCAGAGCAAATGGGCTGCTTGGGGACTGTTCAGAGCTCTGTTGTTCAAATAAACAGAACTCATGCTTTCACTGCATGAACATAGGTGTGTTCATAAGTGGTAAGATGTTGTTCAGACCACTGCCTCCTTCCTTGGGTGTCGGATCCCCTCATCTGCCATCATGTCCTCTCTTGTGCTATGTCCAGATGCCAGCTGAAGCCCAGCAGATGCCACTATGAAAAGAAAGCACAAGCAAAGCAAATCCACTGCCTTGCAGTGCTTATTAGTGCATGAACACAATGATGCCCTTGATGTTTTTCAGAGGAAGGGGCTTGCAGCCCAAGTCCACTTCGGGATGTGAACTTATCTCCACACAAAGGTTCAATTGAAATGACAGTGTTTATTTATTTTGAGGAAACTTGTCCTGTGTCAACCATGATCTGGAGGAGAAAAGATAGCCATATGCCATATGGGCAAGTCCCACACACTCACACACAAGTACTCCCATAAAACCTAGTTGTACTGACATTAGGAAATGGAAATACTTCTGTAAGAAACAGGGTTTCCTTCCCTTTCTTTTGGAGCCAGCTCTATTGGTTCCCTATTACTACTGTAACAAATTACCACTAACTCTGTGGCTTGAAACAATGCAAATTAATGACTTTCTGGAGGTCCGAGTTGAAAATCTAGGTGTCAGCAGGGCTGCATTCCTCCTGGAGGCTCTAGAGGGAGAATCGATTTCCTTGTCTTCCCCAGTTTCTAGAGGCTGCCCACACTCCTTGGCTGGCGGCCCCCAGGTGCAACACTGGCATCACTGTGACCTCTGCTTTCATGGTCTCATTTCCTTCTCTCATTCTTCTGCCTTCTTCTCCCATCTTTGAGGGCCCTTGTGATTACATTGGGCCCACCTGAATAATCATCTCCCTATTTTAACATCCTTAATTTAATCTGATCTGCAAAATCACTTTTGTCATAAATGTGCCTATTCACAGGTTCAGGGGATTGGGTTGCAGACATCTCTAGATGGCATGATTCTGCCTATTTCACCAGTAGAGGCCTTTTTGAAAGCAGATAACACTGTGAGATGTGTTAATTAAAGACAAGCTGCAGGCATATTTTAGCCATTTATCTTACTACTAAAAGGACAGTAACCAATTCCAAATATAAAAATAGAAACAAAAGTTGAAATTGAGAGTTGAAAATTGAGAAAGAGAGGAAAGAGGGGAGGGAGAAAAAGAGAATACAAAATATATCAAGAATGAGTCTGTAGAAACACAGCGAACGCCTTCCACAGAGGGGAGAGAGAGAGGTAGAGAGGGAAGAACAGGTGAAGGGAGGGTGAAGGGAAGGAAAATTATTACAGGTGAGGGAATAGCATGGGCAAAGGTCTAAAGGCAAGATGGAGCCATCACCAGTTCATTCATCCTGGTGCTGTGGTTGATGGTCTGTAGGTTAGTCTCTCCCAGAGGCACTAAGTGCCTTGAAGACGGAAATCATGTGTACCCCAACGGCTTGGCAGAGAAGACTAACCACTGCATGCTTCACCTAGCCTTAACTGGGGAGGGAGGAGGTTATTACCGTTAAATATCTAGAATCAATTGAACAGATGATTATTGGCCATGCAAGCCTCTGTGTTCTCAAAGGTTCTACTCTACACTCAAATCTTGAGAGGAAGGTGGAAAGAGTTGCTCAGTGGGTCCATATTGGCTCTAGTGCCAAGACTGGACCTCTGTTTAAGTCACGCATCACTGAAATCTACCAGTAATAACAGATAACTATAACTGAGCCCTTACTACATGCAGAGGTCAACTAATCCTCTCAACAGTTTTGCAGGCTAGGAACAAATATAATCCCAATTTTACAATGAGAACACTAAGCTAGGGGCTCTCCATCAGATGCCCAAAACCAGGATTGATAGGTGCTAATTGAAGGGCTGCCATTCCTCGAGCAGAAAGAATGTTAGAAAGTCATTTGATAGCAATCATATCCCCAGGATCACGGGTGGGGGTGACAGAGAATGGTTGAACTCTCAGTTTGGGAGCTCATCTCAGTTACTGAAATAAATCCCCTCCTTATTTCATCTGCTTTAGTTCAATTCAATCATTTTTTTCTTTTATGATTCAACTTGATTCCAAAAAAGGATTTGAGGAGGCTTAAAATATATAGTTGACAAAAGATAATAACCTATATGTGGATGAGGAAGTCAGAATAAAGAGGAAAATAAAGGGATGGGGAAATCAGATTTTGCCTAAGGCAATGGGTGCCATGGGCTCATTCATGCTACATAGATGTGGGCTACAGTTGCAGCTCTGAGCTTTCTATACAATGAATTCCCTTTGAAGTCTCAGAAATCTCTTACTGCTTTATAATGCAGGTATAGCAGAAACAACTTTTCACAGGTGAAGTGCATCAGAGCTTGAAGAGCTTTGTCATAACCTGTTGATATCCAGTTCTCAAATGACCATCAGTCTTAGGGAGGAAGCCTAGAGGTCAATCAGCTTCAGAGCAGCAGAATATGGGCACTTGTTCCATTTCCAGCAAATGGATAGATGGATAAGTGGATGCATGGATGGATGGACGGAGCAGTGGATGGATGGATAAGTGGATGGATGGATGGATGGATGGATGGATGGATGGATGGATGGATGGTGGATGGATGGATGGATGGATGGATGGATGGATGGATGGATGGATGGGGCAGTGGATGGATGGATGGATGGAGGTGGATGAATGGGTGGGTGGATGGATGCATTCGTAAGAGCCCAGGCCTACTTGCCTAAATGCCTGTAAACTTAGCACCTCTTTGTCTTTCTCCAGGCTCAGCCCAGCCCCTTCCTGGGTGAGAGGGACTGTACTAGTCTGTTTTCATGCTGCTGATAAAGACATACCCAAGACTGGGAAGAAAAAGAGGTTTAATTGGACTTACAGTTCCACATGGCTAGAGAAGCCTCAGAATCATGGTGGAAGGTGAAAAGTGCTTCTTACATGGTGGCAGCAAGAGAGAATGAGGAAGAAGCAAAAGCAGAAACCCCTGATAAACCCATCAAATCTCGTGAGACTTATTCACTATCACGAGAATAGAATGGGAAAGACTGGCCCCATGATTCAATTACCTCCCCCTGGGTCCCTCCCACAACACATGGGAATTCTGGGAAATCTCAGCATTTCAAGTTGAAATTTTGATGGGGACACAGCCAAACCATATCATTCCACCCCTGGTCCCTTCAAATCTCATGTCTCACATTTCAAGAAACTAATTGTTCCTTCCCTACAGTCCCCCAAAGTCTTAACTCATTTCAGCATTAACCCAACAGTCCACAATCAAACGTCTCATCTGAGACAAGGCAAGTCCCTTCTGCCTATGAGCCTGTAAAATCAAAAGCAAGCTAGTGACTTCCTAGATACAATGGGGGTACAGGTATTTGGTAAATACAGTCATTCCAAATGGGAGAAATTGGCCAAAATTAAGGGGTTACATGGCCCATGGAAGTCCAAAATCCAGTGGGGCAGTCAAATTTTAAAGCTCCAAAATGATCTTTTTTGACTCCAGGTCTCACATCCAGGTCACTCTGATGCAAGAGATGGGTTCCCATGGTCTTGGGCAGCTCCACCCCTGTGGCTTGGCAGGGTACAGCCTCCCTCCCAGCTGCTTTCACGGGCTGACATTGAGTGTCTGTGGCTTTTCTAGGCACATGGTGCAAGCTGTCAGTCGATCTGCCATTCTGGGGTCTGGAGAACGGTGGCCCTCTTCTCACAGCTACACTAGGCAGTGCCCCAGTAGGGACTCTGTGTGGGGAATCCCACCCCACATTTTCCGTCTGTACTGCCCTAGCAGAGGTTCTCCATGAGGGCACCGCCCCTGCAGCAAACTTTTGCCTGGACATCCAGGCATTTCCATACATCTTCTGAAATCTAGGCAGAGGTTCCCAAACCTCAATTATTGACTTCTATGCACCCACAGGCTCAGCACTACATGGAAGCTGCCAAGGCTTGGAGCTTCCACCCTCTGAAGCCATGGCCCAAGCTCTACATTGGCCCCTTTCAGCCATGGCTGGAGTGGCTGGAACACAGGCTGCCAAGTCCCTAGGCTGCACACAGCACAGGAACCCTGGGCCTGGCCCATGAAAGCATTTTTTCCTCCTGAGCCTCTGGGCATGTGATGGGAGGGGCTGCCGTGAAGGTCTCTGACATGGCCTGGAGATATTTTCCCCACGGTCTTGGGGATTAACATTAGGCTCCTTGCTACTTATCAAAATTTCTGCAGCCAGCTTGAATTTCTCCCCAGACAATGCGTTTTTCTTTTCTATCACATAGTCAGGCTGCAAATTTTCCAAACTTGTGCTCTGCTTCCCTTATAAAATGGAATGCCTTTAGCAGTACCCAAGGCACCTCTTCAATGCTTTGCTGCTTAGAAATTTCTTCCACCAGATACCCTAAATCATCTCTCTCAAGTTCAAAGCTCCACAAATCTCTAGGGCAGGGGCAAAATGCCACCAGCCTCTTTGCTAAAACATAACAAGAGTCACCTTTACTTCAGTTCCCAACAAGTTCCTCATCTCCATCTGAGACCACCTCAGCCTGGACCTTATTGTCCATATGGCTATCAGCATTTTGGGCAAAACCATTCAACAAGTCTCTAGAAGGTTCCAAACTTCCCCACATTTTCCTGTCTTCTGAGCCCTCCAAACTGTTCGAACCTCTGCCTGTTACCAAAGTCACTTCCACATTTTCAGGTGTCTTTTCAGCAACACCCCATTCTACTGGTACCAATTTACTATATTAGTCTGTTTTCACAATGCTGATAAAGACATACCTGCAACTGGGAAGAAAAAGAGGTTAATTGGACTTATAGTTCCATATGGCTGGGGAGGCCTCAGAATCATGCCAGAAGGCAAAAGGTGCTTCTTAAATGGCAGTGGCAAGAGAGAATGAGGAAAAAGCCAAAGCAGAAACCCCTGATAAACCCATCAGATCTCGTGAGCCTTATTCACTATCACAAGAATAGCATGGGAAAGACTGGCCCCCATGATTTCAGTTACCTCCCCGTGGGTCTCTCCCACAACACTTGGGAATTCTGGGAGATGCAATTCAAGTGGAGATTTTGGTGGGGACACAGCCAAACCATACCAGGGACCCAGCTGGCAAATTTCCACAATTAACTAGGGTCTACCCAGTGTTTGAGCTGAGGATATGGAGGGGATGTGAGGCTTTAGGGGAAAAAAATCATGTTTTTGTCTTGCTTTTATTATCATTCTAAATATGCTTTCCTGTGTCCTTTCCCTACCACCACCACTGCATCAGGCAGGCCTTGGGTATGGACAGATCTCCCAGGAGGGGCTGTCCTTGGCCCCCCAGGCTGGAAATGTCTTCTGTTTGCTAGGTGGTTGAAGAAGCAGCCATCTCATCTAATCAGACTTGATGTCTTGATGATGTGGGAGGAGGTCTGAGCTGTTTGGGGGATCTGAACTTGGCTTCTATGGCCAATCCTCTCCAGGACTTGCAGGGGTTGCTACAACTCTCCCAACCCAGGTTTCACTGAGTCTAAAAGAACTTTTCATCATGGGCAAGAACCAAGCGGCCAGAGTTGGAATCCGCTTTTAACTAGCTATATGACCTTTGGCAAGTTAGTTTACCTGCCTGTGCCCCAGTTTCATCCATAATAATGTTACTTAGCTCAAAGGTTTCAAGGAGGATATATGACATAATTCATGTGAAGTGCTTACTACAATGCCTAACCAATTGTAAGCAACTCAGTAAATGTAAAATGGATAAAACCTAAATTGCCTCATCTACCTCACAGGTTTGCTGTAAAATGCACATGAGTTATTCATTCATGCAAAAAATAATTTTTAGCACTTTCCATATGCCCAATCTGATAATAGGGCTGAAGGGTGAGCTTCCTTCCTTCTGGGCCTCTTTCATGAAAAAGCTTTGAGAACTGCAGGGTGCTGTACAGATAAAGAGGGTCGTGGTCTTACCCAGGGTGGAGCCTCTGGTGCAAAAGGCCTTAACACAAGGCTGGCAGCACAACTTTCTTAAAATGAAGTTGATGCGGAAGCCCAGTCCATAAAGCAAATAAAATCTGGTGGGGGTTGAAGAGAAGATGAGGCGGGGGCTGGGTCCCGCTGGCTCTGTTCCTCTCCACTCCAGCCTAGTTCCGTGAGACACCTCCTGGAAACCTCTTGGCTGCTCAGAACAGAGATAAAATCCTCAGGTGCAGTGGTAGCATGTGCCTTTCTTTTGGCTCCACCCCACCCTTTCTCTCTCTCTTTAATTAATAAATTTTATTGTATAGAGCAGTTTTAGGTTTACAGCAAAATTGAGCAGAAGTACAGAGAATTCCCATGTAACCCCTGGCCCTGCACATATAGCATCCTCTGCTATCAATATCACACCAGTGTGTGGTGCATTTGTTACACTCAATGAACCTACATTGACACATCGTGGTTATCACCCAATGTCCATAGTTCACATTAGGGCTCACTCTTGATGTCCTGCTGTCTTTTCAACACACACATCTGGCCACTGGAGGAGAGTGAGACCCAGCTCTGTGGGCCAGTGGCATAGGTCATGCTGGTGGAGGCATTTTCTCTGTAGCTGTGGTTTTCCTGTTCTGCTCAGGGCCTCTGCCAGGAATTTCCCCCAGAACTCTATAGAGTGAATGGTCATGCCCTCCAGGTCACAGTGAGGATTATGATGGCGACTTCTCTTCTTTAATCCCTATGTGCCTTCTGTTTTCTGGATCTCTTCCTTAAAGACCTCTCTAGCCACCATAAGCTTTCATTTTTACTACCCAACATGGTACTCTTCTTTGTGACTTCTGTCCCACCCCCAATGCTATTACTTCATGCTCAAAATTATGTCCAAGAGAGGAGCCATGATGGAGTCCACAGATGGCTGCCTGCCCCAAACTGGGGGAAGCTCAGAATGGGTACTTTATACTCATTGCCTGAGAGTCTGGGCTTACTAGTGCCTACTCAGCTGCTCAGGCTGACTTCCAACAATAACAAATATGTATATTAAATATAAAGATGTATACATAACATACTAAAATATGTAAAAATATACTGTATATATCATATATATGATATATATATATATATAATGACCAGAGTTTTTAACACTTAAATGGATTTATGTTCATATTCAAACTCCTCTATTTACTAATAGTTTGACTTGGGAAAACTTGCCGAACTCCTCTGAGCCTCTATTTCCTTATTTGTAAAATGGGGATAATAATAGTACGTCCTCATATGGTTGTTGTAAAAGCCAAGTAATATATACGTAATGTCTTACACCCATATACACATGTATTAAATGCATTTTTAGTAACAATAATAAATGCAAAACAGTGGCTAGGCACTCAGTGCTAGACATTCATTATATACATATACACATATATGAAATGCATTTTTAGTAATAATATTTCTGAGCCATAATGAATCAGCTCTAAAAGGGGAAGCATTGAAGATGGCAATGAAATGAATCATGTCCCCTTATTACCAGAGGTATTGTGAGCTTAATCATAGCAGCCTCCACTTATTGACAGTGTGTGATGTGTTAGCACCCTGCTCCTGCTTCAAATGCTCATTACATTGAATCTTAGCAAAGCAACCACATAGGGTAGGCTTATTTTATTTTTCAGAAAACTGAAGCAGTAAGCCCATCAGCTCTGTCTGTGTCCACTGTTGGGGGCATCCTGACCAGTACCCAGCCCCCACCCCTAACCCTGTAAGCAGAGTGCTGCCTCCCCATCATCATGCTCTCAGAGCTGTTTGTTTTCATGATCCCCACTTTATCTGACAGCCCACACACAGCCACACAGCTCAGGGGCATTGCTCCAGGCTGCAGAATTTTTACAAGCAGCACACAGTGGAAACATTCACAGGTTTTTTTTTTCTTCCCTTTTTTCCAAAATAGAGCCCCGTAGGCTATGTGATTGTGTATTCACATTTAGGCCTACATGTCCTTCTTGGAGTCCAGAAGTCCAGGGCACACCATGCTGAGTATTTCTGTGTTTGTAATTTAATGTGGGCCCACCTCTCTTTATCAGTGTTCAGAGATAACCATTTTTGCGCTTGACTGTGTGTATGTGTGTGTGTGTGTGTCTGTGTGCGTGATTTGTGGCTCTCTGGGCTGGCCTCCCCTATGTGTGTGTATTGCAGCCTGTTTGTAAGCCTGGGTACATGCCCGCCTCTCTCCCAAGGGTGTCCTTAGACACACGTAAACTATCCTTCACTTCTGTTGTTGAGACTCTCCTAGGACACTTTGCCCCCGCAGAGCAGGGAGAGTTGGGAGAGGGAATGTTTAGTCTGGAAGGCAGTCAGGCAGGCAGCTGGAGACTCCCTGTGGAGCACCCAGGCTGGCGAGCTGGCCCCCAGGGTTGCTCCACATGCCCTGATGATGGGGAGGACAGCGCTGTCCTGCATGCCCTGGACCAAGGTGCATGCTTCTGCTTGGGCGACTCTAGGCCCAGGATGGCTCCTCTGGCATAAGTGCTGAGAGGGCTCTCAGCAAACCCCAGCCCTATCAAGATGGGTTCCTTTTTCCTTTTCCTGGTTCTTTTCAGTCCTCAGAATAGGTTTTTATGCTGAATTGAGGCTGAGAGGTTAGCATAGAGATGTAGAAAGAGCATGAGGCTTTGGTGTCAGGCAGACCCAAGATAGAATTCTGCCTTTGCCATGTACTCATAATTTAATACTGAGATAGGGAAAATTACTTACCCTCTGAGCCTCAGTCTCCTCATCTATAACATGGGTCTCATAACATTACATTGCAGGCTCATTTGGGGGCCTGAATGATAAAATCTGTGTCAAGTACCTAGCTTGTTCTCTCCTTTTTTCCCCTATTTTCTCCCTAGAAGTCTCTAGGTAATACAGATTTCTGACTGGAGCAGCAGGGCAACACCACATTTCTTTTCTTTCTAGGAAAAGAGCTATTTATTTTTAATGACCTAGTTGAGAGGCAGCAGGGTCAGAGAAAGGATGTAGCTTTGAAAATGGTTTCTTTTAGCTTCCTATAACTTGAGGTTAATTTCTCATGCCCTAGTTAGGTGGGTGTTAGAAGGGCATCTTAGGAGGATGCTGGCAGCTGGAATAGGGGTAGGGTGGAATTCTGCAGAAAGCATACACCTGCCTTCCCAACAGGTTTATGAGCTGGTAATCAGCCCTCTGGGGGTACATCAGCTATTAACTGTCTGGTAATGGGGGGATAACAGGCTGCTTGCTGCTCTGCTTCGAGGATTCTGTATTAAAGAAGATGACACAGGCCTGCCTTAAAGGGACTTCCACTCTCACGGAGAGAGACACATGAATCAAGAAAATCTACATTAGCTAATTTCCAGGCAGTAAGTGCTATGAAGAAGATTAAAGATGGTAGTTGTGATAAGAAGTGCATGGTAAAGTGTGAGGGCGCCACTTAGTTAAGGTGGTCCCAGGAATGGCCTCCCTGAGGAGACAGCTTTGGTTGAAACCTGAATGAAAAGAAGCAGCAAAACAATGATCTGGGAGGGAGGACCTTTCAGCTTCTCCTACCCCTGCCTTCAGATTACAAATCCATGTCCTTATGGTGGCTAAGTCCCTACACAGTCTGACTTCCTCTCCTATCACTCCCTTCAGGTCATGCTGCTCCAGTCACAATGGCACACACTCACTTCAGGGCCTTTGCACTTGCCACTTGCAGAACTCAGAACCCTCTTCCTACAGATATCCTCATGACTCACTCACTCTCTCCTTCAAGCCTTGCCTAAAATTCCCCCATGGGCTTTGGATTCTCCATGCTGTTTTTCCCTTAGTCATCGTCTTCTCACATACTCCATAATTTACTTACCTTTTGTTTGCTGTCTTTCATTCCTCCCTAGACTATAAGACCCATAAGGCAGATATTTTTGTCTGATTTTAATCTTTGATATAAATAAATACCTAGAATGGTGCCTCAAACATAGTAGGTCCTTAAATATTTGTTGCATGGATGGATGGATGGATGGATGGATGGATGGATGGATGGATGGATGGATGGATGGATGGATGGATGGATGGATGGATGGATGGATGGATGGATTGCTGGCTGGCTGGCTGGATGGCTGGATGGATCAATGGATGGATTGCTGGATGGATGGATGGATTGCTGGATGGATGGATGGACTGCTGGATGGATGGATTGCTGGATGGATGGATGGATGGATGGATGGATGGATGGATGGATGGATGGATGGATGGATTGGTGGATGGATGGATGGACAGCTGGATGGATGGATGGATGGATGGATGGATGGATGGATGGATGGATGGATGGATGGATGATAGTGGATGGATGGATGGATGGATGGATGGATGGATGGATGGGTACCTGGTGACTCAAGGGTCATCCTTGTCATCAGGAGAAGCAATGGGAACAGTCTAAGTCTCTACCATGGGCCTAGCCCTGTGCTAAGCTGTGGTGGTGGGGAGCCATAGATTTGACATGCAGATGGGGCCAGACAAAGAAAAATCAGCTGAAAAATCTAGAGTCAGGTTGGGGACATGAGGGCTCTGAGGGGAGATATATGGGTGCTTCTGAGAACCACAGGAAATCTAAGAAGGAAAGATTTGGGGAGGGGGTACAGGGAAAGAGATAAGTGGAGAAAGAAGGAAGATGGCCTCTCTGGGACGCAAAGAAGAGAGACCCACTTTGGCTAGAGCTAAGGGGTAGGGATAGCAGGAAAGAGAGTAAACCTCCCCCCATCCCCTGACACCTGACCACATTCTTATAACATGCTCTCAAGTGTCCATCCACAAAAGCACATTGGCGTTTCCACAGATCTGAGTTCATATCCTGCTTCTGCCTCTTACTCACTGTGTGTTCTTAGGCAAATTACTTAACATCTCTGTGGCCTGCCTCTGATCCTAGGCTAAATATTCTTTACCTCACAGGAATATTGCAGGGCTCAAGTGATCATTTAATTTTTTTGTGTTTTTCAGAATTTTTTTGTTCTTTTTTTTTATACTTTAAGTTCTAGGGTACATGTGCACAAAGTGCAGGTTTGTTACATATGTATACATGTGCCATGTTGGCGTGCTGCACCCATTAACTTGTCATTTACATTAGGTATATCTCCTAATGCTGTCGCTACCCCCTCCCCCCACCCCATGACAGGCCCTGGTGTGTGGTGTTCCCCATCCTGTGTCCAAGTGTTCTCATTGTTCAATTTCCACCTATAAGTGAGAACATGCAGTGTTTGGTTTTCTGTCCTTGCGATAATTTGCTCAGAATGATGGTTTCCAGCTTCACCCATGTCCCTATAAAGGACATGAACTCATTTTTTATGGCTGCATAGTATTCCATGGTATATATGTGCCACATTTTCTTAATCCAGTCTATCATTGATGGGCATTTGGGTTGGTTCCAAGTCTTTGCTATTGTGAATAGTGCCGCAATAAACATACGTGTGCATGTGTCTTTATAGCAGCATGATTTATAATCCTTTGGGTATATACCCAGTAATGGGATGGCTGGGTCATATGGTATTTCTAGTTCTAGATCCTTGAGGAATCACCACACTGTCTTCCACAATGGTTGAACTAGTTTACAGTGCCACCAACAGTGTAAAAGTGTTCCTATTTCTCCACATCCTCTCCAGCACCTGCTGTTTCCTGACTTTTTAATGATCACCATTCTAACTGGTGTGAGATGGTATCTCATTGTGGTTTTGATTTGCATTTCTCTGATGGCCAGTGATGATGAGCATTTTTTCATGTGTTTTTTGGCTGCATAAATGTCTTCTTTTGAGAAGTGTCTGTTCATATCCTTCACCCACTTTATGATGGGGTTGTTTGATTTTTTCTTGTAAATTTGTTTAAGTTCTTTGTAGATTCTGCATATTAGCTTTTTGTCAGATGGGTAGATTGCAAAAATTTTCTCCCATTCTGTAGGTTGCCTGTTCACTCTCATGGTAGTTCCTTTTGCTGTGCAGAAGCTCTTTAGTTTAATTAGATCCCATTTCTCAATTTTGGCTTTTGTTGCCATTGCTTTTGGCGTTTTAGACGTGAAGACCTTGCCCATGCCTATGTCCTGAATGGTATTGCCTAGGTTTTCTTCTAGGGTTTTTATGGTTTTAGGTCTAACATGTAAGTCTTTAATCCGTCTTGAATGGATTTTTGTATAAGGTGTAAGGAAGGGATCCAGTTTCAGCTTTCTACATATAGCTAGCCAGTTTTCCCAGCACCATTTATTAAATAGGGAATCCTTTCTCCATTTCTTGTTTTTGTCAGGCTTCTCAAAGATCAGATGGTTGTAGATGTGTGGTATTATTTCCGAGGGCTTGTTCTATTCCATTGGTCTACATCTCTGTTTTGGGACCACTACCATGCTGTTTTGGTTACTGTAGCCTTGTGGTATAGTTTGAAGTCAGGTAGCGCGATGCCTCCAGGTTTGTCTTGGCAATAAGGGCTCATATTTGGTTCCATATAAACTTTAAAGTAGTTTTTTCCAATTCTGTGAAGAAAGTCATTGGTAGCTTGATGGGGATGGCACTGAATCTATAAAATACCTTGGGAAGTATGGCCATTTTCATGATATTGAGTCTTCCTGTCCATGAGCATGGAGTGTTCTTCCATTTGTTTGTACCCTCTTTTATTTCACTGAGCAGTGGTTTGTAGTTCTCCTTGAAGAGGTCCTTCACATCCTTTGTAAGTTGGATTCCTAGGCATTTTATTCTCTTTGAAGCAATTGTGAATGGGAGTTCACTCATGATTCGGCCCTCTATTTGTCTGTTATTGGTGTATGGGAATGCTTGTGTTTTTTGCACATTGATTTTGTATCCTGAGACTTTGCTGAAGTTGCTTATCAGCTTAAGGAGGTTTTGGGCTGAGATGATGGGGTTTTCTAAATATACAATCATATCATCTGCAAACAGGGACAATTTGACTTCCTCTTTTCCTAATTGAAAACTCTTTATTTCTTTCTCCTGCCTGATTGCCATGGCCAGAACTTCCAACACTATGTTGAATAGGAGTGCTGAGATAGGGCATCACTGTCTTGTGCCAGTTTTCAAAGGGAATGCTTCCAGTTTTTGCCCATTCAGCATGATATTGGCTGTGGGTTTGTCATAAATAGCTCTTATTATTTTGAGATATGTCCCATCAATACCTAATTTATTGAGAGGTTTTAGCATGAAGGGTTGTTGAATTTTGTCAAAGGCCTTTTCTTCATCTATTGAGATAATCATGTGCTTTTTGTCATTGGTTCTGTTTATATGATGGATTACATTTATTGATATGCATATGTTGAACCAGCTTTGCATCCCAGGGATGAAGCCCACTTGATCATGGTGGATAAGCTTTTTGATGTGCTGCTGGATTCAGTTTGCCAGTATTTTACTGAGGATTTTTGCATCAGTGTTCATCAGGGATATTGGTCTAAAATTCCCTTTTTTTGTTGTGTCTCTGCCAGGCTTTGGTATCAGGATGATGCTGGCCTCACAGAATGAGTTAGGGAGGATTCCTTCTTTTTCTATTGATTGGAATAGTTTCAGAAGGAATGGTACCAGCTCCTCCTTATACCTCTGGTAGAATTCGGCTGTGAATCCGTCTGGTCCTGGACTTTTTTGGTTGGTAGGCTATTAATTATTGCCTCAATTTCGGAGCCTGTTATCGCACTATTTGGGGATTCAACTTCTTCTTGGTTTAGTCTTGGGAGGGTGTATATGTCGAGGAATTTATCCATTTCTTCTTGATTTTCTAGTTTATTTGTGTAGAGGTGTTTATAGTATTCTCTGATGGTACTTTGTCTTTCTGTAGGATCAGTGGTGATATCCCCTTTATCATTTTTTTATTGCATCTATTTGATTCTTCTCTCTTTTCTTCTTTATTAGTCTTGCTAGCAGTCTATCAATTTTGTTGATCTTTTCAAAAAACCACCTCCTGGATTCACTGATTTTTTGCAGGGTTTTTTGTTCCTCTATCTCCTTCAGGTCTGCTCTGATCTTAGTTATTTCTTGCCTTCTGATAGCTTTTGAATGTGTTTGCTCTTGCTTCTCTAGTTCTTTTAATTGTGATGTTAGGGTGTCAATTTTAGATCTTTCCTGCTTTCTCTTGTGGGCATTTAGTGCTATAAATTTCCCTCTACGCACTGCTTTGAATGTGTCCCAGAGATTCTGATATGTTGTGTGTTTGTTCTCATTGTTTTCAAAGAACATCTTTATTTCTGCCTTCATTTCGTTATGTACCCAGTAGTCATTCAGGAGCAGGTTGTTCAGTTTCCATGTAGCTGAGTGGTTTTGAGTGAGTTTCTTAATCCTGAGTTCTAGTTCGATTGCACTGTGGTCTGAGAGACAGTTTGTTATAATTTCTGTTCTTTTACATTTGATGGGGAGTGCTTTACTTCCAACAATGTGGTCAATTTTGTAATAAGTGCGATGTGGTGCTGCAAAGAATGTATATTGTGTTGATTTGGGGTGGAGAGTTCTGTAGATGTCTATTAGGTCTGCTTGGTGCAGAGCTGAGTTCAATTCCTGGATATCCTTGTTAACTTTCTGTCTCATTGATCTGTCTAATGTTGACAGTGGGGTGTTAAAGTCTCCCATTATTATTGTATGGGAGTCTAAGTCTCTGTGTAGGTCTCTAAGGACTTGCTTTATGAATCTGGGTGCTCCTGTATTGGGTGCATATATGTTTAGGATAGTTAGCTCTTCTTGTTGAATTGATCCCTTTAGCATTATGTAATGGCCTTCTTTGTCTCTTTGGATCTTTGTTGGTTTAAAGTCTGTTTTTTCAGAGACTAGGATTGCAACCCCTGCTTTTTTTTTGTTTTCCATTTGCTTGGTAGATCTTCCTCCATCCCTTTATTTTAAGCCTATATGTGTCTCTGCACATGAGATGGGTATCCTGAATACAGCACACTGATGGGTCTTGACTCTTTATCCAATTTGCCCGTCTGTGTCTTTTAATTGGGGCATTTAGCCCATTTACATTTAAGGTTAATATTGTTATGTATGAATTTGATCCTGTCATTATGATGTTAGCTGGGTATTTTGCTCATTAGTTGATGCAGTTTCTTCCTAGCCTCGATGGTCTTTACAATTTGGCATGTTTTTGCAGTGGCTGGTACCGGTTGTTCCTTTCCATGTTTAGTGCTTCCTTCAGGGGCTCTTTTAGGGCAGGCCTGGTGGTGACAAAATCTCTCTGCATTTGCTTGTCTGTAAAGGATTTTATTTCTCCTTCACTTATGAAGCTTAGTTTGGCTGGATATGAAATTCTGGGTTGAAAACTCTTTTCTTTAAGAATGTTGAATATTGGCCCCCACTCTCTTCTAGCTTGTAGAGTTTCTACTGAGAGATCCACTGTTAGTCTGATGGGCTTCCCTTTGTGGGTAACCCGACCTTTCTCTCTGGCTGCCCTTAACATTTTTTCCTTCATTTCAACTTTGGTGAATCTGACAATTGTGTGTCTCGGAGTTGCTCTTCTCAAGGAGTATCTCTGTGGCATTCTCTGAATTTCCTGAATTTGAATGTTGGCCTGCCTTGCTAGGTTGAGGAAGTTCTCCTAGATAATATCCTGAAGAGTGTTTTCCAACTTGGTTCTATTCTCTCTGTCACTTTCAGGTACACCAATCAGATATAGATTTGGTGTTTTCACGTAGTCCCATATTTCTTGGAGGCTTTGTTCATTTCTTTTTACTCTTTTTTCTCTAAACTTCTCTTCTCACTTCATTTCATTCATTTCATCTTCCATCAATGATACCCTTTCTTTCAGTTGATCAAATCGGCTACTGAAGCTTGTGCATTTGTCACGTAGTTCTCATGCCATGATTTTCAGCTCCATCAGGTCATTTAAGGTCTTCTCTACACTGATTATTCCAGTTAGCCATTCATCTAATCTTTTTTCAAGGTTTTTAGCTTCTTTGCGATGGGTTCGAACATCCTCCTTTAGCTCGGTGAAGTTTGATCGTCAGAAGCCTTCTTCTCTCAACTCATCAAAGTCATTCTCTGTCCAGCTTTATTCCATTGCTGTCGAGGAGCTGCGTTGTTCCTTTGCAGGAGAAGAGACACTCTGATTTTAGAATTTTCAGCATTTCTGCTCTGGTTTATCCCCATCTTTGTGGTTTTATCTACGTTTGGTCTTTGATGATGGTGACGTACAGATGGGGTTTTGGTGTGGATGTCCTTTCTGTTTGTTAGTTTTCCTTCTAACAGTTAGGACCCTCAGCTGCAGGTCTGTTGGAATTTGCTGGAGGTCCACCCCAGACCCTGTTTGCCTGGGTATCACCAGCGGAGGCTGCAGAACAGCGAATATTGCAGAATAGCAAATGTTGCCACCTGATCGTTCCTCTGGAAGCTTTGTCTCAGAGGGGCACCCGGCCGTGTGACCTGTCAGTCGGACCCTACTGAGAGGTGCCTCCCAGTTAGGCTACTCGGGGGTCAGGGGCCCACTTGTGGAGGCAGTCTGTCTGTTCTCAGATTTCAAACTCCATGCTGGGAGAACCACTACTCTCTTCAAAGCTGTCAGACAGGGATATTTAAGTCTGCAGAAGTTTCTGCTGCCTTTTGTTCAACTATGCCCTGCCCGCAGAGGTGGAGTCTACAAAGGCAGGCAGGCCTCCTTGAGCTGCTCAGTTCGAGCTTCCTGGCCGCTTTGTTTACCTACTCAAGCCTCAGCAATGGCAGGTGCCCCTCCCCCAGCCTCGCTACCGCCTTGCAGTTCGATCTCAGACTGCTGTGCTAGCAGTGAGTGAGGCTCCGTGGGCATGGGACCCTCCGAGCCAGGAGCGGGATATAATCTCCTGGTGTGCCATTTGCTAAGACCATTGGAAAAGCACTGTATTAGGTTGGGAGTGATCCTATTTTCCTGGTGCCATCTGTCACAGCTTCCCTTGGCTAGGAAAGGGAATTCCATGACCCCTTGTGCTTCCCAGGTAAGGCGATGCCTCGCCCTGCTCTGGCTCATGCTTGGTGGGCTGCACCCACTGTCCTGCGCCCACTGTCTGACAAGCCCCAGTGAGATGAACCTGGTATCTCAGTTGGAAATGCAGAAATCACCTGTCTTCTGCGTTGCTCACACTGGGAACTGTAGACTGGAGCTGTTCCTATTTGGCCATCTTGGAACCAGATCTTTCAAAATATTTTAACATTTGTTTAAAAATTTTAATTGACAAATAATAATTGTACATATTCATGAAGTACATAGTGATGTTTTGATACATATAATGTATAGTGATCACATTGGACTAATTAGGATATTCATCATCTCAAACATTTACCATTTCCTTGTGTTGGGAAGGTTTAAGATCCTCCTTCTAGCTAACCGAAATGATATGATACATTATTGTTAACTATAGCCATCCCACAGTGGTATAGAACACTAGACCTTATTTTTCTTATTTAGCTGTGATTTTGTATTCTTTAACAAATCTATCCCTATCTTTCCCTTCCTCCAACCCTTCTTAGTCTCTAGTTTCCTCTGTTCTAATTTTTACTTCAATGAGAACAACTTTTTTTAGTTTCTACATATTAGTGAGAAAATGCAGTGTTTAGCTTATTTCACTTGACATAATGTCCTCCAGTTCCATCCATGTTGCTATGAATGACAGAATTTCATTTCTTTTTTATGGCTGAATAGTATTCTATGTTGTATATAGATCACATTTTCTTTATCCATTCATCTGCTGTTGGACTAGGTTGATTCCATAACTTAGCTATCATGGACTGTGCTGCAATAAACCTGGAGGTGCAGCTATTTATTCAATATACTAATTTCCTTTCTTTTGGTGAAATGTCCAGTAGTGGGATTGCTGAATCATATGGTTGTTCCATTTGCAGTTTTCGAGGAACTTCCCTACTGTTCTCCATAGAAGCTGTACTAGTTTTCATTCCCACCAAAAATGTACAAGTTCCCTTTTCTCTGTATCTTTGCCAGCATTTGTTCTTTTTTTCTTTTTGATAATGGCCATCCTAACTGGAGTGAGATAACACCCCATTGTGGTTTTGATGTGCATTTCTCTGATGACTAGTGATGTTGAACATTTTTTTCATATATTTCTTGGCCATTTGTGTATCTTCTTTTGAGAAATGTCTGTCCAGACCATTTGCCTATTTTTTTTCCTGTGGAGATATTTGAGTTCCTTGTATATTCTGGATATTGATCCCTTGTCAGATGAGTAGTTCGTGACCATTTTCTCCCATTCTATAGGTTGTATTTTTACTTTGTTGATTGTTTCTCTTACTGTGCAGAAGCTTTGCTGTTTGATACAATCCCATACTTGTTTATTTTTGCTTTGGTTGCCTGTGTTTTTGAGGTCTTATTCATAAAATCTTCTCCAAGACCAACATCCTGAAGCATTTCCCTTATATTTTCTTTGATTAGTTTTACAGTTTTGGGTCTTACATTTAGGTATTTGGCCACTTTGAGTTGATTTTAATATAGGATGAGAAATGGAGGTCTGTTTTCATTCTTTTATATATCCAGTTTTCCCAACACCATTTATTGAAGAGGCTGTCCTTTCCTCAGGGAGTGTTCTTGGCATCTTTGTCAAAAATCAGTTGGCTGCCTAGATATGTGGGTTAATTTCTGGGTTCTCTATTCCATTCCACTGGCCTATATGTCTGTATTTATGCCAGTGCCATGTGGTTTTGGTTGCTACAGCTTTGTAGTATATTTTGAAGTTTGGTAGTATGATGTCTCCAGCTTTGTTCTTTTTGTTCAGGATTACTTTGGTTATTTGGGGTCTTTTTTGGTTCCACACAAATTTTAGAACTTTTTTTCCCATTTCTGTGAAGAATGTCATTGGTATTTTGATAGGGATTGCATCAAATCTGTAGACTGCTTTGGGTAGTATTGTCATGTTAAGAATATTAATGCTTCTGATCCATGAATATGGGATGTCTTTCCAGTTGTTTGCATCTTCTTAAATTTCTTTCATCACTGTTTTGAAGTTTTTCATAGAAGTCTTTTACTGCTTCTGTTAACTTTATTCCTAGGTATTTTATTTTACATTTTTAATAACATAGATTTTAGTGTCAGATCCAAATTCAAATTCTGGTTCCAACTTTTATAAGCTGTGTGTCCCTAGGAAAGTGACTTAAGCTTCTCTGACTCTGTTTTCTTAATTATAAAATGGGTATAATACCAACCTCATAATATAGTTGTGGAGATTAAGTGAGACCATAATTAGAAAGTGCAATATGTACCCAATATGATATGAAAGCACTTGGCATATGATCTGGCGCATAGTTTACCCTCAGGTGCTAAAGTGGTGTTTGAAGAAGGTGAGGCAGGCTGAGGTGTGTATAATCAGTTGAAGGTCAAGATATCTATGTGGGCTGAGTGCAGTGGCTCACGCCTGTAATCCTAATACTTTAGGAGGCTGAGGTGGGTGGATCACCTGAGGTCAGGAGTTCGAGACCAGCCTAGTCAACATGGCGAAACCCTGTCTCTATTAAAAATACAAAAATTAGCAGGGTGTGGTAGCATGTGCCTGTAATCCCAGGTACTCAGGAGGCTGAGGCAGGAGAATTACTTGAACCCAGGAGGCAGAGATTGCAGTGAGCCAAGATTGTGCCACTGCACTCCAGCCTGGACAACAGAGCAAGCCTCTGTCTCAAAAAAAAAAAAAAAAAAAAAAAGAGATTAATGTGCCTGTTGGGCTGGACCAAGAGGTCAGTTGGCTTTGGGGTTGTTTAGGCCATGGAAGTGGGAGGTTTTTCACACATGAAATTCTCTGGTCACAGCCAAAGAAGCTGCAATTTTGACCTCATCAGTCCCAGCAAAGAGGACCAATTTGTGTAAAGTCTAGTGTACCATAGACCTTTAAGTGAGACCTTTTCCAAATTGGGAAGGTTAGTCACAATTGTCATGTAGGTCCTTTGCCACAGTTACAGTCTGCCCAGCTCCGGGGCCTCTTAGGGGACATCTCAGAGCAGAAGGAAGCCTGGTAAGAGAACATTCCCCCCTCTGGACCTCAGTCTCCCATCTATGCACTGACGGCAATGGACGAGATGGGAGGGTTGGGTCCTGCCTGCAGAGTGAGAGCATTGACTCCGGAGACAGGAAACCTAGTTCTAATCCCACATATACCTCTCACTGCCTGTGCCACCTTGGACAAGTTCCTCAACCTGAGCCTTAGTTTCCTTGTCTTCAAAAAAGAAGAAGAAGAAGAAGAGAGAGAGAATGATAATATCTAGCAGCCCAGGCCACAAGGAGGCATAAACGAATATATTCATGTGAAATGCTCTGTGTTGGGCTGGCATGTGGCAAACACCCAACAGGTGATGGCTACTTTAATCACCACTGGGGAGAATCTCCTGTTGCTGACACTCTTGGAGCCGGTATGTCTCCCTCCCACTCTGGCCCCAGGGTTTGGCTCCCTGGATGCTCCCCATCCGGTCAGGAAGTGCCTCACAGCCTGAGGCAGCAGAGGAGTTGGACTTGTCAGGCGGGAGAGGAGCCAGTGGACATTATGTTCCTTCCCAGGAATGGGAAAGGGAGAATGTTCCTAGGCGAGGAGCAAGGCTCTGGGGCAAGCACACCCGGGAACATCCACTCCCACTTCCCCACTGCCCAGAGCCAAGTGTAGTGCAGGGCCCTGTGAGGAGGAAGACACCAGAGCAGAGGTGCCAGCCTGCCTCGGGCTCCTGGCAATCAGGGCACACTCGTACAGAGTATATGTTCTCACACATTCACAGATATCCCCACACCCCATACACACATGGTGAGTGGCACAGATACATATTCAAAAGCCTCTCAGAAATGTACTCATGCATCCACACTCACGTGACCATGCACTTATCTACATTCAGGTGGACACATGTAACTCACAGATCCTGAAGTCCAGATTCCTACACATACACTCACACGTACACAAGGAAACTCACTCATTCTCATACACTTACCCATATTCACAAATACAATTGCCTACACAATCACACAGGTGTTGACACTCATGAACACATATATAAAAATGCATACCAGAAACATGCACATATAATTATACTCAAAGAACCAGGTACACCAAGGTCCCCTACCCTCCTAGCCTTCTGGAATCATTGATTACCATAATATCCAAATAAAATGGCTCAAGCTCTATCCCAGCTACTCTGAGAGGCGCTCCCTCCCCGGTACTGCCACGGAGTTCACCTGCCAAGGTGCATTTGCCATCCTGACCTTGCTGCAAGCACCTGAGACTGCAGCCCTATCTCCTATGCCCATCTTTGTTCTAAAATTCCCATTGACACAAGGTTCTTGAAGCTACCAGGCTTTTGCTGAAAATATAAGAGTGGGCAGAAAACAGCCCTATATTTCTAAAATGTGGTGGCCCTTCATTGTCTCCATGGAGTGCAGCCTCCCGCTCTGCTTCAGGGTCTCCATCCTCATTTCCTTGTCACATCCCTCTCTCCCATCATTTCTGAGCCCTTGCCCCAACCCCACTCACCAGCCTTCACCTATCTAGCCTCTGGAGCTCCCAGAGAACAAGACCCAAATATCATTTTAGGCAGAGCCATTCAGTCCTCTCTTGTATTTTTCCTATCCCTTCTGGCTCAGGGACCAAAGGGGTCTTTCCTAGACTAACTTTCCTAGTCTAGGCTCTTTCCTAGACTAACAATAATAATAAAGCTATATATGGAAAACTCTCTGGAAAGGAACTGTGCCTCTCTCCTAAAAGGCAGAAGTGGTTTCAGACAGTATTTGATGTCAATGACATTTTTCTTACACACACACACAGACACACACAATTTGCCTCTCTCTCTCTCTTTCTCTCTCTCTCTCTCTCTCACACACACACACACACACAGAGCCCAGGAGAATTAATTTTCTGTTTCCTACTCTCCTCCCACTCCCCTTCCCATCTTTGGACAGTTGCCGGAAACCAAGAGGCTGGACCCTCAGATAGGTCCTAGACAAGGACAGGGGCAGGGTGGGGAGAACAGACCTTGTTAGGAAAGAAGTCAGGGAAGGACCTGAATGGACCTCAGTTTTGAAGGGCACCAATGTATTTACTAAGTCACACCCTGCACTTTCCTGCCTCTCAACCTCTGCTCTCAAGGTGCCTCACCCTGGAATGGCCCCATCAACCCTCCAGCTCTGGCTAAGTCCTCCCTTTCCAAAGTCTTAGCCTCTGTCAGTCCCAAATGACTCTCTCACTATAATAATCCTCGTAAGCTGTCATGTGCACCTCTACCAAAATTCTATGCCCTCTGATTTATGGGGCAGCCCCTGGGGCCCCTACATGTTTCCCCAACTTTACTGTGAACTTCTGGGGAATGCGACCTATGTTCCCCCAACTCTGAGTCCCTAGTATACCCAGTATACACAGCCTGGCACAAAGAATGCTCAATAAATTATATGTCATTCGCTTCATCTCTCTGTATCTAGACTCATTAAAATCTGTGTCATCAATATCTCCATCATCAATATCTACCTACATAAAGCCTACCTGGCTTAGCCCCAAATCCTCAACCTGAGCAAGAAGAAGCTGATTTCCGCTCCTGTCTTTACTACTTCTTGGTTTTCTGACACTGAGAAGGTCATTTAGCTTCTCCAGATTTTTGTTTTCTCATGTGCAAGATAAAGGAGTTGAACAAAGACAGTAGTTTTCAAACTGGATTCTGAGGAACCCTAGGGTTCCAAGAAGATGTGATGGTGAGAAGAGCAAGGCAAAAGGGAAAGAAGGCAATTGTTAATGAGCAGGACCCCCACTTCTACCCAGATTGCTCCTTCTTGCTCTGTTTTGTCTACCATGCTTCCACACAATACTACATTTAATCAAAGGGTTCTGGCAGGGCACAGTGGCTCACACCTCTAATCCCAATGCTTTGGGAGGCCAAGGCAGATGGATCACTTGAGCTCAGGAGTTTAAGACCAGCCTGGGCAACATGGTGAAACAAAAAATATAAAAATTAGACAGACGTGGTGGTGCATGTCTATAGTCCCAGCTACTTGGGAGGCTGAGGTGAGAGCATTGCTTGAGCCTGGGAGGTCGAGGCTGCAGTGAGCCGAGATTTCACCACTGCACTCCAGCCTGGGTAACAGAGTGAGCCCCTGTTTCAAAAAGAAACACACATACACACCCCCCAAAACAAAGGGTCCTGTTGCAAAAAGAGAAAAGAAAAGAAAGAAAAAGAAAAAAGAAATTTGGCAAAACACCAGCTTAAAAGCAGTGTTAACACGGCATGTCTGAGGGCCTTTCCAGCTTTGCCAAAACAAGATTCTCACCCCATAAAATGCCCATGTAAGACAGAAGGCAAAACAAGTGTTTCTTTATGGATTTAGGGCTATCTTTCCTTTTGTATCTAGAGTCACTGACTACCTTTCCCCTTCCTACCAAGACTAGTGTGCTCACATTACCTCCCCTGGCCTCTACTTTCTCATCTAGCAAAAGGGAACTCTCACAGCACTTCACACTGAGGGTTTTAAGGAGAAACTTGCATTCAAAGCTGATGAAAGCAAACCCCCAGCACTGAGTCTGACACCTAGAAGGCACCCTCTGAGTGGTGACTGTGGTGACCACCAGCATCCCAGGAGATGGATGCCTCTATGGGCATCATGCCCAGCTCGTGGCTGGGGTTTGCAATCCGAGGGCGAGGATTGCTCAGTGATTAGGAGCCTGTGTGCTGTCAGACGTCTAATTAGCCATCGTCTTCCCAGCTCAGTTGCGCAATTTTTATTTCCATATTTTACACGTTCTCCATCAGCAAGAGATACCCATGCCAATCTTTCACCAGCCTCATTGTTTGTTTGCATTCCAGCTGTGCCAATTGCCCACTTCTTACTTTTGCATGGTTCCCACCTGCCGGGGAACATGCCTATTGTCAGGCAGGGTGGGGGTGTGGGGAATAACTATTACATGTCGCTTCAAAGGCCCATCTTCAAGACCAGCACACCAAGGACAGCTGTATTGGTTGGATTTCCTGCCTGGCACACGGATCAGTGAGAGCATACCCCCATTACCATCTATTTATAGGGATGGTTTGGTGCGGTACAAAGAAAATTGGGTTTGGCATCAAACAGTATTGGTCTTTTTTCTAGCAATTTAATTTACCTCTCTGAGCCTTGGCTTCCTTATCAGTTAAATCAAGAACCTGAATAATTCATATTATGAGGCTGCTGCAAGGCTGTATGCTTCCGTATATATTTATTGGGTTTGTCCAAATGAAATAATGTTCATGTCTGGGCTTTGCAAACTGAAAGTGTTGTCTAGGTGGGAGTTATTCCACAATTGCAGACTGTCTTTGATTATTCAACGAGCTTTTATCAAGTTTAGATTATCCAGACTCATTATTATGAGATTATTAAACTGGCCAACTCTTCCTGCCTGCTGTTGCCTGTTTTGTGGTTTTCATTGTGGTCAGTTCAAAGAGGCTGATTCCTTGGAGCAAACTCAGCAGGGAAAGATGTATCTCCTGAAGCTATTATTGATGGCAGTTGTTCCTATCTCATCGGAATATGCCTTCGACCTTTCTCCTACTTAGAAAACTACTCAGTGCTCTCCACTGGGCTAGAAACCATGGATGTTATAAAAGAAATATAAGCCTGAGTTCCTGACTTCTACATGCTCCATCTAACTAGGAGAGCAAAAATCCACACGACATTTAGCAAGCAGCTTTTATGTGCAAGGCACTGTACCCACATGCATTTTATGCAAACCCTTTAAGAAGATGTTATTAGTCCCCCTTCACAGACAAGGAAACTGAAGCCCAAAGAGTTTGTCACTTTCCAAGCTCACACAGCTAGTCAGGGTGGAGCCTGCCAAGACACTGCCTCCTTTTGACACTGTACTACGACTGTCTATTTTGTCTCTTCCTCCTCTACATTCTAAGCTCCTGGGGGTGGGAGCTGTGTCTGTTCATCATAGTGCCTGGCAGAGGCCCCTCAGAAGACAGCTACCACTGAGATAGCTCATTCCATGCCCCCAGCTCCTCCCTGTCTCTCCCAACTAACTTCTCCTCCTAGCTACGTCCCAGGACTTTTGCCTTCCCGATCTCCCTGCCAGCAATTCAGGGGCCTCTTCTTGGCTGCCAGGTTGTTGAGGCAAGTGAAGACTTGACCTGGGCCTGGGGCTCCTGGCTAAGCTCCTGGTTTTGTCTCCCCAGACAGAGGGGGAGGTCCCTGGCATTCAGGACACTGGGTCCTTACCTGCCAACAGGGCTAAGAGGTGCTCAGCCCGCCAAGAGGCCGCGCTGCTCACAGCTGCCAGTGGAGACACAGCCCAGGAGGCCTGGTCAGTGGTTGCCTGGGGATTGAGAAATGTGTTGGCTCCAGCCTGGCTCCCTCATCTGAGAAATCAGGGGAACCTGACCCAACAGCCCAGTGTTTGTTTCCGCAGTGTCTGGGGCAGCCGGCAAATCAGGCCTGCCTGATGGAGCTCAGGCCCAGGGAAAAGCAGCCTGTTCCTTCACTCTCCCCATGTTCACGGACTGCTGCCAGGGGAAGCATTCTGAGTGCTTGCTCAGGCTGAGGCTGATGTGCAGGCCTCCTATCTGTGCAGGGTCTAGGCACTGGGTGTCATGGAGAAATGGGGCATGTCTGGCTTCAGCCTTTGTTCCATGAAATGCACTGGGAGGACCCCTGTTCAGAAGGTAGGCCTAGTTTGGATTCCAAGCTCTACTACTTACCAGCTGTGTGGCCTTGGACAAGTCACTTAACTTTTCTGAGCTGCTTCTTTATCTGACAAATGGGGATCATAACAGCAAACTTAATAGAACTGGCATAGGATGAACTTATGAAATAATAGATTTAAACAGCCTAGCACATAGAAAATACCTCATAAAGGTATGTTCCTTCCTTCTCTCACACTGTGCCAAGGCTTCTAAACTTTTTCTTGCCCCTCTCACCTGTGTCCACAACATGCAGAGAGGCCAGAGCTCTGGCTTTGACACTGACCACTGTGGAGCAGGTTTGCTGCATAGGTTTCCCTGCACTAGGCCTGGGCCTTGGTTGCCACCACACTCCTCTCATGCCCCCATTGTCCTCAGCACACACATGTGAGGGAGGTGGCATTGAGTAAATGTGTAGGTGATCATCAAGGAATAGCCCATCCTAAATGACGAGAACTTACCAACGCAAAGAAGGAAACAACAGACACTGGGGTCTACTTGAAGGTGGAGGGTGGGAGGAGGGAAGGGAGTAGAAAAGATCACTATTGGGTATTGGGCTTAATTCCTGGATGATGAAATAATCTATACAACAAACCTTCATGACATGAGTTTACCTGTGTAACAAACCTTCACCTGTACCTCCAAACCTAAAAGTTTTTTTAATTGTGTAAAAAGAAAAGGAACAACCCCTCACAAGTATATGTATTAACTGACTTGATTTATTCATCCATCCATTCATTCATTCCTTCAAAAAAAAATTTACTCAGCTGCTACTCTTGGAAGGGACACATATTCTGGACCCCAGGGATATAGAGGTGAGCAAGACACAGCCCCTGTCCAGTGTCTAGGAAGTGGGGGAAATGGACAAGGGAAGAGGCAATTAAACATTTCTCAGGTTAGGTACATTGGTAGAAGAGAAGGACAGAATTCTGGGGCACTACAGAGATGAGGCTCCTAACTCAGCCTAGGAAAACAAGGTAGGCTTCCCAGAAAAAGTGATACCAGAGTGTTGGAGGATAATTAGGAATTATCTAGGCAGAAAATAAAGGGGAAACTGTTGTAGAAGAGATAGTGTAGCTTGCAAAGACCTATTGGTTTCAAGAACATGCCCGTGTATTTGTTAGAGTACATTAACTGCTGTAATAAATATCTACAAAATTTCAGTGATTTCAAATAATAAAAGTTTGTTTCTTGCTCATGAAGTGGTCCTGCGCTGGTGTTCCTGATTTCATTGTGTGACTCTGCCATCCTTTGGCTCCTTAGAATCTATCACTTCTAGCCATGTCCCCAGGAGGAAAAGGAAATCGCTTTTGGTGAATATATAGCAGTATCTCAGGAAGTGATATAAGATGTGCTTGTACTGGTAGGCAAGACCAGAGTGTACAGGCAATATATGCGAAGCTAGGGAGTTTGAATTTTATCCTGAAAGTAGTGCAGAATCATCAGAATTTTTTGAACACAGCAATGCATAATCAGATTTGCTTTTTAGACCAATTACTCCAGCTGCAGTGTGGACGACAGATTATGGAAAGAGAGGCTAGAAGCAGCAGCACCAGTCAGAATGGTATTATAGTAATGTCGGCTGTCTTAGTCAGTCTAGTGTTACTATAACAGAATACCTGAGGATTGGTAATTTACAAAGAAAAGAGGTTTATTTGGCTTATGATTCTGATGGCTGCAAAGTCCAAGATTGGGCAGCTGCATCTGGTAAGGGCTTGATACTGCTTCCACTCATGGCAGAAAGTGGAAGGGGGGCAGATGTGTTCAAAGAGATCATATAGCAAGAGAGGAGGTAATAGACAGTCTAGAAAGAAAAACTTGTATTTATAACAACCTGCCCTCTGGTAACTAAACCAGTCCCATGAGAGCGAGAATTCACCTACTTCTTTTGGGAGGGCATTAATTTATTCATGAGGATAAACTCTCGTGACCCAAACACCTCCCACTAGACTCTATCTCCCAACACTGTTGCATTGGCAATTAAACTTCAGCATGAATTTTGGTGGGGACAAACCACATCCAAACCATAGCACAGGCCGTCTTACCTTAAGGATAGGTGAGCAGTCAGTATTGGAAGGAAGAGCGGGGCGTTGAAAGTCCTAAAAGGTAATCTGAGTCATCAATTGGAATTTGCATTGCAGTGAATCTAGAATAGCTTTTAGGTCCATGTCTAGTTCAATGGCTAAGTGACCATTATGCTCATGAAATGACAATAAACTTATCTGAGAGCTGTTTTCACAAGCCTGAATCTCACCTATTAGAGGACTGGTCAATAGATTTGGTCAGTGCATTTTGTTAGCTTTTGGAGAAATCATAGACATGTCTGTTGTTGTCTTAACATCTGTGTCTTTTATTCTGTTTCCCATTCTGTTCTCCACATATGTTTCTTATGCCTTTGTTTCTTCTTAGAGAAGCAAGGACTTGCCCCTGAATGTCAGTGGGTAGAGAGAGATTTCCTTATGCCTAAAAAGGGGCTCTTGGTCTGTGGCTCACTATACTCAAACCACCTTCTGGAAGGCCCTGCCTGTAACTTAAGGGCTCATCACTCTGGAAGGGGCCCAGGAGACTGCAGACTTACTTTACACCAGGAGAGAGAAGGGATTCAAGTCTGTGCATGCAGTTCTCTTGGAATTAAGGAGATGAGTTCTGCAGTCTTTAAGTCTTCCTTCACTTACTGTGAAGGATGCTAAAACTTCAGACTCACACCTTTCAGGTTGATATACAAGACCTGGTCATTCCTGAATCCAGTTGGTGTAGAGCCACACCTCATGAACTGTGATAATGTTTCCTCTTAAAAGAAAGGAGCTTCAGTGCTGAAAATTAAAAATATTCAAATGGGCCAGATGTGATTCCAGCATAGCTCAGCAGTTCTAACTTAAGGCTTCTGTAAAGCAACCAGTAAAAGACCTCTGGGCCTTCTTTTTATGCTTCATCCAAGAAAACAAGTTTTCCATGGTCTTGGGAAGCCTCACTACCTCCCATGTGCAGAACATAAGCTCGCCACAGCCTGGGTTCTTTGGATGGTCCCTATCCCAACAGAAAGCTTCAAAGTACCTTCCTGGAAAAGGTAGGTAGTGGCTACCTGGCTGGTTTCTGTGACTAATACCTGGCCCATTGAGTTGAGATTTGGCCTCCTGGCCACATGGAGGACCACAAACTTCTGCTTGGTCAGGCCTCTGGTCTCTGTATTCCCTTCCCTAGCTGCTGGTCTTGCCTCCACCTTCAATCTTTGTGCACCTCCCTTCAGCCCCCGTTTACCTCTGAGCTCATGAATCCCTGACATATTTCTTCCTCTCAACCCATCTTGCCAATGTTGGCACACACAAGGTGGTTTGGGATCTGCATCAGTCCATTCTTGCATTGCTATAAAGAAATAACTGAGGCTGGCTAATTTATAAAGAAAAGAAGTTTAATTGGCTTGCCATTCTGCAGGCTGTACAGGAAGTGTAGCACCGGCATCTGCTTCTGGGGAGGCCTCAGGAAGCTTTTACTCATGCAGAAGGCAAAGGGAGAGCAGGCATCTCACATGGCAAGAATTGGAGCAAGGAGGTGGAGGATGTCACACACTTAAACGACCAGATCTCATGTGAACTCATTTATCACTGAGGTGATGGCCCAAGCCATTCATGAGGGATCTGCCTCCATGAGGCAAACACCTCCCAACGGGCCCCACCCCCAACACTGAGGATTATCTTCCAACATGAGATTGGGTAAGGACAATATCCAAACTATATCAGGATTCTTCATAGCGAGTGGACATTTTCTTCTCTTAATTTCCAGGTATCTTCTTAGGGTAGGCCAGTGAGTTGGCTTTTATTTCAGATACAGATTTCTGATCAATTATTGAGTACTTACTATGTGCTAAATATTCTACATATGTTATCTTAAATACTCAGGGCAACCTTGGGAGGTATATATTGATACACCACTTGTAATGGACACAGAATTGTCTGTCTTGAACCCTCATTTGTAGAAACTTCTTACACAAATCTTTATGGTTGCAGCAGGAGCTACTAGATTTCTACATGATCCTACTTCTTGGGCCCACACGATTGATCCAGGAGGGAGCACCTGATAAAGACTGGGCCAATCATTCCCTTTGATACTGGGAAGTTTGGTACTGGGCATAAAAGAAGAAAATGAGTTTCACTCTCCGTGTCTGAACAGTAGTAAGTAAAACCCAGGGACCTTTATAACCATGCTTCCCACCACATGAACTACAAAAGCAACCTTTGTGCTTGAGAAAGCAGAACTTTCTGGAAGCAATAATGTGAAGGAGTAAGACAGATGTGGTGGATTAAGACAGACCTGAGGTGCAAGCCTCATTTTGCCAGTTACTAACCATGTGATTTGGACTGACAATACTAATACTATCTAACAGTTGTTGAATTTTTATGATGTACCAGGTACTGTTCCAAAGCTTTATATGCAAGGTCTTATATGCATTAACTCATTTTATTATCACAATGACAGCATAAAGTATTTTCTATTATCATCCTCATTATTTTACCCATGAAGAAACTAAGGTCCTGCAAGGTTAGAAATGAGCCGATATGTACACAGGTGGTTGGGTGCATCTCTTGAGCCTTAATTTCTCTCAAGAAGCAGAGAGAATACACTTTGGGAGGCTGAGGCAGGCAGATCACGAGGTCAGGAGTTCGAGACCAGCTGACCAACATGGTGAAACCCCGTGTCTGCTAAAAATACAAAAATTAGCCAGGCATGGTGGCGCACACCTGTAATCCCAGTTACTCAGGAGGCTGAGGCAGGAGAATCACTTGAACCTGGGAGGCAGAGGTTGCGGTGAGCTGAGATCGTGCCACTGCACTCCAGCCTGGGTGACAGAGCAAGACTCTGTTTCAAAGAAAAATAATAATAATAATAATAAAGAAATAGAGAGAATATTGGCTTTTGTGCAGAATAGAATTGACATAGCAGGCTTAAGACTGCTATCCTTAGAAAGTCCTGTTCACAAGATTGGCCCTTGACTAGCATCTAAGAACTAGGGTTTCTGGAAGGTTCTCATCATTCCCCAATAAGGATGGCTCACTATGCCTAAAATGTTTGCTCAAAGAATCTGGCTTATACTTGAGGACCCCTGACATAGTCCACTTCAGGTTTGTTGTTTGACATAGAAGATGAAATAGATTCACTACTTTGAGGAGGGTTTGGTCACCAGGCGTGCTTATGAAATGGTTAGACCCTCTATGACTGCCCCTGTGTGGAAGGCACAGCCTGCATAGCCCCATGTGGGGGCCCCTGGAGCCCCTCCACCACCACCACCATAACCATTTTTAAGTTCCCAATAGTTATACTTTAGATCTAGCACTGTATATAGAATGGCAAAATATTTCGAGATATTTTAGCAACAAAGGACGTATTTATTTCAAGAGGTTTTCCAGTTTTTAATAAGGTTGTGTGTGGGGAGGACACTTTCCATAGCTGTATTTTTAGGTTGATTCTCTGGGAAACCAACCACATAGGCCCACTGATGTGGAGGTAGAAAAAACAACCCCATTGCTGATAGGGCTGTGAGTAGTCATTTACTTTCTTCAACAGAAGGGGAAACAGAGGATCAAAGAAAAGCAACGTCCTGAATGTCTCACAGGCACCCCCCACAGAGTGAGGGATGGGGCCAGGGCTTGTATGGAGCGTTCTTCCACCGCTACACACTGCCTGGCCTTGTGATCGGGGAGATGGAGTGGGAAGTGGAGAAAATGTGGGGTTACCCCCCTAGAAACTGGCAGCAGGGAATAAACATTCAGTTCCATCTGAGGCCTGGTTGGCAGCCAAGGGATGGCTCATTCAAATTCAGCATGGGTGAAGGGAAGATGGGAAGGAGACTAATCTGGCTTCTGCTACCTTGTTAAAGTCAGTTTGTGTATGTAAGTGAAGCAAGCTCTGTGACTACCAGTGAAGAACGAAGAAACCTACTAAGCAGATAATTGAATTCCAAAACAGCCATTTGGGCTTTAAAACATCTATATGTTTCAGGGCAAAGTGGGGCTCGAGGCTTAAGTTACCCAAATAACAAATTCCATTTCCTAACTTACCTAGAATGGCATTTTCCAAAGCAGAGCTATTAATAATAGATATTCCGGGAAGAAAGGTTGTTTTGGCAGACAGGTTTGGGTGATATACTGGTCAACCAAGTTGATGGGTATCTTTACTGTAAGACTTCTCAGAGCCTGCTCATGTGTATCGTGAAACTCTGAGAGAAGATTATACTGTGGTATGATATTTTATATATGTACACACAAATACATATAATATATAAAAATACATATAATATATACTACATATATATAAATACACATATGTAGATACAGTATAATATATACTACTATATCTTACAGTATACAGGATTTTCCAGATTTACTCACTTGAAGATCTTTTTTTTCCCCTGCCATATCTCAGGGGACCATTATTTCAGGGCTGCCATTGGGAAAAACAGTTCTGTATGGTGTTACCCATCTTCTATGCCTGAGAGAACACGTTAGGAAAAGAGAGGTGGTTCTAGGAGTAGAAGGATAAGGATAAAAGGATGGAGGTTAGCCAGTCCAGTGTTCTGGGCAGGTGGCTGGACTGTGAGCTAAGAGATGCAAATGTTTGTCTCAGGAGAGATGATAGCTGACTTCTTATCCTCTGGAGATTCTCCAAACCTGGACATGCTAAAATCCAAGACTTACAACAGGTATCACACTTGTGAAGGGACATCGTGGTGCTGATGTCAAGCTAGGGATGGCCTGAGCAACTGTAGACACCAGGGATGTTTAACCTGGGGACTCAGGACACCATTAGCACTATACTTCCCCAAACTCCCCACCTAGGGAAAGAGGCTGTTTTTCCTCCTAAGCTCTAGGGAGGAACACAACCAGGATCAGAGCATCAGTGTTTTGGAGAGGCAGAGTTCAGCACCACCCAAAAGAAAGCTTTCCAGAGACTGTTGCTGTCCATCGCACTCTGGGCAGACAGGCCCCTGTGATAGCTGGCTCGCCATCCCATGCCCACCCGGGAGCGGCAGAGATAAATTTACACCCTGGATGAGGTAGGATTTCAAAGACCTTTCCCAGCCCTGGGAATTTTGACTCTACATAGTTTGATTTTGTAATAATATTGACCCATGACAGCATTTTCTAATTCCCTTACCCTCTATATTCAATCTAGCAACAAGGCCATCATGTCTGCCTACAAAATAAGTCTTAAACCAATCCATATCCCTCCCCCTCCACTGTACTCCCTTAGTCCAAGTGGCCGTCACTTTATGCCTGGAATACTGCAGGAGACTCTTAGCTGGTCTTGCTGCCTCTACTCTTGCTATATTTTAACCCATCCTCCTCAGCAGCCAATGAGTTGAAACCCTTGGAATAAGGGCAAATTCCTCACTGTGACCTGCCAGGCCCCCCTGAGCTGGTCTGAGTCTGACTGTCCAATCTCTTCTCTTTCCACCTCCATTTTTGCTTACTACACCATGGCTATCTAGACTCCCACAAACACAGCGAGCGCTCGCCTTCCGGCGTTTGCACTGGCTGCTCCTTCTCTTTGAAACACAGTTCCCGCTGCTCTTCCTACGGTGACTCTTTCTCATCCTTCAGGCATTGGCTCAAATGCCCCTGGCCCCACCCAAGAAGCTTCTGTGCTCACCCTATCCACATCAACCCAGCCTCTATTGCTATGGCTTCTACCCACTGTCTTTCACAGCCCTTTGTCTATTTCCTTCCTGGCACTTATAACAATCTGAAATAGAATTTTTATTTACTTATACTTTGATCCATCTCTGCCATCCCTCCCATTTCTACCTAAAATTCAAGCTTCATAAGGGCAGAGACTTTATTTTGTTCACACTATATTCCTAATACCTAGAATAGTGATTGACACATAGTAGGTACTGAATAGATATTGGTTGAATTAATTAATTAATGACGGGCTGCTCTGTTTGTTGCGAGATGGAAAGTTGAAAGCCTTAGATGAAGACTCCTCTCTGGGGGATCCCACTGGACATCCCTATGCCATGTCTCTACTTGCCCACAGTGGCACCGTACCCATAATGATGACTTCCCCATCTGCACCTACTCTTCAAGTCCCAGCCAGCCCCACCCAGGCACAAGCCAGGGAGGAGGCCATTGTTCAATAAGCTCCAGGGTGTTTCATCAGACCTGCACCAGAAGACAAAGCCATTTCCTAAGTGTGAGAATTGCTCAGTACAGTGTTAGGAAATCTTCCTCCTTGGAGAACTTTTTAAATAGATTCTCATTTTTCTGGGGTTATTTTGAGCAAACTTCCATCTGGAGATGGAGAATGAGACAAACCAGGAACTTAGATGACCTCAGGAGTTCCTCCCTGATCCTGGCTGAAGGATTCTTGTCAGACCTGCAGTTCCACTGCTGGATTCTCTCTGTCTCCTAAATCATCCGCTTTGACTTCTTCCTCTCCACCTGGGCTCTCTGGATGTGCCAAGGCGCTGTGCATGGAGTCAACGGCTTTGATTAAGCAGCTTTGATCTCTGTTGAGCATCTCAGAATAAGATCTTTGCTCTCAGCATCTGTGCCAATTCCCGAAATAGTTTAGCTCAGGCAAGCAGGAGGGGGGCTGGATTGCAAAGTGTATTATATGAGAAATTTAAAAAGAAAAGGCAGCTGCAAACAGTCAGGGGTGTGTGTGTGTGTTAATGTGGGCACCCATGGCCCCTGGGAAATGATTACCATGCTATCAGCATGCACCAACCCTGTATTCACAGTGGCTGCCTGCTGCGAGAAAGTGGGCAGCTTGCAGCAGTCAAACCCTTGCATCAGGTGGTAGTCCTGTTGGAGAAACAAAAACATCAAAGGCCTTTGCTTCTATTGACTTGGCTTTTGCTTATTTTCACTAAGATATTTTGAGATGTGTGCCAGCGTGTGTTCTGCATGGCTGCCATCTGGTGTGGGCTTGGGTGTATGCATACAGGGGGAATCACTATGGTTTTGAGGTGTTGATCCTATACACAATTATATATATGTGCCACAGGATGGATGTATTTGCTCCTCTTTTTTTATTTTTTTTATTATACTTTAAGTTTTAGGGTACATGTGCACAATGTGCAGGTTTGTTACATATGTATACATGTGCCATGTTGGTGTGCTGCACCCATTAACTCGTCATTTAACATTAGGTATATCTCCTAGTGCTATCCCTCCCTCCTCCCCCCACTCCACAACAGGCCCCAGTGTGTGATGTTCCCCTTCCTGTGTCCATGAGTTCTCATTGTTCAATTCCCACCTATGAGTGAGAACATGCGGTGTTTGGTTTTTTGTCCTTGTGATAATTTGCTCAGAATGATGGTTTCCAGCTTCATCCATGTCCCTACAAAGGACATGAACTCATCCTTTTTTATGGCTGCATAGTATTCCATGGTGTGTATGTGCCACATTTTCTTAATCCAGTCTATCATTGTTGGACATTTGGGTTGGTTCCAAGTCTTTGCTATTGTGAATAGTGCCGCAATAAACATACGTGTGCATGTGTCTTTATAGCAGCATGTTTTATAATCCTTTGGGTATATACCCAGTAATGGGATGGCTGGGTCCAATGGTATTTCTAGTTCTAGATCCTTGAGGAATCGCCACACTGACTTCCACAATGGTTGAACTAGTTTACAGTCCCACCAACAGTGTAAAAGTGTTCCTATTTCTCCACATCCTCTCCAGCACCTGTTGTTTCCTGACTTTTTAATGATGGCCATTCTAACTGGTGTGAGATGGTATCTCATTGTGGTTTTGATTTGCATTTCTCTGGATGTATTTGCTCTTCTAAATATGTGTGTTATATTTGAGCACGTACATACCAGGAAGCTGGCATTTAATCATCTCCAAGTAGATAAATGCACAAGTATCTTGGGTTAGTAAGTAGGTACCCCTGTGTGTATGTGTCTGTGTATGTGATACCTCTGTGTGCATGTGCGTGTGCATGTGCACACGCACACACACACACACACACACACACACACGGCAGCCTTTCTGTGAGTTGTGTTGCCCTGGAGGGGGATGGGGTATGTACACAGCAGAAGCATGTATGGTTATATTTGCATGGAGGTGAATTCCAGAAAGAGATGCTGGGGAAAAGGTGTTTCATGTCAGGACATTTTGAACTGTAAGTCATTATTTTCTCTACTTTGATGCCCAACCCCTGGGAACCTTGTCCTTGTCTATAGCCCCTCTGGATGTACAAGTAAAAGAAAAATGTCTCTATTTGGGACCATTTGTTCCTCCAGAGGAAGCATTTTTTTGGTACTGGCTGTTGCTGTGAGAAGCCTTTGTTCCTATGGTGGCCCCAGGCCGGTGGATATGAATTAATGCATCTCATATAACCCTCTGTGGTAGAGGCCTTTTGACTGAAGCTAAAGGAAGTGGGAGCCAGGAAGGCAGACTGTGGTCTAATATTGCTTGTGATCCAACCATTCCTGTGGGTTCCTTTGCTTTGAGGATCCCTTAGCCATGGATCACAGGGCAGCTGCAGAAGCCAGGCTCTTGCCGAGACTGGGAGAGTAAAGCCCTGGAAAGAAGTAGTCGATTTTCTGGGGCCACTACAGGGCCTGAGACTGCAGGAGGAGATTCAGAACTGGTTGGGGTGTGGACCTCAGCTTGTTGGGCCTCAAGTAAAGGGGAAAGTAGGCAGCAGAGATGAGACCTGAAAATCAGGATAGATGGGCCAGCAGGCCAGGGCAGAAAAATCAGAGCACAAAGGTATGAACCAGTTTATGGCATTATCTATAGCCCAGGTAGGGCTTTGACTGAAGGTTGCATCTGGTATTTTATACCAGTTGCTTGCTCGTGGTTGCCTGGAACACTGTACTGAAAATAATTCATAGGCCAATGAATTCTTATGGGAAAAGAAGGTGGATGTATTAGTTTTCTTTTTGCTGCTATAACAAATTACGAAAATTTTGTGGCTTAAAACAACGCAAACCTATTCTCTTACAATTCTGAAGGTTGGAAGTCCAGTACAAGTTTCACCAGGCTGAAATCAAGGTGTCGAAAGGTCTGCATTCCTTCTGGAGGCGCTAAAGAGGAATTCATTTCCTTGCCCTGTACAGATTCTAGAGGCTGGTCCTATTCCTCAGCTTGTGGCCCATTCCTCCATCTTCGAGGCCAGCAAAGGCCAGTTTGAGCCTCCCTCATGCTGCATCACTCTGACACGGACTCTCCTGCCTCCTGCTCTCACTTCTAAGGACCACTGGGATTACACTGGGTGCACCTGGATAATCCAGGAAATTCTCCCTATCTCAGTATCCTTAAATTATTCACATGTGCAAAGTCCTTTTTACCATGTCAGATAACATTTTCACAGATTTATGGGATTCGGAGGTGAACATCTTTGGGGGCCATAATTCTACCTACCACCATAGCGATAAATTAGTAATGTCTGCCCAGGACCTCGTATAGGTTTGGGGTGATAAGGATGCCAGATATTCACCATCCCTAGTCTGGCAACTAACGACATGTAGAGTTAGAAAAGGGATATCAACAAGCTGAAAAGGGATGAGAAGAAATGGAAACTAAAACTTACTGAGCTTTTACTATAGGCCAGGCACTTGCTACATGATTTAAAAGCATGTCTCATTTATTAGGTTGGTGCAAAAGCAATTGCGGTTTTTGTCATTACTTTTAATGGTAATGGCAAAAACCATTACCACAATTGCTTTTTCACCAACCTAATAATTATCACCACAACTCTGATTGGATGAGGTGGAAACTAGTATTTTACAGCTGAGAAAAACTGAAGCCCAGAGAGATTAAGTGACGCTTCCAAAGTTGCCCAGTGGTAAATGACAAAGCAGAAATTCAAAACCAAGTCTAACTCCAAAACTACACCATTGCTGGGGCCGAGAACCTGGGTAGCTTCTATCATGCAGTGTGATATCATTAAAGGTCACATTGGCTGCCACGGGCAGTGATACCTCATTGGCTTGATGACAATGCCTGGCACTGAGCTTTTCTTAGAACCCCCACCCACCTTGCCGATTGTCCCCTGGCTTTGCAAATGGGGTTGAATGAGAGGCCAGGGCTGGGGGCTTCAGCCCCATCCGCAGAAATGCTAATGGCCTCTTGAGTAAATGCCAGGAAACCAGAAAATGCACACCCAGCATCTCTGAGTATGACTTCATACCAACATGCTTCGTGTTCTAATTGTTCCTCCTTACCAACCTTAAGGGGCTGCAGAATGGAGCTCACTGAGAAAAAGAAAATGAAAGTGTGGGATGGGAGCTCTGTTTCATTTAATACAAATATTCTTAACTGCATATCAGGCCTGTTTGAAATGGGGCAGAGAAAGTTTGGCAGGCGGGCTTCCTCCTTCTTTTTGTCTTTTGTACAGGCAAGCTCTGGGCAGCCACACATGGCTCATGACCACATCTGAGCTGAGGGCGTGTGGTGGTGCTTACCAAGTGCCGAAAACTACTGGAAGTCAGAGAGCAGGAGGAAGAGTGGGTTCAGAAGAGTTAGGGTACAGGGTCTGGGGAGCTTCCCAGGGTGTGGGGATGTTGGGGTATATTTCAGGGTGAGGGTGCTGGCCAGAGGCATGTAATCATACAACAATTTTCAAATAGCATCTATACTCCAGGCACTGAGCTAGATGCTTTAAATATAAAACCTTTCATCTTATCAACAACATTGTGAGGTAGGCATTATAGATCTCTCCAATTTATAGATATAGAGCATGAGGCTCAGAGAAGTTAAGTAACTTGTACAAAATCACACAGCTTGAATGTGGCAGAGCCTAGACTTGAACTCAGATATGACTTATACTACAACCATCTCTCTTCAGGCATTACAGGAGGACAGCCCCCTCCCATACTCCCTCTCCTAGGCCTCCAGATTTTCTGAAGGATCTGCCACAGGCAGGTGGCAGGAGTATCAGAAAATGCCAGCCCTTCCTGCCACAAGCAGAGGTGGAGTAAGAGATGACATTTTTTCTCTGGGTCTCTGGCTTGAGTTGCTAGAACTTGCCATCGTGGAGCCTGTGGTCAAGATTGTCCAGAGAGATTTCCCTTGGCGAGCTGCCCTCAGCACTTAGAAAACCACAGGCCTGAGGGGATGTGGCTGAGCACACACATGCCTACATACTTGGTCCACTGTTGCAGATATCCCGGGCTGATGGGTTTCCAGAAGACATGGAGATGCTGGCTCTGTTCATCAGTTGATGCCACCATGGAAGACTGTGGAGCAGTCCTCAGATCATACCTAGGGTTAAAGCTGCCCTTTGCTTCCCAAAATGTCCCTGCCTTCCTGATCCTCCCAAGCCTGGAAATTCGTAAGTCCACTTGCAATACAAAATGAACATCTGCTAGATGGTCAGTATCTGCCCACCTCCCTCCAGCACCAACATCATCCCTCATCCTCATTATAACTCTGTGAGGCAGATGCATGACCCCCTTCTAGAGATGAGGAAACCGAGGCTTGGGAAGGCTCCAGGACATGTCAAGCTTCTGCAGCAAGCAGATGGGAGTAGCAGCACTTGCATCTGGATCTTCCAGCTCTTGAACCTGGACTTGGACACCCATAACTTGCTGTGTCTGTAGTCAGTCACATTTAGGCTGTGAGCCCTGGCCAAGGATGGATGTGGAGTAGAGGGAGAAAGTCAAGGCTTCTGACCCATACTTTTGTTTGATGGAAGCAGGAGAGAAGAGGTGGTCTCTGGGCAAGAGGGCAAAGGTTCTGGCTCTTTCTCCTAACTGTGTCTGCTTCAGAGGTTTAAAAGTTAGCGGTCATTGAGCTCCTATTGTATGCCAGGTACAATGTTAGAACTTTTACATTAATCCTCCCAACTGTTGTGAGTCAGATAACATTAGTCTTACTTTACAAAAAAATGACAACACTGAGGCTTAGACATTTTAGTAGCTTCCCTACATTGATGTGGGACAGACTTCTCTGTAGGGGAGGGTGGCATGATATGCTGTGATATGCTGGAGTCAGCTTATACTCGCACAAGAGCCAGCTGTTAATTTTTCAGGAATTTTGTGAGCTACTTGTGAAAAGCAGTTATTATTAAAAATTAAATTTTATAATCTAACAATTAAAACAGTATATTAAAAACAAAGGTAATAAATACTCGAAACTCATCATTTCTTTCCTACTGTCTATGCTCTTGAAGTTATTTTAGATCTATTGTTTCTAGATGGTGGAAACACTATATAAAATACCATGTAATGATGTGCTATACACGTCTCTTCCCCTGCCACATTCAGTGGTGCCATGGCAGTAGCTTGACATCAGCCATGATGGGAATATTTACACCACAGCAATTGCAAACACGCCAAATGAAGAGTTGGTTTTATTTTTCTTAGACAGCCAGCTGGTAAACATTTTCCTGCACATCACTGCCTGATAGGCCTCAAGCATATCATGTTTCAGAATGGGGCCCAGTAGCTCAGAAGAAGTGGCCAAGGGTCATGAGTCTCAGAAGCCCAGTCCACACTGGGATGGCTCTTACGTTTGTTGGGTGCTGGCATTGGTTCCACCATTGCTGCTGATCTGCCAAGTGAAAACAGCCCTAGAGAGTGGTTGGTGATGGGGCCCCCTGAGAGATCACAGGGATGGACTTTTTCTACTCTGTGATGGTTAGCCTTCAGGATAACAAAGGTAATGTCAAACATCTACCTGTCCTTTGAAAATTATACCCTGGCAGTAACACAATTAAATACTTGTACAGTTATTATTAGCCAGATGTAGAGGAATCAGATAATACAGATAAGCCAAAAAGAAATAAAAATTGTCTAAATTTCTGCTACCTAGAAACAATTAATGTTAATATTTTGATGTATTTCCTACCTGATATCTTTCTATGCTAATTACGGACATTTTTAGTAGATTATATTACACTTGATGTTTTGTAATTGGGTTTTCCTCACTCAACATTATAAGCATCTTTCTGTGTTATTTTTTAATCCATAGAAATTTGTTTTAGTGGCTCTTCTATCATGTGGACTTACAGCTCCAGTTTTGGGGCATTTAGGCTAATTCTAGTGTTTCTGTAGTATAAACTGTGCTATGAGGGACATTCTTATCACTAAATCCTTGTGATTCTCCTCCGGATAAAGTCTCTAGAGTAAGATTGCTGTGTCAAGGGATATAGAACAGTGCAATATTTGCATCTGGTTAGTGGGCTAACGTTCCCACCATTCCACCACTTAATTTGAGCTACAAGAGCTCTAGGAGACTTTCACAATAAGATTATTACTCCTGTGTTTCAAATGACCTTGAGAGAATATATTATAAAGAACACTGTCCTGGTCCACTCAGCCTTCTGTCACAGAATACTTAGACTGAATGGCGTATAAACAACACACATTTGTTTCTCACAGTTCTGGAGGCTGGAAGGTCAAGATCAAGATGTGGCAGATTAGGTGTTTTGTGAAAGCCTGCTTCCTGGTTCACAGATGGCTGTCTTGTCATTGTATTTTCACAGCGAGAGTGGAGGGGTCTCTCTGGGGCCTCTTTTATAAGGGCACTGATCCCATTCACAAGGGCTCTGCCTTCGTGACCTAATCACCTCCCAAAGACCCCAGCTCCAAATCCCATAACATTAGAGATTAGTTTTCAACATATGAATTTGGGGGAACATAACATTCAGTCTATCATAAACACATAACCAAATAATAAGAAAACAACCAATGCAATTAAAAATTGAACAAAAATATTTGAACAGGCACAAAAGATGTATGAATGGTAAGCACATGAAAAGACCCTCAGTATCATTGATAGCCAGGGAAATGCGAAGAAAACGATAGTGAGATACCTCCACACTCCCATTTGAATGCCAAAACACAAAAGTGTGACAAATAGCAAGTATTGGCAACGATATGAAGCAACTGAAACCTTTTTCTATTGCTGGCAGGAATGTAAAGTGATTTCACCACTTTAGAAAATGGCAGTTCTTACACAGTTAAGCATATATTTACCATATGTTATGGGTTGACTTGTCTTCCCCAAAAAAGATATATTGAAGTCCTAACCTCTGGCACCTGTGAATGTGACCTTATTTGGATACAGGGTCTTTTCAGATATAATCAAGTTAAGATGAGATCATGAAGTTGGGCCCTAATCCAACATGACTGGCACCTTTATAAGAGAAAAATTTGGAGACAGACAGCTGCAGAGGAGAATGCCATGTGAAGACATAGACACAGAGGGAAGGTGGCCCTGTGGAGACAGAGGCAGGTATGGGAGTTAGGCTGCCACAAGCCAAGGGCTGGAACTAGGGCTGTCAGAAGCTGGAAGAGACAAGGAAGAAACAACCCCAAGAGGCTTCGGAGAGAGCGTGTCCCTGCTAACACCTTGATTTTGGACTTATAGCCCTTAGAACTGTAAGACAATAAATTCCTGTTGTTTTAAGCCTCCCAGTTGTGGTACTTTGTTATGGTAGCCCAAGAAAACTAAAACACTACCCACTGTGTGACCCAGAACTTCCATGCCTAGGTATTTAACCCAGAGAAATGAAAGCATAGGACTACACAAAAAACTTGTTTATGTAGGATCATAGCAGCTTTATTCATAGTAGCCCCAAACTGGAAACAAGCCAAATATCCAACGACAAGTAAATGGATATGCAAATTGTGGCGTATTCACACAGTGGAATACTACCCGGCAATTAAAAGGAATGAACTTCTGACACGTGCACAACATGAATGAATCTCAAAAGCATGCTGACAGATAGAGGCCAAACAAAAAAGACTATATACAGAATGATTCCATCTGTATGAAATTCCATAAAAGGCAAACTTAATCTTTAATGACGGAAAACAGAAAGTAGAGCTTTTGGGGTGATAGAAATGTATATATCTGATTGCGCTGGTGGTTACAGAAGTATCTCATTTATAAAAACTCATCGAATTGAACACATAAAATGGGTGTTTTATTCTATGTAAACTATTTCATAATTAAGTTAGCCTAAACATGGGGAGCTATTTGCCTGCCCATAGTCACACAGCTCTGATGGCCAAGCCAGAACCTGAATCCCATCATCTGAGTCTCAGTTCAAGGTAGCTCTTGGGAGAAGAAAAAAAAACACCCCACTAGGTCTGTAAAAAGCCATTAGGTTTGTACAGACCCTCTTGACACACTTCAAGAGCCTTTTCCTGGAAAGCATTCTTCACAGCTAATCTCCAGGGAGAACGTCTTTTCTCAAGGGTTCTATAAGAGCAGAGAGATTAAATAAGAGCCTAACTCAAGCATTTTTCAGCCTGCCAGGTCCCAAGGTGGAGAAGACAGGCCTGGGTACACTTCCCTTGGGACAGAGGGATGGGGAATTTCGGAACCTGTGATGCACAGGAAACATACAATGTGCCATGTCTATAAGACGTGCTTGTTGGAATGTCCTTCACTGCACACCCCAACAGGCCACATGGCTGCAGAGTTGCCCACATCAGTGAGTGGTCAGACCATGCCTTGGGTTGGCAGTGTTACCTAGGGGTCAAGGTTCCCCTGTCAGCATGGGCTTGCCAAACCTCAGTTTCCTCATCTTTAAAGGAAGCACATGACACCAACTTTGAAATTTCATTGTGAGAAGTAAGTGGGATGATGTATATGAAGCACTTAGCACCATGTGGCATGAGGTAAAAGCTCAATGCATGGAAACTTGTTTTATAATTTGAATTATTACCAATCCTGACTCATTTAAGAGCCTGTGGAGGATCTGAGTGAAAAACTGAGGCTGAGTAGACCAGCTTAGCCATCCACCTTAGCCCTCACAGCAAAGACAGGGCAGATGGCAGCCTTGACAGATGGCATCTGTTTCTAAAAACCATTTCTGGCAGGATGAGTCACAAAGCGTAATAGGATATGCTTTTTCTTTAAACCTTGAAGGATGAGTATTTAGTTACACCAGAACTTTGAGGACGTTGAGTGCCAGCGTAAGAAAGCTGTACTGCATTCTGTGGGTAATGGTGGACCATAGAACATCCTGGAGCAAGGAGTGACATTATTTCTTAATAACTTGGATGCACAGTGATTAATCCAAGATATTAACCAACTAAATGAAGCCTATTAGAAAAAAATACCACTTGTGCCCCTACGATCCCAACTAACAGAAGCCTTCATTCAGAATCTTCCCCAGGGTCAGGGGCTTCGAGGAGTGCTTGGAGGAATCTTGGTTTATTACAAGTGTCCTCGGGACCAGCTTCATTCCAGGGCTGCTCTGGTCTGAAGCCAGCAGAGCTGACATGCGGGGTGGGTTCTTGTGGGGTCCCGGGTCAAGGCAGCCTCCATCCCAGCCCCTCTGCAGAGGTGCTGAGGATGTGGGCCAAGGGTCAGCTGTGAAGGCTGCACAGTTGGATATTTCTCTGAATAAACTGTGATATGCAGTGAGGAATCAAGGCTTCCCCCAGACCCTAGCATCCTTGATTGTCTAAGCTTAGGTTTGTGGACAAAGAACTATTGGTTTTCCCCTCTTTTCTTCCCTCTACTCCCTGCCTACCACCAGCCTTTTCTCCCTTAGCTTCCCAAGTAACACATGCATAAAGCAATCACTAGCACAGAAGGATGTGTGGTAAAAAGCACAAGTGTCGCTTTATCCTCCATGGCTGCCCTGAGTCTGCTTCCCCACTGCCCAGAGGCTGTCACCAGTTTGGTGTGCAGCTTATGCATTTACATGCAGCTATATCCATAAATGACTACAGAGCTTTTTTAGCATAAATGGAACCATCCCATACATAGCATTCTCCACCTTGCTTTTTCACTTGGCAGCTTTCCATGGTAGCACATAAATTTGCTTCTTTCTCTTTAATGGATGCAAAGCAATTCATAGTTTGCATGGACTACAGTTTGTTTAACCAGTTTCCTGTTGATGGGTGTTAAGGTTGTCTCCACTTTTTCTGAGGCCACGAAGCATTGGTTTTTATTTGCCAAAGCTCTAGGGAAGGCAGAGATTTTCCAGCCACAGACCCCAACTACGAACAGCGCAGCTTCTCGGTAGCCGTCCTTTCTCCATTCCCTTCTTGAGGCTCCCCATCCAGCTCAGCCTCTTCTGCCGTTGGCCTTAATAGCAAGTGACACTTGGCACAAGATCCAATGAGCAACAGAGGAGCTTCGTTCTATCTCTGATATGGCTGTGTTTCTTTAAGTGCTCTTGTTAATGTTTCATGATGGATGGCGGTGAAACATGGGAAATGTACCAGCCTGAGTTCTTAAAGTATCTGCTCACACTAACTTAATGTATTCATTTATTCAGCGTGACAGTGAATGTAAAAAAGTACTGTGAATGCATAGGTAAGCTTCAGAGGGAGAGTAAGGAGGACAAGAGGAAGAGAACTAACATTTATTAAACCTCTTCTAAGCGCCAGGCATTTTACATTTGTGAGCTCACGAATACTCCTCACTGTACTCAGAGAGTTGCTAATACTATTCCCATTTTGCAGATAAGAAAACTCAGGTGATGCAACTTATCCAAAGACATGTAGACAGGCAGAGCCTGGGATCAAAATCTCATGCTGTTTCTGTCCAATTCTGCTGCCCCGGTTGCTGTGTTATTGGAAGATATCAGACATGGTGAGGCATGACAACAATAGCTAACATTTATTGGGTGCTTACTATGTGCCAGGAACCATCCTAAGTTCATCCCGTATATGAACACACTTGTAAGGATGTGAGATAGTGAACCACTGCTGTACCCATTTCACAGACGAGGAAAACAAAGCTTAGAGAGCTTGAGTAATTTTCCCATGGTAACGCATCCTAGCTGGCAGAGTTGGACTTTGAACCTGAGAAGACTGATGCCTGAGCTCCTGGGCAGAGCCACTCCACCTCCCACACTCCCCTGGATGATCAGACAGGATAGAATCTTAGGGGTGACAGGAAGTCAAATTGTCCCTGTTTGCAGATGACATGATTGTATATCTAGAAAACCCCATCGTCTCAGCCCAAAATCTCCTTAAGCTGATAAGCAACTTCAGCAAAGTCTCAGGATACAAAATCAATGTGCAAAAATCACAAGCGTTCTTATACACCAATAACAGACAGAGAGCAAAATCATGAGTCAACTCCCATTCACAATTGTTTCAAAGAGAACAAAATACCTAGGAATCCAACTTACAAGGGGTGTGAAGGACCTCTTCAAGGAGAACTACAAACCACTGCTCAGTGAAATAAAACAGGATACAAACAAATGGAAGAACATTCCATGCTCATGGGTAGGAAGAATCAACATCGTGAAAATGGCCATACTTCCCAAGGTAATTTATAGATTCAATGCCATCCTCATCAAGCTACCAATGACTTTTTTCACAGAATTGGAAAAAACTACTTTGAAGTTCATATGGAACCAAAAAAGAGCCCGCATTCCCAAGTCAATCCTAAGCCAAAAGAACAAAGCTGGAGGTATCACACTACCTGACTTCAAACTATACTACAAGGCTACAGTAACCAAAACAGCATGGTACTGGTCCCAAAACAGAGATATAGACCAATGGAACAGAACAGAGCCCTTAAAAATAATGCCACATATCTACAACTATCTGATCTTTGACAAACCTAAAAAAAAAAAAAAGAAATAGAGGAAGGATTCCCTATTTAATAAATGGTGCTGGGAAAACTGGCTAGCCATATGTAGAAAGCTGAAACTGAATCCCTTCCTTACACCTTATACAAAAATTCATTCAAGATGGATTAAAGACTTGCATGTTAGGCCTAAAACCATAAAAACCCTAGAAGAAAACTTAGGCAATACCATTCAGGACGTAGGCATGGGCAAGGACTTCATGTCTAAAACACCAAAAGCAATGGCAACAAAAGCCAAAATTGACAAATGGGATCTAATTAAACTAAAGAGCTTCTGCACAGCAAAAGAAACTACCATGAGAGTGAACAGGCAACATACAGAATGGGAGAAAAGTTTTGCAATCTAGTCATCTGACAAAGGGCTAATATCCAGAATCTACAATGAACTCCAATAAATTTACCGGAAAAAAACAACCCCATCAACAAGTGGGTGAAGGATATGAACAGACACTTCTCAAAAGAAGACATTTATGCAGCCAAAAGACACATGAAAAAATGCTCATCATCACTGGCCATCAGAGAAATGCAAATCAAAACCACAATGAGATACCATCTCACACCAGTTAGAATGGCCATCATTAAAAGTCAGGAAACAACAGGTGCTGGAGAGGATGTGGAGAAATAGGAACACTTTTACACTGTTGGTGGGACTGTAAACTAGTTCAACCATTGTGGAAGTCAGTGTGGCGATTCCTCAAGGATCTAGAACTAGAAATACCATTGGACCCAGCCATCCCATTACTGGGTATATACCCAAAGGATTATAAATCATGCTGCTATAAAGACACATGCACACGTATGTTTATTGCAGCACTATTCACAATAACAAAGACTTAGAACCAACCCAAATGTCCAACAATGATAGACTGGATTAAGAAAATGTGGCACATATACACTATGGAATACTATGCAGCCATAAAAAATGATAAGTTCATGTCCTTTGTGGGGACATGGATGAAGCTGGAAACCATCATTCTCCGCAAACTATCACAAGGACAGAAAACCAAACACCACATGTTCTCACTCATAGGTGGGAATTGAACAATGAGAACACATGGCTGCAGGAAGGTGAACATCACACACCGGGGCCTGTTGTAGAGTGGGGGGAGGGGGAAGGGATAGCATTAGGAGACATACCTAATGTTAAATGATGAATTAGTGGGTGCAGCACACCAACACGACACATGTATACATATGTAACAAACCTGCACGTTGTGCACATGTACCCTAAAACTTAAAGTATAAAAAAAAAAGAATCTTACGGGTGACCAGAAAGATCAAAGAGCAGCCTCACAGTCCTCCAAGCCACTGATTGGAGAAGGAAGATTGTCCAGCTGATCCCTTGGTTTTCAAAGAGACAAGCCTCTGCTGGGGGATTGGGAGGAGGTCATTTTCAGAACATTTGACTTGAGAAAACCATTCCGTGAAGGGGCTCAGCAGTGTCAGCTGGTCTTGCTGTGCTATGGTTATCTCACAGCACAGCTTCAAGCTAAGTTGCTATCTAAATAGCAAACAGAAATGACAAAATGCAGAGCACTGAGGAGTGGCATGCAGAGACCACCATTACCAGGGAGAAGAGCTGCAGGAGGTGCTCTGGGGTCAATTCTCAACAGCAAAGCCCCATCCCTGTCATGGGGGCCTGTACCTTACTGGTTTTTGTGGTGCGTCATGGTTTACTGGACTCTCCAGCTCAGCATTCATCTGGCAGAAGGGCCAGCAAATGCAGAGACCCTGAGGCTGGAGGCAGCTTGGTATGTGTGAGGAACAGAAAGAAGGCCATTGTGGTGAAATGCCGTGAGTGAGGGGGGAGAGGCACAGACAGGAGACTGGGGAAGGAGCACAGAGCCAGATCATGCCCAGGCTTGAAGGTTATGTTAAAATGTTGGATTTCACTCCGTGTTTGAAGGGAAGGCATTTATGTTTTAATCTGATCTCTCTGGTTGCTGATGGGTGAATTAATAGTCAAAGAGTGGAGGCAGGGGGACTTGGTAGAGGGTGAACCTGGGGACCCAGCCACACCCACATCAACTGAGATCATGGCCCCAGCCCAGACCCACTGACTTGGAATCTGCATCCCCCCGGACTCCTGTGAGAAGCAATGCTCTAGGGGGAGACAATGGTTACTTGGACTGAGATGGTAGCCACGGAGGAACAAGGAAGCGATTGGATTCAGGATATATTTTATGGATGGAGCTGGCTGTGTTTGCTTGTGGTTTGGATTCTGCGTGTGAGAGGAAAAAAGAATCAAGGATATTACCTAGGCTTTCCACCTGAGCACCTGGGAGAATGCAGGCGCCATTTACTCAGGTGGATACACTGGGGGAGGGAAAGGCCTGCAGAGGGAAGTGGGAGAACCAAGAGTTCTCCCTTGATTGTAATGCATTTGAGATGTCTTCTAGATGTCCAAGTGGTGCTGTTGAGTGGGAAGTTAGCTCTACAGATTCAGAGCTGAGGGGAGAGATTGAGGCTGGGGGTGTATTAAAATCCATGGGAATGCCTAGAAAGTATGGATAGAGATGAGTAAGACCAGTGGCTCAACCTAGCCCTCTGGTATTTAGAGCTGGAAAAAACAGGACAGTCTAAGGTAGATCAGGAAGGCTACCATGATTGCCACTCCTTTCAGAGCATCCAGTTTGTGCCAGGTACATACACGTTTTGTTTGTTTGTACTTCCAATACAATTGAGCAGTTGGAATTTATTTTATACATTTAATATAAAGAAACCACACTGTGGTTCAGAGAGAGTAGGTATTATTTGAGGATTTGAACTCAAGTTAATTTTCAACACCCATACTCTTTTGATTGTGCCTCATCCAGAGGCAGATGGTCAAGTTGGTTGTGTATATTAGAGAAATACGGCCATATCTGAATTGTTGCCCGTTTCCCACCATGCTGGTGCTTCCCACTTTCTTCAGCTTTCTGATGTCACTCCTTCTCTGTATTCTGAGAGGGCGAGGAACACATGGGTTTGTGATACCAGGCAGGGTAGACCAGATGGGGAGGGCCTTGAGGGAAAGACTGTGCTAATGTCCCTCACCCTTCAAGCAAAGGTCATCTACTGCTCTGCGGCTCCAGACCCCTATGCAGGCAGAAAGTGGATCAGGGAGGCATGAAGAAGAGCTCAGAGTCTTGAGAGGATGAGACAAGCAACAGATCCAAGCAAGGATCCCTCACCAGGAAGGGGAGCCCAGGGTGATGGATAGGAGCAGCTCATCAGAGCAGGGACAGAGGTATGGGGTGATAGAGACTCAGGTATTAGATCTGAGAACAGTCGGGGACATGAGCTGGGGAACACAGGTATTATTAACAATAATAATAGATCAGATATTATTAACAATAAAAGCTACTATTTATCAAGCTCATGCTACGTAACAGACACTGTTCTCTGGACTTTTGTTTGTGTTGTAGTCATTTAATCACAGTAATAGATTTTACTCTGTGCTAAGCATTCTACATTTATAAACTTACTTAATTTTTCACAGCAATCCTATGATGTGGGAACAATTATTATCCCATTTCACAACTTAAAAAACTAAGCACAGAGAAGTTAAGTAACCTGCCTAGGATCACACAGTGAGTAAGTGACAGAGCCAGCACTGGAGTCAGGCTGCCTGACTCCAGAGTTTAGACTTTTAGCTATTACTCTATAGTGAGTACTTAACACATAGAAACTCATTCAATCATCACAACAGCCATGTAGATACTATTATTATCTCTATTTTACAGATAAGAAAATTGAGTCTTAGGAGGCTGTGTGATTTGTTCAAGGTCACAGAGCTGGAAGGCAGGGAGACTAAAATGCTGACCAGGTCTTTGCATGGTACCAGTGTTCAAACTTTTAACCACCAGCCATAGCATCAGATCCATGCCACCTGGTGGAAGGTAGAGGTGGCAAAGAGAATGCTTTATGCTGAGCCCTTTGAATGTGGAAGCCAGACTCCTCAAATCCTCTGAGGGTAAGATTGACTCTATATCTGGGTGAGCCCCAGCAGTATCCCCGTGCAGGCTGTCACTGGCTCATGAGAACTAATTGCTTGTGTCTCTTCCTAATTCTGCATTCACTGACACCACATTGATTGCCTGAAATCAGCTATGGTGGGAGTATTTACACCATGGAAATCAGAAAATTCTACAAAGCAGGGGTTATTTTTCCATGACAGCCAATATTCCAGTACATGACTGATTAGATTTAAGCTGACATTTAGAATCAAGGGTGCTCAGCTGGAGGCACAGGAAAGTTATAGAGTCAGGAAGCCAGGTACCTCTCTCCACTAGTCCTGGGGAAAACGAAATCAGCAAAACATTCGACAAACACAAGCTTAGCAGCTAAAGGATGCTCTGTCTTTGTACCATTAGGCCCTGGAAGTACTTCAGTGAGTTAAATAGACATATTGCTGATTTTCAGAAGCTTATAGTCCAAGAGGGAAGATGGATAATATAAAGAAAACTAAAGAAATTTAAGTGTACAATTTCAAGTTGTGATACTATGAAGGACATAGAGAAGAATCTAATTGTATAAGGGGTAAGGAAGGTGACTGTAAGACATTGGCATTTAAACCAGAGACCTCTGGTATGAAAAGGAGCCAGCAAGACCCACGTAGGCAGAAAAACTTGGTGAAGACTGAGTGCTGGCAACAGGGCGGGCAAATGCTGAGGCCAGTTCAGATGGAGTGTGTGGTGGGCAAGAAGCATAAGCTATGACCAGATGGTGTAGGGCCTTGTGTGACACAGGAGGGAGTTTGGTGCAATGGGAAGGCATTGAAGAAGGGTTTTAAGTGGGAGTTAACATGCTGGGGGATGATGTGCTCTAATTTATGATATTAAAAGATGACTTTGGCTCATGTATGGAAAGTAGGCAGCGAAGAGAGTGGTCAGTGCAGAAGTAGGGAAATAGCAGGAATTCAGGCAAGAGATGATGGTGGCCTGGGCTATATAGGGACACATTGGAGATATAAGTGGGAAGCAGAATCAACAATACAAGCTAAGGGATTGACATGGGCTGCAAGGTTGGAGAGAGGGTGGACTCAAGATAATTCATTGGTCTAGATCTCAGTTTCCTTGAGACATTGAAGACAAGAGGCTCAAACCAGAATTCCTGAGTTTCAATCCTGACCCTGCCATCTACTACTAGTGGTATAGCCTTGGGCAAGTGATTCAATCCCTGAGAGCCTCAGTTTCTCCATCAGTAAATTGGAAATCATATTAATTTCTACTTCACAGGGTTGTTGTGATGTTTCAATGAGTTACTCTCTATGGAGTGCTTAGCATAATACTTGAACATAGTGAGCACTACACAAAAGAACTATTGTTATTATTATTGCTATTAATATTAGTCTATTGATCATTTCTCTGCCTACCATTAAGAGATTGAGCCTTTCCAGGCAAACAACTCTTGTTTGGAAAGAAAATGTTCTGGAGAGGAGTACCCCAGGCCTCCTTCTCTCACTGTTTGTGTTCCCTTCCCCAGCATGAGTTTGGCAGGCAAAGCCGTTCAAAGTAAACACAGGTTCAGTGCCGCAGAAAATATCAGGTTTGGTAGCACAGCAGTCTGGACCAAAGGAAACAGGCTTGCTTTATGCCGACTTCACTCGGCCACTGCATCCCAGGGGCTGCTCCAGCAGGGCTGGTGCTTTCTGGCAGACAAGGCCTGGATCTGGGAGCTCTTCACCTGTCTGATTTCTTTTCTCGTGTGACTCAGGATGAGTCACCACTGTCACTCACCACTTCCTGGCCTGGACATTATGGTTCATACATTCCTGAACTCGACACCCAGGCAACAACAAGAGATGGAGTCCAGAAGAAAGCAAGTGGGGAGGGGGAGGCAGTGGTACTGGGCAATGTCAGGAGAAATTAGAGGTCCACAGGGCACTAGGGAGGGGGAGAAGCCACCTGGAAAGAGCATCAGATCCCAACAAAAGTCAGGATAACCCAACCACCTCTGGTTTCAGACACCTAGACAGCGTTCCTCAACCCTTCCGATCCCATGTCCCGCCAGTCGAGAAAATGTGGACAAGATATAGTACAAAAGTACCAGGTAGCTCTGTTTGCTTTCACAATATAAAATTATAATATTGAATATAACTTCTGAACGTTTATCTGCTGCTGCAAGTTTCTGAAGTGAGCCTGTGTGTAGCATGCCCCCAATTGAGAATGGAGAATTGTCCTTCTAACTATAGTAGTAGTAGTAATCATAATAGCATTTTTCTGTGCAAATGCTCTAAAAATTGAGGGAAAATGGGGCTTTTGTTTGGTGTCACTCTTTTTTAAATTGTGGTAGAAATATACATAACATGACATTTACCATTTTAATCATTTTTAAGTGTGCAGTTCAGTGGCATGAAGTACATTCACACTGTCGTGCAACCATCTCTACCATCTATCTCTAGAACTTTTTCGTCTTCCCAAACTGGAACTCTCTACCCCTGAAATAATAACCATCCACCCTGTTACCCCAGCTCCCAGCCCCTGGCAACCACTATTCAGCTTTCTGTCTCTATGAATTTGGTACTTTAGCTACCTCACATGAATGGAACCCTATGGTGTTTTCTCTTTTGTGTCTGGCTCACTTCACTTAACACAATGTCTTTAAGGCTCATCTATGTTGTAGCATGTGTCAGAAATTTTTTTCCTTCTTAAGGCTGAAAAATATCACACTATCTGGATATACCACATTTGGTGTATCCATTCATTCTTCTATGGATACTAGGGTTGCTTCTATACTTTGGCTATTGTCACAGTGCCACTGCTGACACTCGGTTTGATGAGGTGATTCAAAGTCAAAAACATCATAACAATAAAAGTCCTGAGTTCTTCTGTTTGTACAGTATTTAAACTTGTCAGAGCGCTTTGAAACTAAGGTGTAAAGGGAAAAAAAAAATAAGTGTTTGAAGACCAGACAGGCCTGCATTGTAATCCTGGCTTTGTAGCCTCATTAGCTTTGTGCTCTGGGACAAGTTCCTTAAATAAGCTGTATTTCAGTATCCTTAATGTGCTACGGAGTGAGGACATTGTGCCTAGTGTGGACAGTTATTATGATACTAAATAAGAGAGCAAGTGTGAAAATGTTGAGTAGAGTCTGACATTTAATACTCAATGGATTTCATTGTTGATTTCGTGTTATTTCTTTGTATCCATTCAATTCAAACGAGATTCTATAGTTAGGTAGGACATTTATCTCATATAATAAGGAAACTAATAAGAAGACTAATTGCTACTCAATTAATTAGTGGCAGAAGTCAGATTGGAACCCAGGGCTCCTGAATTTGAGGTGAGGAATGATCAGGCAGCAAGTCACATTTAATGTATATGTCCACCCCAATCAATTGCTAGTGGCTTCCTGGAATGCAGTGGGAAAGTGTTGGGTTTGATTAGCAACGTCTGCCATAGTTGTGGGAATGGGAAGTGGGGGTACAGCAGCCACATGTCTACTACCTCTGGCTTAAATTATAGCATCACTTAAATTCTTTTTAAAAATGTCTGAAGAGGAAGATCATCTTCTGTGTGTGGTTTTAAACATGTTTATTACAAAATTAATAGAAAAAAAGGTGAAATGAATGTGAGACTTCTAGTTTACCTACCGTCAAAGACCAGAAGGTTGTTATCCAAAGTGAGTAAAAAAAAATATTATGATTGTAGCTGATCCCACAGCAGAAGGCTGTTTGCTGTGGTCAGAGTCACTCATTATCAGACTGAAGCAGCTGCCTACCCAAGGTGGCCTTACTGCCTGCCCATCAGTAGGGTGAGGCAGGAGGTGGAAACACCTGATAGAAGCTGGCTGGTGAGGTTCATTGCATGTAAGACCAGATCCCTGCCTCCTCAGGGAAAGAATAGCAATTGCTGAAACACCTACCTTTCAGACTTTCAGACTCCATGTGGGCCCCATGCCCCACGTGTTCTTCCATTCCTGCTAACCACCACGTGTCAGGCAGCTGGAGGAGTGACTGTGTGGCTCTCGGTTGTCTGGCACCCCAGTGGCACCAGACAGGCCTGCCTGTGAGCCTTCTTTCCATTCAGCTGCTTCCTTAAGATGAAGCTCTGCCCACTGGCTCAGGAATTCCTGTAGTAGGATATAGGCTTCCTATAGTAGCACCTGCCTGTCTCACCCATGCCTGAGACACTGAAGCTTCAGGTCCAGTGCCAGGTAGCCTTTTGGCTACCATTCCTGGGCTGCACGCCCTCCTCTTGCCACTCCATATCCTCATTTCTTGTACATGGGACCCAGGTGATGCCTGCTAGGGCCTTCCTAACTCACAAAGGACCCCTTACAGTTAGCTTGAGTGCCACATTCCATGGCTCGTGGAGGTCCAAAGCCCTCCCCAGTTTCAGTCAATTCCTGGTTGGGGAGTGGTAAGGGTAAGCCGTTTGCCTAGTCCCCTGAGATCCCACACTTTTCCTCTGTTGTTTACTGACCGTTTTCCCCCAACCAGCCCATGTTGACTTTGTTCTCATCACATCTGCTCACATGGAAACCCAATATCTCTCACACAAGACAATGTGTATGTGTGTAGAGTGTACTAAAGATTTGCTGGAGAGACAGAGAGGGGATATGTATTTTAGAAATGCAAGTAATTTCATATTGAATATTAGACATGGTGTGTGTAATACATGAAAATAACACAAGCTGATGTTTATGGGGTGCTTATTATATGGTGGGCATTGTGCTGAGCATTTTATATACATTATCTGATTTTACTGTCCCCACAACCCCATGAATTAGACACTACCGTTATGTCCAATTTGCAAATAAAACAGAGGCTTAGAGAAGATAAGAAACTTCTGAGGTTACACAGTCAGGAAGTAGCAGGGCTAAAGAATTGAACCCAGGCAGTCTGACTCCAGGGCCTGTAATCCAAAAACTGTTCCTGTGGTCCCCCATCCCCGACCCCCATGGTATGGACTTTTCATCGTCTGCTCCATTGCCATATAGCACCCAGCCTCACACCATCCTAGTGGCATATTCTCTTTTTCTAGCTCTCATTGTTTATCCTCCTTCCTTCTTCATTTTATCTCCTTCCTTCCAGATGAACATAGAAACTGCAATATTTTCTCCCTCTATTATTCAAAACAATTCAAGTCTCTCCAGCCCTTTGCTTCCAGCCTCTTCTTCCATCTTGGATTCCATCAAAGTTCTCTGCAGAAGGAACAAAAGAGCCTCACATACAATAACATTCATGTATCTTCGATGTTAAGCATATGGACTCATTTTCTAATACATGTTTTCTGCTATGGGGCAGGGATGAAAACCGTGCAGCATGTGACTACCACTCCCCACTCCCATACCCATGGCAGGCACCACTAAATACCGACAAGATTCCTTCCTGCCAAGCCCAGACCACAGCTTCAGAATCCACAGCACAGTGCACAAAAAGGCCATTATCAACTTATCTGTTCTGTTACGTGAAAGGAAGCCTTTCTTCCCTCTGAAAGGGTGAACCCACAGCTATACAGGTAGGGAACCAGACCTCCCTTGAGGCCAAAAGGCAAAACCCAACTTCGATTATTAAAGGACACCAGAACTTGATAGATGGGCCTTAGACTGAAATTGATTTCTTTCTCTGAGCCTCCCTCTTTTTTAGTTTAGGCTCTTTTGATTGAAGCCTCCTTTGGGTGAGAGGAAAAATTCAACCCTTCATCACCTGGATACTGGTCCTATAGCTTCATCACCTGGTCCTATAGCTGGGCATGCAGGCATGGATTGGGTCTTTTGCAGATGCCAGACTGAAGGTGAGCTAGATTTGCATTTCCTAGTCCTGCCTGTGCTTCCCTATTGCTATCCCTGAGCTTTTAGTAGTCATGTTTCATGTCCCAGCCTGGTTATGACTGGTCAGCAGAATATTAATGGAGAGGTCATGAGTCCAAGCTTAATTTAGAGCCATTTATAGGAGAAGCACCAATCCAATATGGTGGTAACAGGATTGACCGCAGATATGAGTCTCCCAGAAAAGGAATTGAGTCTGCCATCTATACAGCTTCCAGCAAGCCTTGTAAACGGGTAGGTTATAGAGCTCTGAATCTCAGTAGAAACTGAGAGTCAGATGCCACACAATTCTTGGGCCTCAGCCTACCTGCCTTTGACCCATTAGCTATATCTTGAGGGCTTTACAATACCAGGAAGCCTTTGCAGTGGAGGAGAATGTTGAGTTCCACCTCCCAAATGAAGGAGAGGAAATGGAAGAACATGTATTGAACACCTACTATGTGTTTGCAATGTGCTAGACATATTTATATTTACTCTCACATTCCATCCTCAGGGCAAGGTGTGAGAGAGAGGTTTAGCTATATCTGCTTCACAGAAGAAAAACCAAGAGCTCAGAGAAATTAAGTAACTTGCTCATGTCACACAGCTGATGGGTAAATAGCAGACCTGGCATTCAGACCTAAGTCTTGTGAAACTCAAAAGCCAAGGATCTTATCACTTATGTCGCATTTCCCGTGGGGGTTGGAGAGGGAGAGGTAGTCCCAGGTTTGAGAAGCTGAGCTAAAGGATTGGGCAGAGAGGGAGCCATTGCAGAGCCTGATGCCAAATCAAGAGAACAGAAACTGCCACTCAAATCCAAGAAGCAAGAGGCATGCCTGCAACCTCTGTAGGAACAGCAGCTTCAACCCTGTGGTTCCTGAAGCTCTCTAGGCTGCAGCCGACTGGCCAAGATCCTCTTTTACTCCCACAGTTCCCTGGACCAGTGCTCCTTTCAGGTCTGTGGAGCCTATGCTGTTTCTGAGGCAGCTGAGCTGAGAAGCATATGGTGCATGAATGAGGGGGCGGTTGCCTGACATCCCTTCTGGAGCTCCTGACAGCTCATGAGCCTCTCCTCCTCCCCATGGCAGCTCTGCTCAGGAAGCTTAACCCAGGAAAAGACTTGTGGCTTATTTTTTTCTAAGGAACTGGCTCTTCTGTAAAATGGGGATATTAATATTTATCTGGAAGAGGTGTTGCTAGTATTAAACTCAATATATGTAAAAGCCCTAAGAGACTGTAGATGTTCAGCTGGGCATTACTATTAATATCCCTTGATTTCAAAATAGACGTTTGAGGACAAGCCTATCTCAAACTTCTCACCATCAGAAGTATTTATAATCTTCTCTTGGAAGAGCAGAAAAGCATGATTGGCTCAAGTTAATAGTGAAACATTTGGCACAGTGTTCTTACCATTCTTCTTATAAACTTTTTTAATCAACCAAAGTATAAGTAAATATGATACTTATGATTGATTACAACCATAATTGAAAGTTATTTCATTCTAGGATTATGAATCACAACATAATTTCAAAGAATGCAGAATCATCATCATCATCATCATCATCATCATCATCATCATCATCATCATCGTCATCACTATCATTATCCCATTTTCATCACAACTACTTCCCATCCAGGCAATTGGACCTTTCACATTATTAGTCTCAAATCACCCACATGCCTACAAGTAAGATATTATAAATCCCCTTCTACAAGTAAAATAAAACTGAGCTTTCAAGAGGCTAAACAGCTATGCAAGTTCAAATAACTAAGAATCAGTGTAAGAATTTGAATCTGTTCTCTCTGACGTTAAAATCACATGCTCTTCTCACTCTATTCACCAGCTTTCAATATTTAATGTAGTTTCTTCACTGGCCAGATCAACCAGGATTCTGATTCAGTTGCTCTAGGGTGGGGCCCAACACATATAATGGAATCCAGATGCACATTCAGCAATATTTGGGATGGCATAGAAAGGTCACATTATGCCTTTGCAGAAACCAATCGTTCCTCCTGTCATCACAGTCCCTACCAAGCCAGGTGTTCTTGGTAACTCCTCCTCCAGCAGCCGTAGGCAGCAGAAAATAACCCCCATTCAGTACTGCTATCACTGAGGGAGATCTAGGGTGGTGGCCTCAAGTGTGGGTGGCCCGAGCTCTGGATGTTTGCTTCTCCCCTGTAGCATAGTAGGCTCCCAGTCAGATTGTAGAGCTTGGGGATATCATGATGGAGGCTTGGTGGACACTGATAGCTAGGGCTGAGATGATGCCCTTTCTCTGTCTTTGCCTCCTCCTTACTATACTTCTTTCAGTTTCTAGACTATGCTCAGGACCTTCATACATGTTGCCCTTGAATGTCCCTCTTGCTCATTCCGCCCCTTTACCTCCACCTCCACCTTCACGTTTATCTAACTCAGTGAGACTCCACCTGGCCTCTCATGATAGAATCACTTAAGGAACTTTTAAAAATGCTGATATTTAGGTATCACCCCAGACTAACTGAATCAGAATTTCTGGGGGTAAGGCTCTGACACCACTATTTTTATATAATTCTCCAGTTTATTTTCATATGCAAACAGTTTGAAAACTGCTGGTTCTAGTTAATTCCCACTTGATTTAAATGCCACTTCCTCCAGAAGGCCCTCCCCAGCCTCCCTCCCACCATAATCCAACTCCCCCAACCGCCAGACTAGACCCAGCCCCTCTCTGTATGTTCCCATTGTCAGTCTCCCCCAAGAATCTGCTAGCTGTGTGGACATAGCAATATTGTCCCCATTGTCACTGGGTTCTCAGAGCCAGGGCCTTTCACAGAGGATGTGCTCGTTCTTATTTGCTGACTGACAGAATAAAGACAAACAGATTTGTAGAAGTTGAAAAATTATTCACTGGTGCCTGCTGTATGCGAGACCCCGTTGTAGGCTCTGGGGATTGAAAGCTCAGTAAGGCATGATCCTTGACCTTGAGATGCTCAGAGTCAGCAGGGAGACAGACGTGGACAAATAATTACAATGTGGTATCTGACTATGGGCACAGGTGGAAGGTTGGCAATTTCTTCAGTCCAATCCAGATGGCCAATACCTGTGGGTGTGCTTTGGGGGCACCAGGAGGTGGGGAAAGAGAGTGAAGAGGAGGAGACAATTCAGTTGGTGTGTTGTGGGGCCCAGGGTTTGGACTGGGGTGTGCTGGAGGAGGAACCATCCTGGATCCCATATGCCCAGCACAGGTCCTAGAACATAATAATAGGTGCTTATTAGGAGCTTGTTGAGTGAGTGAATGAATAAGTGATAGAATGAGACAAGTCAATGCATAATCTCTGAGGAACTGGAGAACTCACTGGACAAGTATCAATGTGTATTTTATAGACTTCTTTGTTATGAGATGAGCTAGAAGCACACAGCTTGTAAAGCAGTGGTCCATGGGTTTTAGGCCCAGAACAGTGTCATGGTTAAAAGAACACATTTCAGAAGCCAAAAGGAATTTCAGCATAACTCAAGTCCAATATTTGTATTCCTCAAACACCGTTAAAGGGACTTAAAACCCGCAGTTACACATCTCAAGGTGTTTGTTTCCTTGTCTTTTAGCACTCTCATCCACTGCCCTTATACTTCTAAGGGCCCTTGGAGCCTGTCTTAGCTAAATCCCCCCAAACTCCCCTAGCCCAGACCCACAGGCCCATCCCATCTATTCTCTCCCTCTATTCCCAGGTCAAGAGGATGACACTGGCAGGACCCTCCTGGGAGCAGAGAGGACAGAGGAAGGAGAGAATCTGAGCAGGCAGAGCAGGAAGGGAAATGTTACAAAAGAGAACATTTTTTGGTCCCATGACATATAAGATTTGCATTTCACATATGAAACATTGTTGCCATCAATTGCCTTAAAAAGTATCCCTGAGGCTGGGCATGGTGGCTCACGCCTGTAATCTCAACACTTTGAGAGGCCAAGGCAGGTGGATCACTTGAGGTCAGGAGTTCAAGACCAGCCAATATGGTGAAGCCTCGCCTCTACTAAAAATACAAAAATTAGGCAGGTGTGGTGGCTCATATCTGTAGTCCCAGCTACTCAGGAGGCTGAGGCACGAGAATCTCTTGAATCTGGGAGGTGGAGGTTGCAGTGAGCCAAGATCATGCCATTGCACTCCAGCCTGGGCAACAGAATGAGACTCGGTCTCAAAAAAAAAAAAAAGTAGCTCTACGTTCCATAGTCCAGTGATTTGAAGTGTGTTTGTAGCTCAATGATGATCTTGCATCATCTCAATCCAGGGTGGGGCCCCCTCTTCCTGTCCCTCCTCATTCAGGCCCTTGACTCATCCTTTGTTTCAAGGCTAGGTTGAAGACAGGGACACTGAGCCACCTTGCCCTTGTGTCCAATCTGTGGCTGTCAGAATTCACACTCTTTCCCATCAGCTCATCTGCTTGCCAAATCAGAAGTGCGGGCCCAGGATCCCTGGCTCTCTCCCTTAGGGTATTAGTTAGCCTGCTGTCTAGGCAGAATGCAGGTAACAGACAATAATCTCCTATTTCATGCTTGTTGAGTGTTTCCCTATACATGACAGGCCTATGGGAGACAATTAGGAAACCTTGGATTTTCATCTCTTGTCCATTCTCTTGGGATGCCAGCAAAATGGAGGACAAGAAGACAGGTGAATGGACAAATCCATGGCTGGACAATGACGGCCATATATGACCATTAGAGAGATGGATAGCTCTAGCAGGTGCGCCGGATACAAAGAGACAGTGCAGCCAGCACCTAAGATTTATTGAGCTATTCCTCAGTGCCAGAAGCTACACTGGGCCTTTTTGTATGAAAGGCCATTTAATTGCACAAGATATCTGCAAGATGGGCTTCACTGCCCACTCCCCACAGTCTCCAGCCATGTTGGACACCTACATTCACTGTCACTCCAGTGTTCTCATCTACTCCATTTCATCTCACTGAATACTTTCATATTCCAAAGCCTCAGATGGCCTTTCTCATTCCTTCCTTCCTTTCTTCACTGAATCACAAAAAGTGGCTCTACCATGTACCTGCTATATGGGGTTGGGCAAGTGACTTACCCTCTCTGTGCTCAATTTTAACATCACTGAAGTGTGGATGACAATAGCACCTCTCTCATGGTCTGGGGATGATTAAATGAGTTGGGATGTGTAAAGCACAGTGCCTTGTGCACAGTATGCTCTGTTTAAGTGCTAACTGTATAGATTACCTGCCAAAGGCCAGGCATTCAGTGCCACGGAGCTCACAGCTCCCTCTCCTTCCACCACCCGTGAGATCCTGCTTGCAAGGAAGCTCAGCACTAGTGAGCCTTTGAGCCAGAAGCACCTGGCTGAGTGGTTTGAGCTTGGTAAAAGGGTCCTACCCTATCCAGTTCCCTTTCCTTTTAGTAAATCGCAAGTGCCTTTCAGTGCCCTTTTAAGGACAAGTGCCAATGAGTGAGACCTATTTGCCCACGGTGACCCATGGTGAGATGGGACTCCTTCCTCCCTTGTCCTGGATGATGCCCAGTGGGTCAGATTTTAAATCCCACTTGGGATCTAGATCTCAAGATTTTCTAAAATGTGAATATAATCATACGCCCTGCATACACACATCAGCACACTCAGGTAAAAGCCCTAATGCTTTCAGTTTGCCACAAAGTCCCATGTGATCCAGCTTGTGCCTTCACTAGCTCATGGACTCCGGCCCCTCCTTGTCATGCCCACCCTGCAAGCTATGATCCAGCCTCTCTGAGCCTCAGTCCCTCACATATGCCACACACACTGTGTTGCCTCTGCTAGCACACGCTGTTGCCTCTGCCTGGAACCTGCATACTCCTCGCCACTCACAGCAGTGACTTCCACCCATCCATGACATCTCTGCATAGGCCTCAGGTCCTTTAGCAAGACTCCCGGAGTCTGGCTTTGCTGCCTCCTCACCTAACTCTGATCTCCCTGGGCCATCACAGCCTTGTTGGATTTCCTAGGAGCTCCACAAGGAAAAGGCCAAGCCACTCCTCCTCACTGCTGCATCTCCAGGGCCTCCCACTGAGTTTACAAACAGTACAGGCTCAACAGATACTTGCCAAGTGAAGTGTCTACACTTGCAGTGCTCAGGGAGCCCTGTGGAGAGGGGACAGTGCATGTTATTTGGTCACATTCCAAGGAAAAGGCTGCAGCCACCTTGCGGCTCCTCATCTGAGGCCGCTGAGGGTGTCTGAAGTCCTCAGAGGACAGGCCAGGAGAAGAGGGCTGCTGACCAAGCATCTCTCTGACTCACTGAGCAGAGGAGGGAGGAGGCAGGTGCTAATTGCTTGGTCCCTCCACACCCAAAGGAAGGCCCAGGCTTTGAAGTGGCAGCTGGGTCACATAGAAGGCAGGAGCAGCCAATTAGGTGACGCTGCAGCTTGTGGGCACCTCTGAGCCCACAGGAAATTATTAATAAAGACATAACAACCGTGGAGCCCTTTGTGTGGATAAATAATGACACCCTGTCTTCCCCAGTGGCCTAGCCTAAGCACTCTGCAGCCACAATCTAGTTTTTCCGGCCCCTTGGAATGCCAGCGCAGCTAAGGGAGGAGCCCCTTGGGTCCACCCAGCTCCCCAGCCCCTCTCCTCAAAGCCCCCTCTGTGCCAAGAGTCTGGAGACTCCGTCTAGACTAAGGATGGCAAATAGGTTACACCTCCGGGGTGCACTCCAAGTGCACAGAGCGGGCTGGAGCTTGGGCTGACAGGCATTTTGAAGCTACATCTGAGCCTATCATAAAAGAAGATGGTGACCAGTTAGCACTGGTTGCCATGTATCTCTGATCTAGTTCTTGGGATGTCCCTTGTTTTCTACTGTTTGCTCTTGTTCTTGTCTCACCAACTACTCGTTTGTGCTTTAAAAAACTCATGACATTTAGCAATCCCAAGCACACATGCACACGTGTCCCTCCATAATTTATGGTGTGATTTCTCAGGTTATCGGCTTCTTTACACAGAGCTTCTTATTTCATGTAGTTTTTATGTCCTGTCCTTCAGCTGGGAATATGTCTTGTTGATGGTGACTCTGAAAACCCTACTGGCCCTTTGAACTCATCTTGCTCCGTGGAGTCTCTCTGACCGCTCCCTGCTCCCACCACAGGTTGGCATGATGTGCTCCCTCCCCTGTTCCTCTTGGCTCCTTTCTTTCTCCTGCATCCAGAGAAGCTCCTTGTTGTCAGACTGAACCCCACTTGTCCCCTTAGCTCCTCTGCCCCACCTGTTCCCTGCACAAGACTCAGTTTCAACAGTTAAGAGCAGGGGTTGGCAAATTGTTTCCATAAAGGGCAAGATCATAAATATTTCAGGCTTTGCAGGGCCATGTACTGTCTCTGTTGCATATTCTTGTTCTTGCTTTATTTGTTTTCAACCATTTAAAAATGTAAAAACCATTCTTAGCTCAGGGGCCAGACAAAAACAGGCCAAAGGCCAGATCTGACCCACGGGCCGTAATTTGCCACCTCCTGGTTTAGGTAAACAAACCTTTAGGAGCTCCTCCTGCATGCTTAGCACTGGTCTACGTGTGGGGAATTCAAAGATGTGTAAAGCTTGATCCATGTCCACAGAAAATGCCCTGTCTATAGGGAGAGACATTCACAGACAGGCCATTACAATAGTGATGGGTGCCACCAAGCACTGTGGGAATGTAGACTTCTTGGGGGAAGATTTCCGAGTTGAGTAAGAATAAGAAATGAGAAGGAAGAAAGGAGGAATGAGATTAGGCTGAGGGAACAGCAAGCGAGGGGATGGAGCAGGGACCAGCACTACATCTCCTGGGAAATCTGAGTGGAGTCGCCGAGCATGCTTCCAGGCACATAGGAAAATGTAGTGCATGGCCTCACCAAGTCCCCAGCCCAATACCAGGTCCTGAGTCCATCCTCAAGAAATATTTGGGATTTGTGTGGTTGTTTAAATTTTCTCCATTTTTTATGCTTATAAAGTTGCAGAGCCTGAATGTGCATTCAACCGTTAGCAGTTGAATGCACTGGGAGGTCTACATGGGTATCGCTGCTGGTCAAAGTGGCATTGTGATTCATTTTTCCCCAGCTTGGGTTCTATTCCTGGCTCTGCCACCAACTGACCTTGGTTGAGTAAGTTATTCCACTTCTCCAAGTGTTAATTTTCCACCCATAAAGGGGGTATCATGATAGAATCTTCCTCTTCGGGGTGTCCTCAGGAGCCAGTGAGCCCCTGTAAATGTTCTGCAAAGGGTGGCCAATGGGACTTCTTTCTCATCTGCTTGACCCAAGGGATGGAGGGCAGGAGGGATATGCTGAGGGTAGTTGACACAGACCCAGCAGCAGAGAGAGGACATGGGGAAGGAGCCTAAGAGATGATGCAAGCTGGCACCTCCCGCACCAACCAGCTCAGGCTCAAGACAGGCCCATGGGCAGGTCCATGTGTCAGAAACAGTGCCCATGTGTCAGAAACAGTGGGAATCAGGGGTCAGGGAACCATGCAGCTACTAGCTAGCAGCTTATGGTACCTTCTAAGCCAGAGGATTTAGGTCTTAAGGAGGCAGGCAGAGAAACAGTGAAGAGTTCCCATGGGGCAGAATATAGATTTGTGAGTGTTTGTGTGTTTGTTTGCTCCTGGCCTCTCTTCAAAAGGAAATTGAGACAGGTTGTAACAAGTTACATGGATACAACATGGTTGATATACTAGAAAGGAAAAGAAATAGCCATTGCCCAAGAGCTATATTAAACATTGAATTTGGCTCTGAACCTCTGAGCAGCTTAGGCAAGGGAGGGAAAGAAAAGAGAAAAAGACTAATACTGAGCGTATGCTAAGGACCATTACCATGGAAGGAATTTCCACATGCAACCCTGTAATGATACTTATTACTATCTCCATTTATAGAACCAGGATGCTAGAGATGCTACATTGAGTTTTATAAATATATTCAGATATGTCAGTGTTTTCTGAGCATCTGCTATATGCCAGGCACAGTGCTGGGTGCCTTATGCACAGAATTTTAATTCTTCTACCAATCTTAAGAAATAAATCCTATTATTATCATCGTTTGACAGATGAGGAAGCAAATGAAGAACAGAAAGGTGAAGTTATTTTCTTAAGGTCAAACAGGCAGCTTGTGCCCAAGCCAAAATTCAAACCCAGAGAAGTTTGATTCCAAACCTCTCCTCTCACCACCCTGTGAGCCCAGCTTCTCTGATAACAGGTTTCCTTGGCACTATATTCTACAATAATTTTCTCAAATTGAGGTGTTAATTGGGGAGGAACAGAAGACATTAAGTGGCACATTAGTCAGTTTTACAAGAATCCTGGCAATGATTTTAAATAGAGGGCTGAAATTTTGTGTGCCTTGTCTTCTGGTTTTGTTTAAACACCACATGCACCAAAGCTTGCAACTTTCTGCTCTCGGGGCCTGTTCCCTCCCTTCCATGATGGGTTAAATCTAGGCACAGTAGTGAATGTGAGCAACCAGGGCTCAGGGGCAGGGTCCCAGGATCCTTTCAGGCCAGGGTGAGCAACCCCTATTAGAGACAACAGACCCAAGATGACTTGAATTTACCACCTGCCCTTCTTTTTCCTGCCCCTTCTCCATGCTGTGTTTTTATGACACTTCAGTGTGCTGCTTCTTGGGGCCAGGCGCCTCCTCCAAGCTGAGCCAGCCTTTTATGGCCATGGAGCTAATTAAGTAACAGCAACTCAGGGGCACTTGGAAAGCAGTGTGGGCCGTCGTCAGTCCTGGGCTGTGCAGCCAAGTGCCTCTGGCCTGGGCTGTGGAAGGAGCTTTTGGCTAAGCATCAGGCTATTCCTCTGCCCTCTCTCCTGCTGGCCCCAACTCACCTTCTCTGTTACCTCTGCATCAGGAACTCTTGAAGCCACCGGCTCCCTGAACTGCCTGGAAACTTCCCGAGACTGGCCTGAGAATAACTGTGCCCCAATTATTATTTTCATTTCCACTCCAGGGAACTTTTTTACACAAGAGAGACAGGAGGGCGAGCTCTCAGAAGGAGAGCAAGTCCTTCTGGGTGCCAGCCTTTGGGCCAGAGGGCCACTCTTGACAGGCAGGAATGACTGCAGCTCCCAAGTAGCAATTTTTTTTCAATGGAAGGTTATAAGCAACGAGCCCCAAAAGTCAAATTCCCCAAGGGAAAAAGGGTATATGCATCTGCTTTCTTTTCCCAGTTTTGCAGTGAGCAGTTTGTTCTCAAGTGTTGTCACGGGCCAGGCTTACCTCCTTCAAACAAAAGGTGGGGGCAAGCCCAGAAAGGAATCTCAATGGCCATGTGTTAACAGCTGGAAGTTTCTGTGAGTGAGGTCACCTAGGGAGCAGGTTTTCCTGAGCCTCAGGCTTCCTGGGCACTTCTCTGTCTGGAACATAAGGTTTTCCATCTCAGCCTCCACCCACAAGATACTTCTCTCCTTCAGACTTCATAACTTCTTTCCTGGCCTCTTGTTTGACCTCTGAAATGTACTCCCTGTCCACAGTAAGAGGCAGCGGCTATTAGGAGGGCAAAGGGCCACCTCCCTGGGTTCAAATCTAGCACAGAATTTAGCTAAGCCTTGGTTTCCTCATCTGCAAAATGGGGAAATAGTTGCACCACTTTATGGAGTTTGGGTGAGATCAAAGTAGGAAATCCATGCAAAGAGCTCAGTAAGGTGCCTAGCAGAGAGTTAAGAGCCTGAGTGCTTCTAATCCGTCCCCCTCAGGACCTCCAGAGACCTCATGGCCACATCCTTCATTCACACCGCAGTTTCCTCCTCTTGCCTCAACAGAGAGAAACCTCCAGGATCCTTAGCATGGTACAAAAGGCCCTGTTCAACTTGGTGCCAACCTTTATTTCCATTCTACCTCTCATTCAACTCACGTCTCTAGCTTTCCCTAACTCTACGCCATGGATGTACACTTAAACTCTAATCATATGTTTCAAAAATGCCCTGGAGTCTTTGTAGGTATTATTCCTTTTTCCCAGTCTGCCCTCCCTCACTTAATTTGATAAACTCCCAGTTATTTTTTAAGGGCTCCCTTCTCAGAGAAGCCTTCCCTGCCCACCAGGACACACACACGCATGCTCACACACGCATGGGTACACTCTCTATAAAGAGTGGACACCCACTGCCTCTGTCCAACTATATGAGGCATCAGTCTATAGTTGCTTTACTGTCTCCTTCACTGTCTGTGAGCTCCTGGAGAGCAGGGACCAAGTCATATGCCTCTTGGCACAGGATATAGCAAACAGGTGTTCAATAAATACCTGTGGAATGAATGCTTGCGTCACTGACTGAGAAATGTGTGGTAGGAAGCTTCCTTCGATCCGCCAATAAATCAGGGCTGCTTTGTACAGTGTGTGAGTTGTGGAGTGTACCAACCTGCATGGCCAGTCCCGGGGCCCAAATGTGTTTTAGCTCTACTCCCTCAACTGAGTTAGCCTCAGAGTTGCTCAAGTCCACTTGAAAGTAATTGATGTTTGTACAGCAATTTATAATTTACAAGTGAATTTTCACAACAGTATAATTAATAATGATATCAATCACAAGAATGTTAACATTTTCTGAGTGCTTACCCTGCACCATGCATTTGATGTATATTACTTCAATTAATCCTTACAACAACCCTAAGGGCAGATATGATTGTTATACCTATTTTACAGATGTGGGAGGCTCTGGCTGGGAGTGAGGAAGGTGACCTTCACACTAAGGCCCTTTGGTGCCAAGTCCTGTGCCCCCTCCACCCACCTGAAAGCCTCGTTCTGGCACATCAGAAGGCATCAGTCTTCATTCTTCAGCTGTTTGATTTCTCTCATTTAGCTCCTTCCCTGTCCCTTCCTCCTCGATCCCCCTCCCTGCTCCAGTCTGGTCTCATAATAAGAATACTTTAGGTTGCAAGATCTCCTGGCTCCCAGCACATATATTTGAAAAGGAGCATGCACTGGAGTATGGAGATCTTGAGTTCATAACTGGCTCTCCCACCTTCCAGCTGTGTGTCTGTGAGCAAGAGTCTTAGTTCCTCTGGGCTTCCATATTCTCATTTGCAAAATGAAGATAATACTAGCAATCCCAGTGATTCGCTTTGAGTATTTACAACCTAGCACAATGCTTGGTGCATGGTAAATATTGAAGTCAGTGTTTCCCTCCTTACCTCTCCCTGAAAAAAAAAAATTTTTAGAAAGCAATTTCTATGGCCTTACGCTCAAGGAAACCATAGCAACCAGTTTCCTGTAGCTTGGTTTCCGGCCTTCCCTAGCTGTACAATAGTGCTGGGACACAGCCTTTGTTATTCCGATACCCCAGGGAAGATGTGGACGTCATGCACTCTACGGGGTGGAGGCATCTGCTGGATAGAATTGCCCAGTGTGCTGGTGGTGTCATTGCTGTTGGCATTTTGGCTCTCAGACAACCAGGCTGTCCCAGGCCTGGGTTAGGCCACGAGGATGCTGTGGTTTCCCACTGGCGACTCAATTCATCTTCTAAGGGTTGCCTCATTGTGGGTCAGGCCAGAGCAGCCGGCCCTCTCTTTTCATGGGAATAAAAGTAGCATTTGTTTGGGTGTGGAGAGCTTCCTGACTCTCCTTAGATCGTTAAGACATTTCCTAGGACATGACGGTCACAAGAGTACCATGTGATTGTGTTCGCGCGTGTGTGAGTTTGTGGGCACCTGTTAACCACACCAAGAGTGAAGGCATGGCCTCTCAAGGAAAGAATCAAGACTGCCAGCCACAGAAAAAGCCTATCAACTTGGCCTTGTGAAGTGGAGAACTCCTTGTCCATACTGGCCTCTGAGGCAAGCTGCAGTCAGGTCCAGACCATGGTGATACTAACCCCAGCCTGTACTGCCACTTGGCACTCTGCACAAAGAGTCTCCCCATATGCCTGGCGTAATCAAACCTGGATTGCTGCAGTCTGGCTGCGGAGTGATTTCCAGGCAAGCCATTTGGGCAAGAGCAACTTGACTGCATCACGAAGCATGACTGAATTTTGGCCGAGCCCAGGGTGACAGCTTGCAGAGGTCCCTGGCTGTGGGAAGAAGGGCAGTGAGGCGGGCAAAGGCAGCACCTGGCCATGGTCTGGGTGCCTCCCAAGCCCACTGTCTCCTAATCGGCATGTGATCAGGGCTTGATAATCAATGCATCCCCTCATTTTACAGAGGAGGAGACTGAGGCCCAGAGAGGGTTGGGCCTTGCCCAAAGTCACACAGCTTGTCAGTCATAGACTTATTGCATTTTCAAGACCGAATGACTCCTAAAAATTATCTGTCCCAAGCTCCTCAATTGATAAATGATAAAAATTAGGTTCAAGGAAGGAAAGGAGCATTTTCAGGGTTACAGAGAAGGAGAGAAGACTCACAGCCCTGACTGCGTGATTTTGTGATTGATCTACAGAGGCCAGCAAACTATGGCCCCCAGGCCAAATCAGCTGGCCATGTTTTTGTAAATACAGTTTTATTGGAACACAGTCATGACCATTCGTTTCTGTATTGTCCATGACTGCCTTCATGCTACAAGGGCAAGATTGAGTGGTTGCAACAAAGACCATATGGCCTGCAAAGCCTAAAATATTTACTATCTGGCCTTTTATAGAAAAAGTTTGCCAACGCCTGGTCTAACCCACTGAGGTTTTTCCAAACGCCTGGAAACTGCTGGCCACAATCCCAGTATCCTTCTCCTTTGAGGAGAAGAGAATCCATCCCTATTGTCAGGTTGGGGACTGGCCAGAGACCCCTCTCCACAGGGAGAGGCTGTGCCCCAGGAATAGGAGGGAGGAATGCTGACCAAGAAGAAAGCCTCCTTCAGAGGGGAGTTGAGTCCCAGCTCACACTTGGAGAGAGCCCAAGATAATAAGGATGATAAGAAAACCAATTGCTAACTTTTGTGATTGTGTGCCAGGTTCTGTTCTAAGGTCCTTTTTTGTAGGATTGAACCTTCACAACAACCTAGCACAATGGGTACAATTAGTATTCTCATTTTGTACATGAGAAATGAAACATAGAAAGATTAAACAACTTGCCTAGCCTAGTTAGTGGTGGGACCGGAATAGGAGCCCAGGCATGCTTACTCCGGAGCCCATGCCTGTCATCTCGCTGCAGGATCTGGATGAAATGGGCATCTCACCTGCACTGGGAGGGGTCAAGAGCTTAACCCTGTAACTTTCCTCCTTTGTCTTTTCATCAACTGTTTAGTGACTGCCTGTTGTATGCAAGTCACAGTAGAGCTGTGCTAGGCTCTGTGATGGGAGAGCAAGAAACATCACATATAGAACCTGTGTCTGAGGAGCCCACAGATGGGAAGGCAGCAGCTATGTGATCAATTGCTATCTAGGGTAGAAATTGGCAGTGTCGAAAGAGAAGCATGAGGAAAATACCAGGTGAATCAAGCGGCATCATCTTCTGGGATACCACATAGCCATTGAAATGTTGAGGATCAGGGGCTCAAAATGCTAATGCCTGGATTGGCCAGGCGGCTGATGTGAACAGAGAAGCAGATCTTATTTGTGTAAGACAGCAAGGAGAGGTGGGGCCTGTGGAGAATGGATGAGTACATTCCCCAGTTCTAGGTGTTCAAATTCAGAATTTCCTACCACCTCCACGAGCCAAACCTACCTCTCTCAGGCCAGATCAGCTGTGGCATCTGTTATGTTGACTAATATTTATCAACATAGAAAGATTTCCTATGTTGTTAAATGTGAAAAGCAAATTACAAAGCAGTCAGATTAACATGTTTTGGGTTTTTAAAAATGTATATGTCTCCATACTTAGAGCTATATGGAGAAAAGGCTGAAAGGAATTACTCCAAAAATTTTAACAAGATTTTGAGGCTGGCTGGGTGCAGCAGCTCATGCCTGTAATCCAAGCACTTCAGGAGGCTCAGGCAGGTGGATCACCTGAGGTCAGGGGTTCGAGACCAGCCTGGCCAACATGGTAAAACCCTATCTCTACTAAAAATACAAAATTTATCTGGGCGTGGTGGCGCACGCCTGTAGTCTCAGCTACTCTGGAGGCTGAGGCAGGAGAATCACTTGAACCTGGGAGTCAGAGGTTGCGGTGAACCGAGATGGTGCCACTGCACTCCAGCCTGGGCAACAGAGCGAGACTCCGTCTCAGAAAAAACACACACACACACACACACACAAAACACGAAAAGATTTGGGGGCTATTATTTTGCCCTTTTGTTTTTTTTTCATTTCCCTCCCCATTGGTACAATAAACTCACAGTACCTGCCTCAGCTTTTGTTTCTGTTTTTGTTTAGAAGAGAGAGATGATTCTATATCCTTCCCCTCTCTACCCCACCATCTCTTGACTCATTCCTACTCTTCAAGATTCATCTCAAACATCACCTCCTTAGGGAACCCTGGTTCCTAGGGTGGTTTGGGACACCACAGCAATGCTCTGTGCTCCCCACATCACAGCCCTTCCTTTTTGGCCGTTCTTGTTGTTACCTGTGTACTCCTGTACCTGGTACTGAAACAAACACTAGGTGTGAGCTTCCTGAGGGTAGGGACTGTGTCTAAGCTATCTTTGGATTTCCAGTATCTAACATAGAACTTAACACATAATGTGTGCTCCATAAATACCTGAGGAATGAGGGGCTGAATTTAGTGCTGAAGGCAAGAGGAAGGGCCCCTGGAGGGGAGCCCTACCTATTGGGCACAAGAGAGGCCAGGAGGGTTGGGGGCCAAGGCACCTGGAGTGAGGGGCAAAGACAAGACATCCTGGGCACAGTGGGCCATCCCATTTGGCTGGAGGGTGGGGTTCTTGAATGAGAATAGAGAGAAATCAGATCGGAAAAGAGGAGGGCTCCAGAAAGGGGGCTGGAACATCAGGCTTGGGGGTTTGGATGTTATCCCAGCGCCCAGGACAAGCCTGGCTCCTCACAAAAGATAGCTCTGGCCCCAGCGCATCATTCTTTTCATCCCCCACCCCCCTCTTCAGAGCGTTTTCCTGCCTTTTTGGCACCGAGTGCAGTGCTGGCTTCTGTCCTGAGCAGCGTGATCTGCTGCCCATGAGTCAGGGGCTCGGCCATTCCTAAGTGACTAAGGCTGTCGCCTCCCGCCAGTTTCCCGTAACCGCCTGAGTAAAGACTCAGTCTGAATCACTGTTTATTGTTTTTCAGGGTTTTTTTCCCCTCCTCTTCAGTTTTTAAATATCAACCACCCAGCCAGGCCAGTAGGGCTGAATGAGTGCTGGGGAACTGTAGGACACACCCCTCACCTGCACACACAGGAGGGATGCAAAACCCCATTCTGCTTAGGGAAGCAAGGAGGCTGTGGCTATGGAGCCAGACAGACCTGCATTCGAATCCTGCCTCTACCCCTACCTGCTGTGCTCCCTTGGGAAAATCACTTCATCTATCTGAACCTTAGTTTCCTTATCTGTAAAATGGGGATAATAATGCCTATATAAGAGGGTTCCTGTGAGAATGAGAGCTAAAATTTATAAAGGAACTAGCATATGGCAAGCATTCCAGAACTGGTAATTATTATAAAACACAGCTCTTCTGCTCAGGAATGAGCTCACATGAGAGAAAGGTAGGGGTCTCATGCCTTCTTTGCACCTGTCATGTCAGTAAAGCCAAATAATCAAGGGCTTCCCAAAGCCCAAGCTTTAGGAATTTATTTCAGACTACTGATGAATCACTTAGTTCTATTATGAATAGCCAACATTTATGCAGCACTTAGCGGGTGCCAGGCACTGTTCTAAGCGTTTTACATTAAGTAATTAATTTAATCATCACAAACCCCTTTGGGGTAGGTATTATCATTATCCCCACTTACAGATAGAGACAGAAACTGAGGTGCAGAAGTTAACTAACTTTCTAACGAGAGACAGAACCAGAGGTTGAACTCAAATGATCTAGCTTCTGGGGACAATGTCATGCCTGGCAGTGAGATTCTCTCAGGGACATCCCCTGACCTGGCAGTCCTTCTTCATATGTTTTGCCCTAACTGGATCATTATCAAATAATGACAATGTGCCAGGCATTGAAGTATCATCAATTTTCAATTTAATTTCACAGCAGTTATAAAAGATGGATTTGCTTGTCCTCATTTTATATATAGGGAAGTTGAAGTTTTGAATGGTGAGGAAACACCCAAAGTCAGTTAGTGATAGAGATAGCATTTGAACCCAGGTCTCTCTGCAATTTGGGGGTAATTGCACCACTCTGTATGAAATGGCTAGCTGAGTTGAGATCAGGTTTATCTTCTAGAAGCCTATCGATTTGATTATTTGGCATTAATGGCCCACTGGGCTGCCTAAGTCCCTCTAAAGAGGTGACCAGTCTGATGGGATTTAGCAATAGGTTTGCCCCTTGGGATGAGCACTTGGTCCTCCACACCAATGGCCTGCAATTCTGGGAGGATCTGGCCAGCCTTTGGCAAGTCAGGGATTGGAGTACAGGAAATCCCTCTATATAGAACATGTATTCAGTGTCCAGAAACTCTCACCAATGCATAGTAAGCATGTCCTCCACACCAGGTAAGTAGGAAGCCACTGTGGGAATCCACTGAGACCTGTGGGCACATCTGAATGGAATTCCTGTGGGATGTACGTGTCAGGTGTCTGGCAGCCTCAGGAAGCTGTGTGGTGGTTTCATATAGAAATTAGGACACCTCCACCTGAGAAAATATATCTAGCAGGGAATAGATAGATGTCCAGAATATTAACATAGCTTGTGTTAGTCACATGATCTGATCAAGCAGCCGAGAGAGAGCAAGCCATGGAGTGGACTTCACTCTGCAGGGTTCCAGGGCTGCCCACCACTACCAGAGCATCAGGCACAGCACCTGGACTCACTCCTCTAGACAGCACCTTACCCACATACAACATATCACCCCATGGTACACCCTACACATTGCTCTGTTGACTTACGTAGATTGAGGAGTGGGAATCTGGAGAGGGAGGAAAGAAAGAAAGAAAGAAGGGGCTGATGATAAACTATGCTAATAATAATTGCTTCCACATGCCTGCTATGTGCTAAGAACTGGGCTAAACTTTTTACACACATGCAGTATCTCATAATCCAATTGTTATCCTACTTAACAGATGAGAACACTGAGCCTTAGAGAAGTTCGTAAACTGCCCAGAAAGGAAATGTGTACTGTGGAAATTAGCACTGGGGTCAATGTGCCAAGCCCATTGTGAAGTGCTTTATATACATAGCCCCATTAACCTCTGCGAGGACCTGGGAGGCTGGTATTGTGTCAGTCCATTTGTGTCGCTATAAAGAAATACCTGAGGCTGGGTAGTTTATAAAGAAAAGAGGTTTAATTGGCTCATGGTTCTGAAGGCTATACAAGCATGGCACCAGCATCTGCTTTTGGCGAGGGCCTCAGGAAGCTTACGATGATAGCAGAAGGGACGGGGGGCTACATATCACGTGTGAGAGAGGGAGCATGAGAGAGAGGGCAGAGATGCCACACACTCTTTTAAATAACCAGATCTTGCATGAACTGAATGAGAACACACTATCAGGAGTATGACGCTAAGCCATTCATGAGAGATCCGCCCCCATGACAAAACACCTCCCACCAGGCCCCATCTCCAACACTCATTTCAATATGAGATGTGGAGAGGACAAACATCCAAAACATATCATATTCGTTTTGCCCATTTTTCAGATGAAAACAGTGAGGTTTAGAGAAGTGAAGCATTTTCCAAGGTTGCAGAGCTAGGATGAGGGAGGACTAGATTCAAACCTTTGTTAATCTGTGGATTGTCAACTGTGCCACCCTGGTTCTGGCTAGAAGTTAGAAGATCTGGGTTTCAGTGACAGCTTTGGTTCATATAGATAAAATGGGGGTATTTGTATTAAATGATCCTTAAAGTTCCTTGTAGTGCTAATATTTTGTGTTTCTCTGAGGAAGGAAGAGTAGCCTGGAGTTTGGGAAGTCATCAGTGGCCTTGTTCTGGGACCCATGTAAGCCTGTTTGAATGGGGAGGGCCAAGGAGAGTGAGTAGTTTTTCATTTCCTCTAAATGGAATGTCAGGGGTTGTGGGTGGAACAGAAAGCCTCATGGCAGCAGCTTAGGAAGGCGGGGTCAGTGATGTGTTTTCTTAAAAGAGAAAAGGTTGAGTTGGGTCACCTTCTTTTTTAGCTGCTTGTGTCCTAGCAAGGACTGAATTTTTATGGGTCATAATTTGGTACAGATAAAAACATATTGTACTGAGCTCAGCCAAATCCCCTACACTGGCGTTACTGGTAGAGTTCTCAGCCAGGTCACTGAGCCCATCCAAGAGGCCTGTGGGGATGTTCTCTAGGAGCACTGCGAGGCCTGGATGTTCTCTAGGAGCACCTTGGCAAGGATTTGGACAGCACTGTGGTCCCCACTGCCTGCCTCAGTGGAACAGAGCTGCCCAGGGCATCCAGAAAGGCTAGGCTTCCAGTCGGGCCTGTGTGAGTTGGCTCTGCCCCTTTCTGGCTGAGTGACCAGGACATGAGCAAGTCATTCAGCCCCTGGGGTTGCAACCTTTACTCCACAAACCAGCACAAGGACAAGGCCACATTTCACCAACACCCAGAGGAGGGAGAAAAATCAGGATATTAAATTGGAACTTCAACAAAATAATTTTATTCAGTTTTTAAAAATGACCTTTATTCTGATTAAATTGTCTGCCACAATTGTTTGCATTAAAATATCTTCTTTTGCCAAAATGAGATGATAAGTTTAGATGTAGCATTTTTTAATTTTTAAAATTTCCTTACTAAGATAATTGACATGAACAATTCATGTATACTCCCCTAATTGTTTTAACTTGTTTGTGAAATCCAAAAACTGGAAATCACTGATAGAGCTTCTCTGAAAATTAGTTTCTTCATCTGTGAAGTGGGGATAATTAGCTCTATTTTCCTCAAAGGGTATTGTGTTGGAAAAAATGAGGTAATATATAAAGTGTCCGTTCCTGAACTCAATTTAAATAGAATTATACTTCCTTTTCATGCCAACTGTTATATCCTAGGTCTATATGCTGGACTTCAGCGCTTGTCACAATGTCCTCCCATCATTTCTGGGAGCTTTCCCAGGGTATTGACTCATGTGTCAATGCCCAGCAGGAGGTATCTGCCCTGCTGGCACAGTTGTCACCACTGCTGGCTGTCTCTGAGACCCCAGTGATGAAGGTGAAGCTCTCGATTTGATCTAAAGGTCAGTCTCGGTGGCCCACAACTCTCAGAAGAGGGGCAGCCACTCAGACATACCCTTTAGTCTGGAGCACCCAAGCACTACGCATTATCACCAAACTTGGTGCTTTTTGAGCTGCTACTGCCTCCACCATGGTAAACAGTGGAGGCCAAGCTCCTCTCCAAGGGCACAGCCAAGGGCACTCACCCACTTCCAGATCACTCCCACACTGCAAGCCCAGCGCCAGCCCCACAGACACCAGAGTGAGGAATATATTTATCCCTCATCCAGTCTTGAGGCTCATCATATTTCCAGCCCTTCCAGGATGATTGACTATGGGAATACCATTCCCTTCAAGGGTAGAGTTCTTCTCACCCATCCTCCAAGAGCGCTAACATCCCTATGGGCTCAAGAGCCCTTGGTTGGCACATTGCCCAAAGTTGGGTCATTATAACCCACAGCCCCTCAGCACAGTACCTGGCACGTTGTAGGTGCTCATTGAGTGCTGATTTCCCATCCAAGTCCTTCACTCCATAAAAGCACATGGTCAGGCAGGGCTAGGACCTGGAAATCTTTCCCTCATTCCAGCTGTAGTTAATATGGGTTTGGGGCAGGATGAGAGCAAGACCCAAATGCTGACCTCAATCCTGACCCTCAGAGGAGGCCCTGCCATGATCCCACCCTAGGCCAGCCTCCAGCAAATCCCACACCTTCCCTCAGAAGACCCCACAGACTGCTTAGCTAGGCATATTTGGGTGGTTCATCCTGCCCTCTCCGTTCAGAAGCTCTGCCATCTGCCTTTAAATCACCTTAATTTCCAGCCAAATGGGAGTTTTCCTCTCATTTCAAAATGCCTATGATATCATCCATCAGTGGGGAGCAGTTGAAGAAGAAGCCTCGAAGACTTCCAGACCCCAGCAGTAGGGGTGGGGGAAGCAGGTTTCAAGCAGCCCTTACTAGAATCAGGCCCTGTGGCCACACCCACTTCCCAATATCTACTTGACCAGGACTGCAGGTATGGCCAGGCTGAGGAGTCAAGCTCTGCGGGCTCCAAGATAATGTTAAGGAAGAGGAGGAAGGGTAACAGATCCAGGGTTCCCATGCACTTAAATTCCTTCATTCTGCAAAGATAAATTTAGTGGTCATTAAGAGTATCAGTTTACTTGGGGTTGAAAGATTTTCACACAAACTAGTGAAACAGCCATGTGAGGCACGGGGATGTTTGCAAGTGCAACAGGGATTGCAGCTGAAAACTTGGAAACTGGACCTAGCTCTGACTCTTTTTAAGTTGCTGAGTGATATTGGGTAAACCTCCCTCCCTCTCTAATCTTCCATTTCTCTTTCTGATAAATGAAGGTGCACCAGTCTCAGAGGGCCCCTGTTGCTCTGGTCCTGGGAATGGTGTGAGGTTTCAGGAGCCTCCCACGCTCTGCACCAAGTGGTGCTTTTGGACTTAGACTGACTCTCAGGGCTCAGGTATTTTCTAAAAGGCAAATCTCATCATGTGACTTCCCAACTCAAAACCCTCCAGAGGCTTCTCACGTCTCATAAAGTCCAGAATTCTCAGCATGCTTAGGAGATCTCGCACGCTCACACTCACCTCTTCTCACACTGCTTCCCCAGCTCCCTAGTACAAGCCTATTCTCCAGGTCCCCATGTTCATGTCCTGACCCACCCCAGGGCCTTCTCCTTGGCTCCTCTCTACCCCCGTCACTTCATTTAGGTGGCTCCTACTCAGCCTTCTAGTCCCTATGGTGACGTCACTGCCTCCAGGACCATGTCACTTGCTTCATACCACAGACAGTTGGGTCCCCTGTGATATGTTCCCCTGCTTTTCCTTTGAATAACCTATCTCTCAGAATCACCCTTCTCCATCCCTCCATCTATCCCCCTCCCAGACTGGGAGCTCCAGGAAGGTGGGGTCCTTCTTATTTCCCAGTTGTCCCCGACACTGGGCCTGACCACAAAGCAGGTACTCTGTGTTTACTAAACAAGAGTCTCATGTTTCCCTCAATCTGCCTATTGTGTGGTCTCAGGGTGGCTCACAGGGAGGTACTCCAGGTCATAGGGGTTGCTCGTTCATTTCTCCTCAACCTGGGGATTCACCTTATCAGATGAATGACACTGCATTCATCACAGTCTCCTCTCACTTAAAGGGGTTGTGAGCAAAATAAGTTCACATTGTATGGTGCTTGGATGAATAAAGCACGGCTGCATGGGCCTGCCCAGGTGGGGAGGACCCCCAGTGTGGGAAAAAGCAGCATGTTATCATGGAGAGAGCTCCACAGTCCTAGACACGAGGAGGCCTGGATTATCACTGTTATATCCTGGCTCTGACCTTCAATAAGATACTACCTTCTCTATCTGGGTCTTAGTTTCCTCACATGAAGTGCGGGGGTTGGACTCAATTATAACATTTAGTCTTTAATGGATACTTAGTTTTTGCCAGGCCCAGGGCTAAACCCTTCATATGCAGTATAGGTAATTCCCACAGTAACCGTATGGGGCGGGCACTATTATTAGCCCCATTTTACAGATGAGGAAACCGAAGATTAGAAAGTTTTTATAATTTTCCCAAGGTCACATGGCTAGAAATTGGCAGAGGTAGGGTTTCAACACATTGAACTCTTAACCACTTTGTCTCCCCTCCGAGGACCTGCTGACTCTTTTATTCTAGGAACATGAATCTGCCCAGAGGCTCAGAAGGTCAGTATGAGATCTAAAATTAATATGTTCTCAATACAGCATTCTCCCTGGAACAGGGAGACAGTGCAGGCTGTCAGCCCAGCATCTCCGAAACACTGGTAGACCTGGGAGCCATACAGCAGCTCTTGGCTGCATTGACACTTGAGAGCCAGAAAAGAGCTAGAAATATTTCTTATCCAGATAGTCAATCTCCAGGTTACAGCCTTCCCTCTCAGCCATAACCTGGTTCTGTGCTTGTTTTTACATTTAATTTTCCATTGAAATATTACATGCATTCAGAAGAAAGCAAATATTATACATGAATTATCTCAAAGTGAACACACCTGTGTAACCACCATCTAGGTTAAGACATAGAACATTACCAGCATCCTATTAGGTCCCCTCCTAATCATTATCTCCCAGGTCCTGTGTGTTTTGATCTGAGAATATTCCCTGGAGCTGTGGAGAAAGGTTGGAATAAGAAGTTAATTTTCAAATTATCCTTTCATCTCCAGGGAAATTGTAAGTCTGCAGGTGGGATGTGGAGGAGGGGAGGAATGAATGCAAGATGTACTAAACCCTCAGATATGGCAAATGGCTGCAGGTTCCAGAGAAAACGGATGTGCGTACGTGTGTGTGTGCACGTGTGCATACAATGTGTGTGTGTGCATGCGTGTGTGTGTGTGTGTGTAAACTTTGTTGGCAGGAGGGAGGCCCAGGGTGACTGGCAAGTGTGGGATCACATAGAATGAGTGCCTCAACCTCTTGAGTTAGGTCAGGTCTCATTGAGAAAGAACGTCATGCTTAGGGAAGTATAGGAGATTCATCTAGAGAGTCCCTGGGCCCTAGCGCTGCCTCTCATCCTCCATCCAGGTGAAGTTGCTACAGACTCTAGCACCGCAATCATGCCTTCTGGGGCATCTGTCTTCTGGTTTCTTCAGAGATCATAGAATGGGATGAAAGAAGGGAGGTGACCCAAAAAACACCCCCAATTTGGGGAAGGTCTACCTAGATTTGGCTCATTATCAAGCTCAAGTATTCCTACACAAGAAGCAAAGAATCCCAATTACTGCCGTGAATTGCATGATTATGAAGTCCCTGAAAACTCTTGGAGGGGAGTTTATTGGCCTTATATTTGTTGTACGTAAAGGAACAGAAGACTCTGTAAAAGAGAAAGTGAAATGCTGAGGCAAGCTCAGAGTCTGAGCTACACCTTGACCTGTGTAATCTTATCCATTCCAACAAATGCCTTGGGCACCATGAATATTCGTCCCCTAACCCCACTGGGTGAGAAGCAGTGATTCTCAGACTATGCCGTGGTAACAGAGGTACACAAACCACAGGGAAAACCTGCAGCAAGCATCTTTCGGGCGTCAAGTTTACTTTACATTTTAAGAAAAAATATATGAAAAGTAAAAATATTTTCTGAAGCAAAACAAGGAGAATTATTAAGTAGAATGATAATATTCATATGCTCTTTTCAAATTTCAAAGACAAGCTCTGCTATCAGGAAGCTTTGGATGGTCCCTTTGCTCTCTGCACCAGTCACTCAGGGGGATACCTATCAGCTCTCTTCTACTAAGAGAGCTTTGGTAGGCAAGTCTGAGAGATTCTGAACAAAGGAGTAATCAAAATATATTATATAATGTGGGGATAAAGTTAGTATTAGGCTTTACCTCTGAGAGGAAAGTGGGACTATGAGTATAGGCATGGTATGCCCCAGTTAGCTTTGGATAGTCCCGGGTTGTGCCTTTTATCCAGGCACAATTATTAATAGCATCCCCTTTCACTGCACAAAGAGCCCAATTTGGATGAAAAAATCATATGGTCATCCTGGCTATGAAAAACTAGATCAGAGAGTAGAGGGGGAAGCCTGTAAGCACATTCCCTGGCTGAAAGTAACTCAGTATAAGGAGAGCTCTGCACATCTCCACAAAGATTTCCTGGAGGCTTTGGGAATCTAAAAGGAGGAAGGATCCCAATGTGGCCCTTCTCAGTGTTCCATTCTTGGCTGCCCTGGTCAAGGCAAAGTTGCTCTAGACAAAGGCTGTGTGACAATGCTGGGACAGAGTTATGAAAGCCAGGCTAAGCCAAGCCTCAGCCAGTCCCTGGAGCAGCCAGAGGTGGAAAATCTGTAGGGTTAGTGCAAATTATAGTCAAGGGAGTCAGCATGCCAAACCCCAAATAATTTATCAGCTCCAAGGGATACATGCAAAGGCATCAACAAGAGATGAGACAAAAAGCCTAGAACGAGGAATGGGAGGAAAAGTTGGGGAAGAGGACTGCAAGGTAGGGACATGGGAACAGGACTCAGGGCAAAGACATCACTGGGGGCCAAGAGCTGGCCGCAAGGCTGGCAACAGCCCGGTTGGGTCAGAGGCATCCGCCAGGAGGACGGTCCTCCCCAGGCTGCATTCATAATCAGCCAGCTAAATTCCCTTTTGGTTTCTGATTTTGGTGGCATTGCTGTGATTACTTTACAAGTAGTTCTTTTTACAGAAAATTTTATTCATAAGAGAGGAGAGGAATCTTAAAAAAGGAAAGGACTTATTTTAGCATTAACCCTTTTCAGATTATTTCACAAGCAGATGAATTCAGCTAATCAGCCTGCCCGTTCACTGGCATCAGCCTTGCCAAAGCGTGTGTGTGCAGGGTATTGGTGTCACTGTAGCACATGGACAGAGTGTCTTTCCCACGAGACTTTCATCATGAGGATGCTGAGTTGAAATAGAGAGATTGCCATGGTTGCCAGATGCACGATACTGACTGTCATATGAGAATCAAACAAATGCTGCAGAAAGAACCTAGAGTTTGGCCTTATGTGTTGACTTGATTCATTTACATCTATTTTATTTTACTTTTTATTTTTTGAGACAGAGTTTCGCTCCTGTTGCCCAGGCTAGAGTGCAATGGCGCGATCTTGGCTCACTGCAACCTCCGCCTCCTGGGTTTAAGTGATTCTCCTGCCTCAGCCTCCTGAGTAGCTGGGATTACACCACCACGGCAGGCTAATTTTATATTTTTAGTAGAGATGGGCTTTCACCATGTTGGTCAGGCTGCTCTCGAACTCCTGACCTTAGGTGATCAGCCCACCTCCGCCTCCGAAAGTGCTGGGATTACAGGCGTGAGTCACCGCGCCCAGCCTATTTACATCTATTTTAATAGTTTCCTTTCTTCATGCTTATGTTTACCACCTTACAGTTTTAGTTCACTCCTCTCCTCATCAGGCATACCTGCATGGCCAAAGTCTGGTGGTTTCTGAGTGTTAACCAATTGCCAACTGTATGATCTTGGACCACTTAGTTGGCCTCTCTGTACTTTAATTTCCTCATATATTAAAAAGTCATGATGAGCCCTATCTTTTAGGGTCATTGTGAGTGTTACAGGAGACAATACATGTAAAGCATTTAGAATCAGAATCAACACATAGTAAGTGCTCAAAAATGTTACTTAATTAAAATAAAGTTTGGGGGATCCAAAGGAGGCAGTGACAATGGAGACACATGTGTTGGTTCCCCACCATATGTGAATGGGACTGATGCAAAAGCCAAAGTAAAAACAAAACAAAACCCTCCCTAGGATTTTCTAGAAATCTTGGTAAAAGGAGCTGGTTTTAGCCCCACCAGCTGGTGCAAGAGAAAGCTCCTGCAGGAACTTTGAAGGTCTTCTAGTCCAGGTTCTTCATTTGCAGGATGGGGAACTGGCCCCAGAGAGGGGCCAGTGACTTACCCAAAGTCACACAGCAATTTCAAGGCAGAGCCAGGAATAGAACCCAGATCCCCGATTTTCAGTGCACACCAAAGCTTTTCTCTCTCAAAGTCTGTTCTGCCACACCCCTCAAAGCTGACCTAGTTGTCAGCAGTAAAGCCAAGTGCCTAGGGAATGAGCTAGCCCAGAGCTTCTGAAACTTTATTGTACAAGTGAATCACCTAGGGATCTTGTTAAAAATGTAGGCTTTGCTACAGTAGCGCTGGAGAGTGGCCCGTGAATCTGCATTCTTGACAAACTCCCAGGTGCTACTGCTGCTGTTCCAGGGATCACACTTAGATAACCAGGCTCTAGGCCAGCGTTATCCAATAGAAATAGAAGGCAAGCCATGTATGTAGTTTTCAATGTTCTAGTAGCCACATTAAAAAAAGAGAAAAAAAAAACAAAACAGATGACATTCATTTTAGCAAATGAAATCATGTAACCCAGTATATCCAAAATATTCCCATTTCAACCTATAACGAATACAAAAATTATTAATGAGATTTCTCACTTTCTTTTCTTCTTTCCAAAATCTTCTAAATACCATGTGCATTTTGGAGTGAAAGCACATCTCAGTTCAGACTTGCCACGTTTCAAGTCTGCAGTTGTCACGTGTGGCTTCTAACTGCAGTGTAGTTTCAGGCAGTTTCTCAGTGGGTCTCAGCCCTACTCCCTGACCACACCATCTTTTTTATTTTTGTTTTTATTTTATTTATTTATTTATTTATTTTGGAGACGGAGTCTCACTCTGTGGCCCAGGCTGGAGTGCAGTGGCGCGATCTCAGGTCACTGCAAGCTCCGCCTCCCGGGTTCACGCCATTCTCCTGCCTCTTGGTTCTTTCTTGGGTTTTTCCCACTGTGGCATGTTCTTCCCACTGAAGAACAGCAGTCCCCACTCTCACCCAGCCTCGGCTTCCTGGAGGAAGACAAGGGCAAAGAAGCCCCAAATCCACCTTACATCTTTCATTTCCTGGCCACACTAGAATTATCTGGGCCAAAAGACCCCTCCCTGGCTTCCACTATGGTGTCAAAATGCACAGCTAAATGCTTGAAGGCCTGTGTGTTCTGCCTTCAATTAGGAGACAGGAGCTGACAACACTTTCCACATGGCTCAGGCCCTGCCACTGTCTGGCCAGGTGGTTTGAAGGGTTTTGCATGAGGCCAGCCATTGACCATGAGAGACACAGTCTGTGATTCCATGGCCGAATGCCAGCGTGACATCTGTGGGCCCTCTGTGATTTCAGGGGCGGCTCTTCTCCTGCCAAAAGACATCACTGGGATCCATCTGACAGTTTTGGTTGAGCATGCAAACTCACTGGGAGAAAGACACACACTGGCTGAGGGCCTCACCACGGGGGTTGCGGGTGTTGTCTGAACTAGAACGAAGTCCACAAACATCTTCCCCAATCTGTGACCTGCATGTGACTCACCAGGCACTTCTGTTCATATATACCCCTTGGAAGCCCACGTCTGAAAAGCTCAGTCATTTGTATGTTAAAACACCAACCAAATGTATGCTTTTGCTTGCTTGTGTCTGGGAAAGCTTGTAGCTTGATGCTACCTAATGCTAAACATATGACTTATCTGGAAACATCTAAGTATGCTGTGGTCTATAGACAAAACATCCACATCTATAAGGATGTCCTGATTAATGGTATTTTCTGGTAAAGCAAAAATCGTTCCTTGTTTGAGTTCTTGTTGTCGCAAATCCTTCTAATCTTGGATTGAGTTTTTCCTACCTTAGTAAGTAGAATCTAATGAGCCAAATCAAATCTTATCTAATGCCTCAGTATCCTTAATTGCCTCCACAGGCATTTTGCATATTGATCATACAGGCAATTATACTTCATTCATTCAATCAACAAATATGCATTGAGTACCTGTCACAAGTCAGGCATTGTTCTAGACTCAGGGGATGCAGCAGAAAAAAAACCCTCGCTTTTATGGAGCTAATATTCAAGTGCGTGCATGTGTGTTGAGGTGAGGGGAGATGGGGATGGGCAGTAAACAAGCAGATAGCATATACATTATACCAGCTGGTAGGTGTTCTGTGTGCTGTTGTACATTTGATAGGCTCCAAACCTATCAAATTGGTTAGGAACAGGGCAGCCAAGGCTGCTCCCGCATCAGGACAGGTTTTACTGCCTGCCCAGGCTCTACAGGGAACCTGACCAAGACCTTCTCTTCAAGATCATAGCCTCCTATCTAACCAATGGCTGGCACTTGCCAATTAAGCAGATCATTTGGTGCCCTCCTGCCCCTGTATTTTCAGATTAATCTTATCTCTTTCACATATCTACTACCAGCCCACCTCTGCCAGGGCCCTTGGTTTCCTCTGTGTTTGAGGTGGTGCCTCTGTGTGTGACTCTCACCCTCCACAGGGTCCCCTCGTGATGGGATGGGAGGGGATGCTGTGTTTCGAGTGAGATAGCCGATGGCTTGTTTGTAACATAGACTTTTCCCATTGTCATGAGGTTGGGGCGGCAATAGCTAGAGGAAATACAAACAACAATTTTCCATGCCCTATTTCTGTCTCCAACCAGGAGTGCCATGCTGACACGAACACAGTGTTCATTTGTTCAGTGTTTGAAGCTGAAATGCACCATAAATATACCATAGCCCTTCAAAGGGTGGGTTCACAACAGTCTGCTTTAAGAGGCCACCAAAGTCATCTTTTGAGGAAAATAAAACAAAAATGTATTTAGAAAACATTGCCCTTGGGGGAAATGGAAAACATTTTTCCTATTTATGATCTGGTCCTTTTCCACTTGACAAACACTGATTGCTGTTTCCCACCCACACCCCTGCCCTTTCTACTGTTTTAGGTGGAGCCCAGGTTCACACGGTTTTCTGGTTAAATAACAAGTGTGTCTGTCCCAGTCTCAGCCTAGTAGAGCCCACACACCAGCGACTGGGGTAACATTGGAGGCCAGCACTGTCCTAGGAAGGATAGAACATGGAAGACCCTGGCTTGAGAGCCCACTAGAGTAGACTACGGTCTTCTTTAGAAAGATCTCTTCATTGTAGCTGGAGGGAGAATGTTAGGAGATTGGATTGTAAAATATCACTAGGCCGATGTATAGGAAATCACCATTTTTGAGTCAAAAGTAGTTGTTATAGACAATTTCATTTAGTTCCATCTAAAAATAAACAGCTGCCATTTATTGATTATTGCCTGTGTGGGCTAAGCAATTTACATGAATGATGTCATTTGATCTTCACAATAACCCAACAGGGTGGTGTCTCAGGTTGGGTTCCACAGAGGCAGACTCTAAGATGAGGATTTGTGACTTGTTAAAGAAGGGCTGCCAGGACAAACCAGTAAAGGAGAGGAGAGTAGGACAGGGACAGGGATACAGCCAAGCAAGGATGAGGTTTCAGGCAGAGTCCCAGCCTCAGTTGCACTGTGTGGGGAGTTCTGGAGCTTAAATTACACCCACTGCGAGGCAAATGAGCTGGGTTTTCATATACCCACAGGCTGCCCAGGGAGTCAACCCTCAGACACAACCAGCTCTCTGCATGCATAGGTGAAGGGGCAGGCCTCTGAACAAGCTCACAGGTGCCGATCATTAGAAGCAAAGCACAGGGAAGTCAGGGGAGGGGAGGGCCACTGAACAGGGACCTATGGTACTCTGGGCAGAGCATCTTCAGGGTCCACTGGAGGTAGGTATTAGTTTTATCCTATTTTACACCGAAGAAACTGAGACTCGGAAGGATGAAAGTGACGCACCTCTGGTCATAAAGAGATAGGGCCAGAACTCTATTATCCTGAACTGGCCATTCTGTAGAACTCCCAGTGTCACTTCCAGTGCCGTTAGTCACTGGGGTCAGCTGGTGGTGTTTGGCCCCTCTTTTCCTTAGAATGAAATTTTAGAGCCAGCTTGGCTCATGCAGATAGACTAGGGGTGCGGGGACCACCCAAGGGACCAACAGCTATTGCTCGTCTAAGTCCATTTGGCAGCAAGCTAGGACTTCTTGTCACATTAGCTCTCCCTTGTACCTCTCTAGGTTGGAAAAAAGGCCTTTCTTGAGCCTAGTTCAGTGGGATCTACTGACATGTTCCTCCACTGTCCCCGGAGCCTCTTTTCCCTTTCAAGGTTCCCTTGGCAGAGGCAGGTGTGACCTGATACTCTCTACCTCAGTGGCCAGCAGCAAAGTGCTATCCAGTGCCACTGCCTGAGAAAGCTGCCACCGCTTGGCTTGAATCAGGGAATGTACTCCCAGTATTCCAGGCCAAAGGACACACTGGCGTCAGAACACCTGATGAGGGGATCACCTCCCACTGCTGCCTCTTTGCTCACTCCCCTGGCCAAGTGCAGTCAGTTACCTGCTCTTATCTGGCAACCCAAGGTGGCCTTCAGGGAGTTGAGTCAGTGCTCTCCGGTCCAAAACATGACATAGCAGGAAAGATACAGACTTTGGAGTCTGCAATCCAAGTTCAAAACCAAGTTCAGCCACTTAATAACGGAAGTGGTTATTTAACTTCTTTGTACTTCAGTTTTCTCATCCAGAAACAGGGAATGACAATACCTAGCACAGAGTGGACTTTGAGGAATATTTGCTCCCAGCCTTTTTTTTTCTAGATTTTGCCTTACCTGGCATTGTTATCTGTCACATGACCTATCCTGACTTCAGGTCATTATATGCATTTTAATACAGCCTAGCTGTCCTGGGATTGATTGGGTGCAGGGTGCAAGCTGGAAAATGTGTTCCTTATTGTCATAAAGAGTTTTGTCCCTTCTGGTTTACCATTTGAGTTCTGTCTAAAGACACTGGATGGGCCGGGCATGGTGGCTCACGCCTGTAATCCCAGCACTTTGGGAGGCCGAGGTGGGCCGATCAACTCAGGTCAGGAGTTCAGTACCAGCCTGGCCAACATGGTGAAACCCCATCTCTACTAAAAATATAAAAATTAGCCAGTCATGGTGGTGTGTGCCTATAATCCCAGCTACTCAGGAGGCTGAGGCAGGAGAATCACTTGAACTCAGGAGACGGAGGTTGCAATGAGCCAGGATCACAGCAGTGTACTCCAGCTTGGATGACAGAATAAAATAAAATAAAATAAAATAAAATAAAAGACACTAGATGACCTGCTTTTTTTCTTTTCTAATCCTAACTAAGGCCTTGTTCACTGAATCCCATTCTACTCCATATGCTAATGGTTCCTTGAATGAGGCTTGGCTTGCTAGGCCATAGCACAGGAGAGAAAGCAAAATGCTACATGACACTGAGATGCTGAATCATGCCCCCATAACCTTCTCCTCCATACATAGAAATGCTCTCCTAGTTTTTTCAGCAGCCTACTTGAACATCAATCACATCAGGAAAAAAAAAAAACTGGCTTGCCACTGACACCATTGTGCTAAGAATAATTTCTGTCCTAGCAGTACAGCTGGTCAGAAACACTTCCCAGTATTTCCATCTGGAATTAGGTGTGAGGATTCAGGAAGTGCATTTGTCGATTTCAAGTCTGAACCTGGCATGAGCCTTGAAACTTGGAAGCCTGACAAAAACCCAAGAATCCTAGAGTAAACGTCCAAACACTGACCTGCCCAAAAATCTGTCTCATATTGAAGTCTCCTTCTCTTTTTTGTGTTGCATGACTCTCATTTAGTTTATTGTTCCTAGTTTTCCAGGAGTCAGAATTAAATATCAATCGTATTTACTAAGGCAGAGCTTAGTTCAGCTCAGCATCTCACAGTGGGGTCCTCAGCCAGCATAACATCTTGATGATCAGGATCATGGTTTACTGGTTCTGGTTTGAAATTGGTTCTTGATGATAGTGGCTAGCTGTCTGGCTTCAGAGAAAGGATGGTTTACATTTTAATCTTCCAAATAAATAGATTATTCATCCACTCAAAAACTATTCCCAAGATGCTGACATTGCAGCAGGCATTGTGCTCCCTAAGCACCAAGGACTTTAAGCACAAAAAGACACCTTCTCCACCCTCTTGGAGATGATAGTTTGATTCAGTGGTTCCTAACCCTGGGCTGCACAGTAGAATCACATAGGGAGCTTCTTAAAAGTAGTGTTAAGATACGATTTTCCTCTTTAATCCTCACAATAATCCTACAATATGGATAGTGCTATTGTACACATTTCAAAGACAAGAAAACTGAGGCACAGATTGGTTGAGTCGCTTGCCCAAGGTTACACAGCATTGTGAAACTAGAATAGGACCACAGAAGCTGTGCCTTCAGAGAGCTGTACTTACCTCAGAACTATCCTGGAATACTATGCAACCATAAAAAAAGAACAAAATCATGCCCTTTGCAGCAAATGGGTAGAGCTGGAGGTCATTATCCTAGCAAACTAACATAAGAATGGAAAACCAAATATTGCATGTTCTCACTTATAAGAGGGAGCTAAGCACTAAATACACATGGTGGTAAAGATGGGAACAGTAGACACTAGGGATGGCTAGACAGGAGAGGGAGGGAGGTGGGCATGGGCTGAAGAAACAACTGTTGGGTTCTATGCTTTTGGCCTGGGTGGTGGGATCGTTTAGACCCCAAGCCTCAGCGCCACACAATTTACCCATGTAACAAATCTGCACATATATCCTTTAATGTATAATAAGATTTGAAATTTAAAAAAAGGAACTGTCCTGCCTCTTCCTGAATGGGGCAATGCAGGAAGAGGCAAGATAGTTCTTTTTTTTTAATTTCAGATTTTATTATAGAGGAAAGATTAAAGGGCATGGCATGTCAGGAGATGACTGGTGCAGGTGGCAAAAGAAAAACGAGGGAGGGAGGCAAGGATGGGGCAGGAGGGGTCTTGGGGACTCCAACTGGGACACTGGGTTTTATTCAGGCGATTGGAATAGTTACCACCTGTAACAACTAGAATGTGAAGGCATTTGCTGGGGGGCGCTCAGGATACATTTCTACACAACAAAATGTAGGTCATTGTCTTCAGAAGAGAGCAGGGAAGGTGCAGATGCTTGTGATGGCAATCGGCTCTGACAGCAGCTCCGTGCTGAGTGGGGAGGAATGTGAGAAGGGCCTCCTGCTCCTTTTCCCCACTGAACTCTTGCTTTGACACGTTATCGTAACTCTGAGGTCAGTCCTAGAGTAGCTGGCTCTGTGCCCTCCTTCCCTGGAAGCTGCCTTGCCTACCCAGCACCTGTGCCCACTCCGATCATCAAGCCCACCAGAATCTTCACTACACTGTTGCTCAGAACCCACTCATCACAGCACAGGGCTGAGTGCTGATGGGGCTGCCATTGGAGGAGCTGCAAACCCACTTCCCTGCTCATTGTGTGATCCAGGAGAGAAGGGGGTGTAATCGTTACACACAGGAGCCAGGGTTTGAATTCCAACTCCATCACTTACCACGTGACTCTGAGCAAGCCCCTTGACCTCTAGGAAGCTCACTTTTCACATCTGTAAAATGAGGTGGCCATCCCTACCTTGCAGCTTTAAGTGTTGGGGATATAATTCACAAGGGACCTAGTAAATGTGTTGGAGGCCCTCAGTAAATGGCAGCTGTTATTATGCCTGCTTAACTGCCATTACTGAATTCTAGATCCCCGTGGGCCCAGAGAGCCCTGGTGGAGAGCCACTGAATAAACCCCTTATTTTGCAGATGAGAAAGCTAAGCTTGAAGAGGGCAGTGGCGGCTTTCCCAAGGTCACCCGGACTGTGAAGAGCACAACCAGGAGCAGGAGCTACCTGTGAGAGGCCTCCTGGCTCCAACCACAGAGCAGGGGTGAAAAGTTCAGCTCCAGCTTGGCCACGGCCACCCATAGCCTTTGCTCTGATTTCCTCCCTCCACGATGGCACAGACACAACCTTTCTGGAAGGCTTTGTGTGGACGAGTAAGCTGTCATTCCAAAGTGCTGAAAAGTACTCCACAGGTGCCAAATCATGACTCTCCATGGATTTCAACACCTCGGTTGGCATGCCTTCCCACCAGATGCAAGCTTCATGTGGACAGTGCTCACGTGTGTGCGTGCATGTGAGAGAGAAAGAGAGTGTGTGTGTAGGCGGGTAAGAAAAAGGAGAAAGAGGGAGAAGACCACTTAGACGATTCCAGACATTCTGAAGTCCTTTTCCATACCTGAACCCCAGGACATTGTGACTTAGCCCCCTGCCTTATGAAGAAGACCACTGCTAGCTACTTTCGCAGTTGTTCCAGACCCTACTTCCAGCCACCTGCTGGAGGAAGGCGTGAGGAAGGGCAACTGGCCTAGGGCCCCCACTCTGTGGCCCACAGTGAATCAGTGACACTATTGCTGAGATCTTCAGCAAACAAGAAGCACAGTCAGGAATTCTGTGCCAGGTTGCTGATGTCAAATGGAGTGTCTTAGAAAAGCACGGGGTTTAGAATCAGACAGTTAAGAATTTGAATGCCGGTTCTTCCTAGCTGTGTGACCTTGGGCAAATTACCACTTGTGTACCTCAATTTCTTCATCTGTAAAAGAGGGGAAAATATTACTTCCAAGCATTGTTTGAAGAAATTAAATGGGATGAAGACCCTGGTGCATAACTGTTTAGTTCTTACCCCATATGCTGCCACCAGCCCCAGTGGCTTCCTGTGCCTGGGTTACCGTGGCACCTGAGCTGATCCTGGTATGTTGATTTTACTTACGGATTTTGAAGAGTCAGAAAGATACCAGTATGAAGAGGTGGTCAGTGAAAGCAAAGCCTGTTTTCCAAGAAAAGGCATCTCACTTGGAGATGATTGCCTTGGGCACCTCGTATATTTGGGACAAAAGCAGCTATTGGTGATGAGGGGTAGGGATCTGCTTTTATCCCATATGTGATACTCCATAGCAGAAGAGTAGTGCAGCACCTTGAATAGATGACTTGGAGAAAACAGACATTCATAGCCTGACCATGCATTTCCTTGTGAACCAAGTTAGTTAGGCAAGAGGCCAGATGTGGAGAGATGTGGTCCAGGACTGCAATGAGAAAAGTTGAGCCCCTCTGTGCCTCTCTTGGCCTGCAGAACTGCAAGGGAAGTGTCTACAGAGAGCTTCCATCACACAATCTCTAGCTTCCTTTTCCTGCCTGGTCCATTGTGGATGCCCCAGCTCTGCACATACAGATCCCTTCCCCAAGATGCTGGAGGATCCCTGTGAGCCAGAGGGACAGGGATCCCCAGTGGGCTCATAGCCTCAGATTCTGGGCCTTCACTTAGTGTCTTAGCAATGGAAATTTCCACACATTCAGATATACCCACAGCGAGGAATCACGCAGTGGCCCTAAGGTAGGTGGGAGAGGAACTGTGGCTTAAATACTTAATGTGTGCCAGGAAATATAGTAATCATAATAGTAGCAGTGGCCATGTGTTAGTCACTGGTTTAGTGTTTTACCTATATTCATTTAATCATTCCAACAACCCTGTGAGGGAGGGACTGTTATAAATTCTGTTTTACAGATGAGAAACCTGAGGCACAGAGAGATTAAGTAACTTGTCCAAAGTCACACTGCTAGTAAGTGGCACAGTTCAGACCCATGCAGTCACACGTATGCAATCAAATTCCAAAATCATCCTTTTAACCACTAAGCTCCACTGCCTCTCTTTAATCCTCCCCCTAAATCCTGGAGGTGGGCCTTATTACCAACAGAGATAAGGAACTGAGGCTCAGAGTGGTTAAGTGACTGGGCCAAGATCACACAACCAATTAAGTGCAAACATCTGTGAGACTCTACTTCACTAAACAGCTTCCAAAAGGGCAACCGAAACCCTGACATTATCTCTTACTCTACACAGAGAAGTGTGGGGTTGGGGACCCAGATTTTTACCCCTCAGTGCCCAGACCTCCACCCGAAGCACACTGGCAGGTAGGAGCGAAAGCCCTATTCTTGCCTGGTCATCCTCTTTGCCTTTCAGATCCTGGCCCCAAACATCTAAAGGGGTCTAAGATGTCTTACCTGCTAACCATAGCACTTGCCTCACTTAGTAATTATACATTCACTGATGTGGTTATGTAATTACAATTTCCCTGATTGGAAGCTCCACGAGAAAAGAATTTTGATTCTTACTAACATTTTATCACCAGTGACTGGCATGTTGCCCAGCATTTGGTAGCAACATAAAACGCTATTAGAATGAATGAATGAGTGTAGCAGCTATAAAGTTCTAGACTTACACCTGGCCCTCTGTCTCCATTATCTCAAATCCTCACAACTTTGTGAAATAGTTGTCATCATTCCCATTTTACTGTTGAAGAAACCGAGGATCAGAGAAGTGAGGGGACCTTTGGCTCAATCAGTCAATAAGAAGTGAAGCCAGGCAGTGACAGTGAAGTCTGCCAGGTCCAGCCTTCGTGTTCCCCTCCTTCACCCCACTTAGAAAGGAACCTGGTAATAAACTATCTAAGGGGTTGGGGGTTGGTGGGGGGTCTGCCAGAGTTTCTCCTGTAGGGAAAGCAGAAGAAAATGGGGTCGTGGAGATCAAAGGCAAGGAAAGCGCTCAAATGGCCACGGTCATGGGAGGGGATTCTAGAAGACTGCCTTTGATAACTCAGCAGGAAATCAGCCTTGTCGGCCAGCCGCCTTTGAAAACTGGATTCTGCATCCCCAAATCAGCCCTTTGTGGTCCCCCTTGGGAAGGATAAGACCCTAACAAGCAAACGATTCTGAATGGGAGTTAATTCAACATTCTGATGTTTTTTGAAAAGATGGACTTTGTGGAAATGAAGCCAGGATGATGATGATGCGTAATAGTTTTCACTGCAACGTTAGGGAGACTAACTTTGTTTGGTTCATATTTGAGGCACTTCCAGACTGCCTTGAAAAGAAAATTCCGATAAATGTGTGTGAATGTCTAAAATTCTTGTGCAATGTAGAGCTTCAAGAAAGTTGCTAGGCAACTTTTTGGAAAAAAATTTAATAGTGTCTTGCCCCACTGTTTATAAAACAATGTCTTTCTAAGCCAAAAAATAAAAGACAATTCCTGTGTATTTTGTTTTTTTCCACCCGTGAAGCTCTGAGGTTTTATTTGCCTTGGATTTGGAGAGGGAACGGAAATCAATGCAGCTGTTTATGGGCTCAAATCTTCACACAGCTTCAAATGCTCTCAGGGCCCAAAAGATCCTCATGGGTGTCTCTGTTTTGTTGACAGCTTTTAGACCATCCTTGAGCTCAGCCAAGGGGTAGCATTAACTAGAATTCCCTTTTACATGTGTCCTGCAGGGTTCATTTCTGACATCCCACTTTCCTCTCCATCTTCTCTGTTTCTGCAGGAAGAAGACTGTCTTGAGGCCACCAACGTCATTGGTTATAGAGGCAAGTTGATAGATCAGTCAGAAAAGAATTGATTTCCTAGTCCTTGTGCTCAGGGGTGGTCTTGGCACTTCTGTAGAGAATTATTCTGTGGGAGCCGCTTCCCTGGAAGGAAGGGAGAATAGACGGAATTTCTGGGGTAATAGTTTTTAGTTGTGTCAGAAAAGATCCCACTTGTCAGTGACTTTGTTATACAGATAATCTCCCTTTAACTAGAACTGGATTTTCACTGTTTGGTTGCTAACATAGGTTTTGTTTATTAGTTTGGGAGAAAGAGCTCAATTCTCCTGCCTGAAAAAGGAGAGGGCAGAGATGAATGTAAGCTAGTTTTCTGCATTTCCATGTCACCAACATTTGCACAGGGCTTGGTTCACAGCAGGGCTTAATAAGTGTCCTTTGAGGCCGAGCACACGCACCTGTAATCACAGTACTTTGGGAGGCCAAGGCGAGCAGGTTGCTTGAGCCCAGGAGGTAGAGACCAGCCTGGGCAACATGGTGGAACCATGTCTCTATGAAAAATACAAAAATTAGCTGGCACAGGAGTGCATGCCTGTAGTCCCAACTACACGGGAGGCTGAGGCAGGAGAATTGCTTGAGTCCGGAAGGAGGAGTTTGCAGTGAGCCGAGATGGTGCCACTGCACTTCAGCCTGAGTGACAGAGCACGACCCTGTCTCAAAAAATATATATATATATAATAATAATGATAATAATAATGTGTCCCTTGAATAAATAAAAGGTTAAAACAAATGAGGATATTTATTTGAAAAATAAAGGAAATCCCATGGAAAAGTAAGTTAAAACCACCCATAATTCCAACTTTTAAAAATAATGACAGTGAAACCCCGTCTCTACTAAAAAAAATACAAAAAATTAGCCGGGCGTGGTGGCCGGCGCCTGTAGTCCCAGCTACTCGGAGAGGCTGAGGCAGGAGAATGGCGTGAACCGGGGAGGCGGAGCTTGCAGTGAGCCGAGATCGCGCCACTGCACTCCAGCCTCGGCGACAGAGCGAGACTCTGTCTCCAAAAAAAAAAAAAAGATATAAAATAAGAAATTAATAGTCCCTAATTTACCCCTCAGAAAGAACTGCTGTTAACAATTTGACATGATTACTTCCTTCTTTTTCCTTCTCTTTATAAACATATTTATTTATACATACGTACACACACATAAATATATTAGCAAAATAATTTTAACAGTATGCTAACATTTATAAATAATAAAGAAAATAATATTTTTTAATTACAAAATGCATACCAAAGCTGTAATTTTTGTTAAATTATACACTATTGAGGTTTTCTGAGGCCAACACATCCTTTTATTAGCACAGACCTTCATGAGTTAACTAGGCTCCAAATCGTCCTCTCAGAGTCCTAAACCCTGGGCACTGGGCCTCTTCCTGGAGGTCGGACATTGACCAGGAGCGCCTCTTCCATCTGAGGCTCACCAGGCTCCATGCCTGGGGCAGAGTCAGAGGGTAGGTATGAAGGCTTCCAGGATGACAGCAGTAACCAAAAGAGGAAATGTGTTGAGAGAGCCGTGGGGAGGTGGGGAGCATCGCAGCTCAGTGCCTGGTGGCCCTGCAGGAGCAACGGGTAGAGTAACGAGTAAGGGTCAGGCTGCCTGATGCCACCCGCAGCGCTGGAGCTGAGGCGGCATTTGGGGGATTACCTGGCTGTGTTTGGACTGCATGGGCAGCTGGACTGGCTGAGTGTTTCTGTCGAAAAGGAAATCTCACTCAGAAAGTAATAGAAGGCCTGGATTTTTCCAGATTGGCTGTTAACATAGATTGAAATTATCCAGATTATTGCCTCAGTAATCCCCCACTGTAAAGTGTTGTGAGAGCAAAGCCTTTGCAGCATTTCATAAAGCCGTGTTTTTCAATTCATCTGCATCCAGAGAGCTTTCTCAACATTCTACTGCCGGTGCCCACTCCCAGAATCTGATTTCATTGGTCCAGGTTGGGACCTGGACAGCCTTAGTTTGTGGATTTCCCAGGTGACTCTAACGTAAAGCCAAGGATGCAAAGCAAAGGGGAGGACCATTAACTCAGAGTAACCTCATTGCTTTTTTCAAATGCAGACTCAGAGCTTCAGAATTCTAGGTCTGGTTTTTTTGGGGGGTGGGGTGAGAGGGGGTAGGTATCTTTTCTTTTAACAAGCAGCCTGGGTGATTTTTAGGCTTCTTGTTTAAGGAATACTGGTCCAAGTTGTCTTTGCCTCCAGATGAACAGAGCAGGCAGCCCTGTCTCAGAGCATGAACATCATGCAAAGACCACCCCCTGTAACTGGTGATCTTTCCTTGCCTTATTATTAAGACCACTGTCATTAGCAAATTGGGTGACTACCAAACCTTTCCACCCATTTCCTCAACTTAAAATGGACTCATTCTGCCACCACTCAGGAGTGCTGTGGGGATTCATTTAAATGCTATATATAAGGCAGATCTTAACCGTATCAGAAACAGGAAGTTACATTATCATTTCCATGCTTATCATTATGATGGCTATTCCTTTGATAGTATACTGTCTAGTGTCCAGAGTCCAGGCACTGGAGTCAAGTCCTGCTCTTCTACTTAATTGGCGGTGGGATCTTAAGTAAGATACTCAAACCTCTCTGGGCCTCATTTTTCTCTTTTGTAAAATAAAAATGAGAATAACTATCTACCTCATGAAATTGTTGTGAGCATGAGAGATCATGTATGTAAAATGCTTACCTTAGTCTCTGGCACGTAAGAAGAATAACTTCATAAATTACAGTTCTTATCATCATCATCATTATTATTGGGTCAACTCTGGTTGCCTAGTCATATGTGTGGGAAGAAGAATAGAGGCCAGGCGCGGTGGCTCACGCCTGTAATCCCAGCACTTTGGGAGGCCGAGACGGGTGGATCACGAGGTCAGGAGATCGAGACCATCCTAGCTAACAGGATGAAACCCCGTCTCTACTAAAAATACAAAAATTAGCCGGGTGTGGTGGCGGGCGCCTGTAGTCCCAGCTACTCGGGAGGCTGAGGCAGGAGAATGGCGTGAACCTGGGAGGCGGAGCTTGAGGCAGGAGAATGGCGCGAACCCGGGAGGCGAAGCTTGCTGTGAGTAGAGATTGTGCCACTGCACTCCAGCCTGGGCGACAGAGCAAGACTCCGTCTCAAAAAAAAAAAAAAAAAAGAAATAATTTTTAAATATCAATTTGAAACTGAATTAACTAGACCTCAATTGGTAGAAATAAATAAATAAATAAGTCTTCTGTAATAGTGAAAAAGTGGGTGGAGAATTAAAAATAACAAGCAGACAAACAAACAAACAAACTTGCATGTCAGATCCAGCCTAGAATCTGAACATACTCATCTCAGTCTCACCTTTACTCTTTGCAGGTAAAGCCCTAGGTGGTGCTCACTCCAAAATACCAGCTAGAGCCAACTGTTTGGACTGGAGAATCCAGGCGTTTTGATTTCCCTCTCCCTATTTGACCTCTTTGCCCACACATATAATTGATACTTATCTTTTATTTACATTTTTCCTGGTCCCAGCTCCTTGTTAGAAGACATTCTTAATTAAATTTGCCTGGTCATTCTATCTCACATCAAACAGGAAATCCAATTCCCTGTCTGTCCAGGATTCTGCAAATCACTGAATGAGGAGCAAGGGTGATGGGGAAGAGGCACAATTTCATTCTTGTGGCCATCCCTGACTGCATTTCTGCTCCCATTAAACTTAGTATCTCACTCTTGTCTATCTCTTTTCTCTGTTCTCTTCCTTCTGTGCCAAAACAACCCCAAATTCAAAACTCATCTCTTTAAAAAAAAATAATAATGTTCCCCCACCTAAAGAAAAATCAAGTCACTCCAAGTATTTGGTAGCATAGCAGGCTGTGTTGCTATTTTGGGAAAATAAATGGGTTTTACTTTGGCACTTTTGTCTGTGTTTTTTGTCCCCCTCAGTAGGCTCTTCACACTGCTCTGGCTACTCCATTTTTTGGGAGCCCTTCATATTGAACTGCTCCCAGGAAATGGACTTTTTCTCACTTATTATAGATGACAATATAGCTTGACCCCTGGACTCTAGGCTGACCTTCGCATATCCAAATGCTCACTAATGTATCTCTAAGACCATATACTCAGAGGACCTCTTGAGCAGCTTAGAACTGGCAGACTTTGAAATCTCAGACTTGGCACTAATAGATATTAGTGCCTGAATATGGAAGGAAGTGATATGTGATTTATATTTCCACTGATATGATTTATTTACACAGCCTTCTCCCACCTACAGAAAGTGAAAGTAGTCACAGTCTAAGTTTTAAATAAGAATCCTTTTCTTCTATTACATTATATTTAGCCATTGTTTTATTGAATATAGGCTTTCCTCTAATCCTTTGTGGGATGAGGCAAGATGTAAACAAAGGAATGTTTCCTAGACTTAACTTATAGAAGTAGGAGAGTGGAACATACCTCTTAGAGTTTCAACACTAAGGGTAAAAGCAAAAAACTTCTATTACTTTAGGTTTTTTGTTAGAAAATTAAATTAATCAACATACCTAATAACCCCACAAATAGTTGACCCTCCTTTGTGCCTGGTTTATCATTGTATATTTTGTGCTGCCTCTATTGGAGTATTGGTTATATTGTTTGTCATTCATTTATTTCCCTGTTTGGTTTCCCTACTAGATTGTGAGTTGCTTCTGTTTTTCAGTTTCGAGAAAGGACAATCCTCGGGCTGAGAAACAGCAGCTACATCCTTCTTTGAAGCTTGAGAACAGAGAGCAATAACTTATTCTTATCTGCTCTCCATCATAATGCCCAAAGCCAGGCACATAGATGGCTTGCAACAATTTATTCCTTGGATTAATTATTGAGCCACTGATTAATCAATGGTTTGCTACCTGCAGTCATGCACTGCTTAATAATAGGGATATGTTCTGAGAAACGAGTCTTTAGACTTTTTTGTTGTCGTGCAGACATCATAGAGTACATTTTCACAAACCTAGATGGGATAGCCTACTACACACTTAGGCTATGTTCTATAGCCTATTGCTGCTAGGCTACAAGCCTTATAGCATGTTGATGTACTGATTACCATAGGCAATTGTAACACAATGGTATTTGTGTATCTAAACATAGAAAAGGTACAGTAAACATATAGTACAAAAGATTTTTTTAAACGGTATACTTGGATAGGGCATTTACCATGAATGGAACTTGAAGGACTGGAAGTTGCTCTGGGTGGTGAGTCAGTGAGTGAGTGGTGAGAGAATGTAAAGGCCTAGGACATTACTGTGCACTACTGCAGAGTTTATTAACACTGTACACTTAGGCTACACTAAATTTATTAAAAATATTTTTCTTTCTTCAATAATAAGTTAACCTTAGTTAACTGTAACTTTTTTACTTTATAAACTTTTAAATTTTTTGACTTCTTGACTCTTGAAATAACACTTAGCTTAAAACACATTGTACAGCTATACAAGAATATTTTCTTTATATCTTTATAAGCTTTTTTCTATTAGTTTTTTTTTAACTTTTTCAACTTCTTAAAATTAAAAATGAAGACACAAACAGACACATTAGCCTAGGCCTAAACAGGGCCAATATCACTGTTTTCCACCTCCACATATTGTCCCTCTGGAAGGTCTTCAGGGGCAAAAACACATATGGAGCTGTCATCTCCTATGCTAACAATGCCTTCTGGAATACCTCCTGAAGGACCTGCCTGAGACTGTTTTACAGTTAATGTTTTTAAGTAGAAAGAGTACAGTCTAACATAACAATGAATAGTACAGTAAATACATGAACCCATAACATAGTAATTTGTTATCAAGTATTTATCATCAACTATATAAAGTATTAGGCACTGTACATGGTTGTGTGTGCTATACCTTTATAAAACTTGCAGCACAGTATGGCCACTAACATGAGTAATGTGTTGCACTACAATGTTGTGACTGCTACTATGTTACTAGGCAATAGTAATTTTTCAGCTTCCTTATAATCTTACAGGACCACCATCATTATATGCAGTCAGTCATTGACCAAAACATCATTATGCAGTGCGTGACTATATTTATTTGACATTTAGTCTGGGTCATTGACTCAAATGCCTATAAAACACACATACACACATACATACCCCTCACACTCTAGCTTCTGCAAGTACGGGAACCCTCAGCCTTCATTCTCAGAAAAAAAGCCCCAGAGGTTACCATTATGCATACTGATTTGCACACAGACCCATCTGGAAGAAAGTTTGAGATTGGAAGTGGGTCACTGATAGGGTGAGTAGATGAGCAGACTTTCTAAAGAGATGTCTTAAGGTTCTTACCTCACTTCTCTGCAGTATGAGATGGGTGACCTCTCAACTCAGCCACTACTAAAAGGTAAGCCTTTGTGTCATCTCGGAGATGTCTCATAAGTTGCCAACCCATTTGTAGAAAATTAAGGAAAAGTGCATTTTTTTTACTCCCAAATAAACTCGTAAATATTTTGCTTTTTATATTATTCAAGAAACTTTGCAACATTTCCCCTCATCATGTATAATCTAGAGTCTCCAAAAGGCTGTAGACCTTTCGCCCCAAGATCCCTGCATTTTTTTGTGACAGGCTGGGGCTTAGATGTTCCAGGCTTTTCACTGGACTGTCTTCTTGGGAGGTCAGGCCAACAGGGGTCTTTAACTAAGATGAAGGATGGGTTGATGGAACTGGTCACTCACAGGTCAGCTCTGAAGCCCAATTCACACTCAACTAATCACAAGTGGCTGATGTTGAGGAGCGGAGAGGGGTGCAGCTGGTACTTCCTGATCTGAGGATGGCTCTTAAAACCAGGGAACTATCCAGTCTCTCAGGATGATTCAGTGGTCCTGAGAGCTTTGATAATACATTTCAATTTGGCCTATCACTGACATTTGGGTGATTTTGCAAGTTCTGAGTCAGAAGAAAAATAAATAATGGTTGTCAAAGTTGGAATTTAAAATGGTGGGCCATTTCAACTCGGCATACTTGTCCATAGTGCGTATAGTAAAAAAAAAAAAAAAAGAAAAGAAAAAAAGTTATTTTAATACCTGGATAGTATATTCTTTCCAGAGCAGCTTGCCATTCTCTGAACCAGTGACTTCCGTTAGCCTCCAATGCTTGCAAAACATTGATTTAAAATGACGTTTTTCATGTTAACACAGTATCAATGTGTAAGGAGTAAACTTATAGGCCATGTTTATAATTTGAGATTATCTTATTTAAGTAAGAAACTTACAATTATCTCATTTATCCTAGGAGAAAAAATAGCTTCCCCCCCCGACCCTTGTCTGGTTAGTATGATAAATTATTTTGCTTTAAATAAGAAAAATGAAAGTTTATAGAAAATATATAAAAGGAGATAGGGCTGGGCGCGGTGGCTCACACCTGTAATTCCAGCACTTCGGGAGGCCAAGGCGGGCGAATCACGAGGTCAGGAGGTCAAGACCATCCTGGCTAACATGGTGAAACCCCGTCTCTACTAAAAATACAAAAAATTAGCTGGGCATGGTGGTGGGTGCCTGTAGTCCCAGCTACTCAGGAGGCTGAGGCAGGAGAATGGGGTGTACCCAGGAGGCGGAGCTTGTAGTGAGCCGAGATCGTGCCACTGCACTCCAGCCTGGGCAGCAGAGTGAGACTCCGTCTCAAAAAAAAAAAAAAAAGATATAAAAGGAGATAAATCTTTGGGAGGCCAAGGCGGGTGGATCACTTGAAGTCTAGAGTTCCAGACCAGCCTGACCAATATGACGAAACCCCGTCTCTACTAAAAATACAAAAATTAGCCGGGTGTGGTGGCATGTGCCTGTAATCCCAGCTGCAGCAAGCCAAGATCGCGCCATTGCACTTCAGCCTCCAGCCTGGGAAATTAGAGCAAAACTCGGTCAAAAAAAAAAAAGGAGATAAACAATGCTCCAGGAAAAAGCAAATAGAATTACTAAAGGGAAGAAGAGGCAGGAAAAGAAAGAAATTTGGAAACAGACTAAAAGATTCACTTGTCCTCAAGTGAAAGATCTTTCATCAAGAAAAATGAAGAATTACCAGACTTTAGTTATATAAAACACCCAGGGTTAAGGGAAATGCTCATGTTTACCAATCCCAGAACATTAGAAATACTTTAAAAGAAATACTGTTTTTCATGTTTGTGCAAATTTGAGGGTCTCAGAACCCCAAAATGACCTTGGCAGTAAATACAATTTAAACAGGAAACCAAAGATGGCAAATATATAATATGTATTTCACTATTTCCATTTCTATACCCATAGCAGACATTATCAAGTGATCAGGCGGCTATTTCCAACTAGATAGATGCACTCTGAGATCCTTTTCAGTAGATGGTCCTTAAGATGAAATCCTCCTGCTGTCTCTGCTACTCAAAGCGTGATCTTTAGAACACCAGCATGGGCATGACATGAGAACTTACTCGGAAAGCAGAATCTCAGCCCCATTCTAGACCAACTGAATCTGAATCTGTATTTTAGCAAGATCCCCAGTGATTCTTAGGCATATTAAGGTTCAAGAAGTTCTGGAGATGCACTGAATGCATGATATATTCATTAGGGCAGAAGATCTCAAGTTTTAGTATGCATCATAATCACTAGGTTGAACACTATTGAAACACAGATTGCTGGGCCCCATCCCCAGAGCTTTTGGTTCAATAGGTCTGGGTGGGGTTTTCAAACAAGTTTCCAGGTAATGCTCCTGCAGCTCCAGGGACCACACTTTGAGAACCACTGCATTAGGGCCATGGGAATACTTTGGAATATCTCCCTGATCTTTAGAAGCTGAAGACTGTGATATCTTTCCACAAATCTTGGTACACTGGTCAGAACTAGAATTCAGGGCAGGCAAAAGAGTCCCAAAGTTTATAACATAATATTTCGTATGTCCTTACGTTCCTAAATCTAAAAGACCATCTCTCCTTCTTGAGGGTCGATGCTAGCATCATTCAATCATTCAATATAAATTTTGGGTAGCTATTCTGTCCACAGCTTTATGCTCCATACTGAGACCTAAAGACGGTTAAAACACAGCTCCTAATTCCAAGATGTTTATTCTCTAAGATGAAAATGAATGCATGAAACAATAAATAACAGGTTAAATAATGGGAGACAACAGTATGGGAGGTGGCATCAGATGGCAAAGGGCAAAGTGTTAAGTAAGTAGCATGAATGACGTGTGACTTGATTTCAGAGAGAGGGGGAGGATAGCTGAAACAGACATAGACAGGGCCGTGCATTTCAGCCTAACTAGAGTAGAAAGTTGCTGCCTAGAATAGCTAAGAAGGTGCCTTCTCATTTCTTAATGCTTCAGAGGTTAAGACTTTGATGTTTCCTCTGGTCTGAGATCTTTGTCACTTTGGGCCACTATAACAAAAATACCATAAACAGGATGGCTTAAACAACAAACATTTATTTCTTACAGTACCAGAGGCTGGAAGTCTGAGACTAGGATGCCAACACGGTATCAGGTTCTTGGTAAGGGCCCTCTTCCTGGTCCACAGAAGACTGCCTTCCGCGTCCTCACAAGGCAGAAAGAAAGCATCTCTCTCCTGTCTCTTCTAATAAGGGTGCTAATCCTATCATGAGGGCTCCACTGTCTTGACCTTATTACCTCCTGAAGTTCCCCACCTCCTAATACCATCACATTGGGGATTAGGGGTTTAACATGAATTCAAGGGGGACATAGTTAATAGCATCTGAGTTATTCTAAATCAATGCTATCAGCACTGAAGATCAGGCTATAGGGTGGGCACAAAGTGTCCTGGAAACAAAGAAGAAAGATAAATAGTTTATAAACAGAGATGACTTTGGGGGAAAGCAGCAGTAATTTAACAACAGGGAAAATAAAACCTAGCTTTTATTGGTCTCCTACATTGCCAGGTACTTGTGCTAAATGACTGTCATGCACCAACCATCTCATTTAATCCAAACAACAGCTCATTAGGTAAATGTGAAACCTCCACCTTACTACATGTGAAAACAGAAGCTTTATAAGGATGCATGTAAGCTTAAGTAACTTGCCCAATTCTAATCCAAGCAGTTCTACAGGGTGGGAGGCTCCTCATTCACAAATCGCGAAGTCTGGCCTGCCTGATCATCTCTCAGTTTCCTTCTTATTCTCAGACACTTTGAGTCAGCGAGGAAACCACAGAGCAACCCAAACAGCGAATTCGAGTCGAGGAACCTGTTGGGGCCAGTGCGTCCCAGGCGCGGACAGGGAGGGGCTCCATGAAACGCAGCAAGGTTTGGCCAGAGCCTGCCGGGGTCATGGAGCCTCTCCCGGCTTCTTCAGGCCACTCTAATTACAGAGTCTGTGGTAGGTTGCGTGGAGGAGCTGTCTCAGGGCGGGAAGCTTCCCTGCGTATTGTATTTGCCTATAAATACTTCAAATAGTTAAGTGAAATGCGCAGCCTTTGAAAACTGGAGAGGAAGCCGTTGGGAGGCCCCCCGCCCGGCCTGCCTGGAAAAGCAGGCAGAGAAATGGCTGGCGCGCTCTTAACGCGGGAGACGAGCTTCGGCCCTGCCCAAGCCAGATGGGGGCAGCGAGGCTGCGGGCGTGACTCCGGAAGACTCAAACCGTTAAGGTGACCGGAGCAATTTGAAAAAGGAAACAAACTTCCCTCGAGCCGTGCCCGCGTGGCTCTGGGGCGGACGGTTGCGCTCGAAAGGGCATTTTTCAAAAGAAGGGTTTCAGGGACGCGGGGGTGTGGACCCCTAGGGAGGCGCGCGGCCGGGGCAGTGCCGCAGAGCGGCCACCAGCCCGCTTTGTACTCGCGGCCAAGCGCGGCCCCAGAGTTTCCGCGGCGGCCAGAGTTGAGGCCACGCCCTCTTTGCAGTGAGACCCGCGGCCGTTGATTGGCGCACCGTGGACCAATGGGCGCGCCGGGGCGGCCCCGGCTGTCAGCGCGCGCCGCAGCAGTGCCGGCCGCAGCCTGTCCTCCCCTGCGCTGAGCCCCGCAGCCAGCGCAGCCTTCCCGGGAAGCGCGGCGGCCGCTCCCGAGCGCAGCCCTGCCCGGCCCGCCAGCCGCTCGTCCCGGCGCCCGCGCCCCGCGGCCACAGCCTTGCCGCGCTCTAGCGCACGGAGCGTGTGCAGACCCGCAGGCGCTAAGGTGCTCTCAGTCCGGGGGCCTTCTGGGCAGCGGTGACTGTTACCCCAAGAGAGACCTTTCGGGGGTTCTCGCCGAGCCTCTGCTGCGTCGCGGGTGACACTGCGGTGCTCGCGAGCAGGGCGGCAGCTGCCTCTGGGTGGAGACGTCTTGGGACCCTTGCGCCCTTCTCTCCTTCCTTCGCTGCTCTCTCCTTTCCTTCCTTGGCTGCTCCCTCTTTCTCCCGCCGGCTCACACCCGTAGCCTCCGGAACGGGACTCGTGGGTCGTCGCCGCCTCTGTCTCTTCCAAAGGGGCCTCCTCACTTCGGAGATGCAGTGACAAGTTAATATGGGCGTCCAAGCCTCTGTTTCCCAGGAGGAAATTTGCAAGAGGCGGCAGCCCTTGAGCGCCCAGAGCTCTTGAAAGGCCACCCAGGAGAGGTGTGAGACCCGGCTGCAGCATCCGTCCAGGTGGGACCCGCTGAGCGCCGTGGCCAGTCCCCCATTCCCATCCCGGCACCCCAAAGGCGCGCTCGCCCGATTGCTTCGAGTTCCCCGACCTGGGGTTTTTTTTTTAGCCGCTGGTGGTGGGCGCCTAGTGGGCTAAGGCCCGGCGCCTGCTCTGCTACCCGCGCTGCCTTTAGCGGTCGCCCCCGCCGCCGCTGCCAGGGACGTGCTGGGAAAGCCCAAGCCCCGGGAGAAGATGCCGGCCATCCTGGTCGCCTCCAAAATGAAGTCGGGACTGCCCAAACCCGTGCACAGCGCCGCGCCCATACTGCACGTGCCCCCGGCCCGGGCCGGCCCCCAGCCCTGCTACCTGAAGTTGGGAAGCAAGGTGGAGGTGAGCAAGACCACCTATCCCAGCCAGATCCCCCTGAAATCGCAGGTGCTACAGGGGCTGCAGGAGCCAGCGGGGGAGGGGCTCCCGCTGCGGAAGAGCGGCTCGGTGGAAAACGGGTTCGATACCCAGGTGAGAGGTGCCGTTTGCCGGGGTACTGTTCTGGGAGGATGGATGAATAGTTCTTTCGGGATAGTGTGGGAGAAAGGGCTACCATGTGGTCAGGGACGGGAACCATTCCCCTAAGGTCGGCAGGTTGGGGGATGCGCGAGGAGAGTGGGCCGGCCAGTGGGTGTGGCCCGGGTGCCAGAGGTTTGCCTAAAGAGCTCTTCGAGACCTGGGATGGCGGGCATGTCTGCAGCATCTTCCTGGGGAGGAGGAAAGGTCGGGATGTTCTCAAAAAACGTGTGCATCGCTGGAAATGTGAGGTCCTGCATATTGAGGTCTTGGCCCTAAGAAGCCAGTATCCGCAGCAGCAGCTGTGTGTCTGTCTGGCGGTTCCGCAGAGATTCTGTTCCGGACAGGGAATGATCTGAGGCCCCACTGGGTTCGACGCCCACTAGCCTGGCTGTAAGATCCAGGAAGAAAAGGGGGTCGCGGGTGGCAGTGAACCTTCTCTCCCCTTGGCTTGAAGATGACCTGTCCCTGCCCCATCCTGCGGGGTGAAGGGATTCCGGGCAAGGTGCTGGGACTGCGGTACTAGTGCACCAGCCAAGGCCGGCAGCTGGAGACTCCTAGCGCCTTGGCTGGCTGTTGCGGTGGGGGTGGGGGTGGAGGTGGCTGCCTCAGAATGGCGGCCGAAGCTAAGCCCCTCCTTCCTGGGTGGTAGATCCTGGTGTTGGTAGCCCGAGTGACGGGGAGTGGGGATGGGAGATGGCTTGAAGAGAATTGGTGACTCCTACCTTTCCAGACAGAGCCTGCATCACTTAATTCGGCTGGGTGACAAGCCCTGGCCGTGCAATCTCTTTTACAGAAATTAGCAAGGGCCAATCAGTTTCTCTTGGTCCTCCCCGCTCCATTTCCCCCTTCTTCTGGTAGGAGGGGGCTATATTTTCTTGGCAGTCAGTCAGCAGGGACTTTTGGGGACAGGCCGACCTGACGGATGTGACTGTCCGGTTAGGAGAGGCGGGAAGCCAGAGGGGAGGTGGTTTGGGGCTGGTGTCAGGAAAATGGCAACAGACCAGCTGACCTTTTTGGCACATACTTCCCTGCTGACACCGTCTCCACCTTCTCCTGGAGCTTTCTCTGATCAGAGGCTAGAGCTCAACACATTCCTAGGCTTTCTGATGCGCGAACTGGAGCTGAAGCTAATTGTAAGCAGACTTTTGGAACTCTGGGCTGGAGAAGGCCCTCAAAGCAGATTAAGCTCCCACACCAGGCTGATAAGCATGCCCCTTGCTGCTGCACTTGCTAAACATTTTTGGAAGCTGACAGGTTTGAGTGATGGTGTGTGGGAGGAAGGCAAGATTTCCTCCAGTGCTCCGAGGGCCTGCCTTTGTGAGGGTTTTGTGCTCTGCTCTTCTTCTGTTGTTAGGTACAGGATTTGTCCAGTGGGCTCTGCAATGGGGGTGAGCACCAGGGTACACTTCTGCATGGGATTTCCCTTCATCCATGGAGGTGGGGTTTATGAGGTGTAGTGGGCAGTCGGTGGGAGGTCAGTACAGTGACTCGGGACTAGAGGTGACACATACCCTCGAGCCTGATGAGGAGCACCCGAGGAATGAGAGGGAAAGTCCATGCTGGGATTGTTCATATCCAGGCAGCTGTTCTTCCTTTGCCCGTTTGACCCTTCATTTAACAAACATTGTCAGAGGACTGGCAGTGCATAGGCTCTGGAAAGGTGATTCATCACCCTCTCCGTGAAAAAAAAAAATGTTCTTCAGCTTCTCCCTCAGGAGCTGGAACAGTCCACTTCCCTCAAGACTTTGCTTCCCTCTTTTGCCCTTGGTCAATAATCCCCCCATTTCACTTCTCTGCCTCTCAATGGGCTCTTGTGTACTGATGGTGAGCACAGTTTGGATGGACTGCTAAGGAAATTGGCCACTTCCAGTGCACTACCCTGATTTTTACCTGCCTGCCCTCCTTTGCCACTGCCCAGGGGTTCTGGGGGGTCTTCCCTGTGGCAGATCCCTGTCTGCATAGCTGACATCAAAGTGATTTTGGCCAATGGGATTTTACCTTCTTTGCCAGGGCTTCTCCCACTGTCTGCCTGATATGGTACCCATTCCCCCTCCAAAAGAGTCTCTTGGTTATGGCATGAGGACTGTGTCTGACTGGCCATGTGGTAGTTTCCAGGTCCCAAATCTGGTATATATTATTAGAAGATACTCGGGAAACAATGAATTAAATGGCAAATGCTCTCTTGGGGTCTCTGACTCCCCTCTTAGTCAGGGGATTTTTGGCAGGAGGTTGGGTTGTGTAGTGGCTGATAACACAGGTTTTAAAGTCAGATGGGTATCGCTGGTGTCTTGTGTCTGTCATATACTAGCTAGGTGACCACCTTGATTAACTTCTTTGGGCTTTAGTGTTCTCATCTATTAAAAAATGAGCATGAACAACCACTAGAATTGTGAGCATTAAGAAAAATAACGTAAAGTGTTCAGTGCAGTGTCTGGCAAATAAGGAACACTTAATAAAAGTAGCTATTTATATTGCTAACCTAAGAGATAGGGCATGCTGAATCAAGATTAATAGCCCCTAAATGAGAAAAGATATGGCTTATTCTCTCAAGATGCTGGAAAGGTATCAATCTGTTCCAAGGATTTGTAGAACATCTATCACCTTTCTAGTACAGTACCAGGCAGAATGGGAAGATGAGGGAAGGGCATGTCCACTTTCTGAGTGCCTGATGGGTGAGGCTCTTTACATATAATCTCATTTCATCTTTACAGAAACACTTAAATCAGGTCTGATACATCCATTTTCTATGACAATAACAATATAGTAACAATAATAACAATGCTAATAATGGCCAAATCCTTATATATCACTTCCTATGTGCCAGGAATTGTGCTAAGGACTTTACATTAAAAACTAATTTTATTCTTCTCACAATCAAATGAGATAAATGTTATTATCCCCATTTTACACGTATGAAAACTGAGGCAAAGACCAGTTTGGTAACTTTGTGAGTAGCAGAGGTAGAATTAGAACTTGGCCAGTCTGGAACTAGATCCCATGCCTTTAACCATGATATTGTACAGGGAGAACCACAGAGACTGTCTTAGAACTTGCAGGCCCTGACTTATAAGACCACTGCTGTAACCACTGAGCTAGATGAGGCTTAGCAAGGTACAGCCACTTGCTCTGGGTCATCCAGGGTGGCAGGGCAGGGAGTCCAGCAATGTTGGTCTGGCTTCGAGGCCTGCGGTCTTCCCACTCTTCATTGCTGTCTTTTTCCATCATGCTCTGGCAGATCTACGAGGCAAACAGGACATGGCCTGGGCCTTGGGGATTTTATAATCTAGTTGGGAGGCATAACTGATGTACACAGGGCAACAGGGCACAACACAGGGAGGCCTCAGAGGCATGCTTGGGGCTGGGTATCCAAGGTACTCAAAGGATGGCTGGAGAAGTCCAGAGAGCCTCTGGAGGAGACAGAAGATGAGCTGAATTTTGGAGATGGGAAGGAGTGACTGGTGGGGAGGAGAGGAAGTCAGAATGAGTGTGATAGTGGAGAATGAAGAGCAAGGTCATGCAGTGGTACTGAGCAGTTGATGTTGCTTCATGCAACAAGTCATTGCTCCAGATCTGGCATCTTCCTTTTCAAAAGGTGATGAAGAGAAAGAACAAAGGTTTTGCAGCCAAAGGATTGGATTTGCATGTTGGCTTCCTGGTGGACCATCATTCTGAATGTGCAGGGTAGTTGTGAGAAGATCTGGAAAGGGTGTCCATTAAGGACCTGATTCAGATTCATAACAGATCATTGGGAAATGATGGTGATTATTATTATTAGCTTGGGGTTCAGAATATTCAATGTGGTAGTTACAGGGGAAAGGAGGCTATTCTGACACCTTGTTTTATTATGCAGCAACTCTCTTCAGCCATGTGACATCACATTGCCCCTAAACCTGCTCTTCATCTCCATCAAGTGTGAAAAGACCTAACTTAGCCAGCAAGTAGCTGTTAGGTACAGCCTTACTGTCACCCACCCTTCCTCCAGGCCCCTTACCTTGAGTCTCTCCCATAAACCTACAGCTGGTTCTCCCCTGCCCCCTACCCCTCCCGGTGGAGGAAACTGTGTTCTGCAGCAGCAGCACACCTCCCCTGAATTACCTTCCTGGGACTGAGATACCTGTGCCTTCCCCCAAGTCTGAACATTTATAGCATCTGCTCTGTTAACATGTGAATAAATTAGGACCATGTGCAGAGAGTTGTTTTAAAGACATGCTCTGTGTTTGTTCAGAAACTCTCTCTGGCTGACCTTCAGATAAGGAACATGCCTGAGCTATTTGAGGAGACGTTAGCCTATTTTTAAGAAGCAGTTGCAAGGAAAAAAAGAAAAAAATATATACATATATAAAATATTTTGATATTTCCTGTTTTTAGGAGCTGGTGTTCGAGTTGCACCTAGTTTTTTTAAAAAAGTAATTAGAAGTGATTGAAATTCTCTGTGGGTGTTTTAGATGTTGAAAAAGAAAGCGTAGAGGAGGCCCCTGGGAAGAGAGCGCAGCTCCCAGCTTTACAACCTGTGGCAACTTTGCTCCATTGTGTTTTGATTAGAATCCTTGCTCCATCATCAAAGTTGATTATGGATTTGATTAGTGCATTTTTCTGCTATTGTGTTACTCCCTTTCTTCTCCTTCTCAGTTCTTGGAGGGGAATGTATAGCATGGTTATCTGCCAACATGCAAGAATGTTTATGGCTCACATATTATTGCTTACTCCATGGGTTAATTTTCTAAAGACACTTTAAGGGTGGTACTGGTGGCTTATTCAGGGTAATATTACATGTGTATATATCTGTATATAAATACATCTACTTCTGGATATGTGTATATATGCATATATACACACACACATACACAAATATATACACATGGAACAGCTTAAAGTATTGAGCACATATAAGCATACACACACATCAAAGGGGAGGCTGGAGGAGTTACGGCCCAAATTCTAGCTTTCAGAATAGCTAGGTTTGCTTTCCATTTCTCATTTTGTCTTCCTCTGTGACCAAGATCTGAAGCACCAAATCTGGGTCCCACATTATTTACTTATAAGATATAAGGGATGTAGCCTTCAGAGAGGTGTTTTCATGAGGCCCCAGTGAAACTCTTGGAACCATTCTGAAAAAGTCAAACCACCCAGCGAGATTTTGGCTTAAGGTCAGAAATTCTTAGTTCTCAGAATCTGCCTCAGCAGCAGGGAAGGGAACATTTATGGAGCATCTGCTATGTGCCAGGTAGTCTGCAGAGCTCTTTATATAGATATTATTTAATGTGAGGCACAAGAAGCTGGATAAAATGGAAAATGGTCTATGCATGTTGTGTGAGGAAGCAGAGGCCAAGGGAGGTTATCACTTGGAGGCAGTTTTATGTGGTAAATTCAACTTTATTGAGAGGTCAGAGTTTGCATCTAGGCTTTGGGCAAATTATAGAACATCCCTAAACTTCAGTTTTGTCATCTTTGAAGCAGAAATGGTGATGCTTATAGGTTGGGGGTGAGGGTTCAGTGAGATATTACAGATAGGTTCCTGAACACAGTGTATGGCACATACTAAGCTGGGAATATATAGTATTGCCTATTTTTGTTACCTAAGGTCAGATCCAAGTTTGGAAACTATGTCTGCCTCATTCCAAGCTCACGTTCTTTCCACGCTACCTCTCTGCCTCCCAAGTACACAGCTGATTACATGAAAAGACAGACGGCTTGCACCATGAAAGTGGAGAGCATAGCAGGGCTTTGGTTAGATGAATGGGTAAATTAAGAACAACGTCATCCAAAGAAGTCATATCTCGAGTTGTTAACTGAAACCTTCATAGGTTGGTCCCAGACATGCTGTCTTTATAACAGTAACCAAGCTGAGGGATCTGCTACAAACCAAACTTGTGGGAAGCTTCCTTTGTACAACCAGTCTGAACTGGCACTGTAGAGGTGGTTGAGTGGAGTCGGCCAATCTGAGGGCCTAGCCCAGGACAGGACCAAGAATGCAACATTCTCATTGACTGGGCTTCTTAATGGTTCCTTATTGTTCTGAGGGCAGAAGGAAAGCCGTTTTTTTCTCCCAGCAGGCATGGTTGTAATGAGAGCTGGACCTTGTGATCAGTTGGCCATTAAGGTGCCCCAAGGCATGGCCAGCTGCCCAGTGGTGCTTTACCAGTAACCACGGGCCAAATTCAATGGCTATTCTGTCTCTTGGTCACATTTTTCAAAGAGATGGACAATGTATTCCTAGAATGGCTTGGGCAGAATGGGCCATGTGATTTTGGGAACAAAACTTAGCTAGGCTTTTTGTGCTTTAATCTACACAAGACAATAGTGGATGACACAAAGCTTTTTGCAGGAACCCCCATTCGCCCACACAGAACCAGAGAATGACTCATGGCTTAGTGCCCCCTTTCCCAGGGAATACAGATCCTCTCTTGTGTTTTGCAAACAATGGGCCCCCAGCCTCAGAATATTTTGCCTCTTCTTCCAAGTGAAACCTCAACACCTTCAGTGAATTTTGGGTTATTCCAATCCCTCCATTCATCTTGGTGGGACAGAGGATAGGGTAGAAATGGGGTTTTAGTCAAGATAATTGTGATCCTACTTTCAGCGGTCTTTGGAAGCCTTTGAACAAAATTAGCTACTCATGGCAATGTGACACTTTAAAAATAATTATAATGCTAGTCATGGATATCGATTGAGGACAGCCTCTGTATCAGCATAATGCATAGCACCAGACATGTATCATTCATTTAATCCTCACAACATCCCATGAGGTAGATGTTACTTCCTGAAGAGAACTGGAAATGACCACTCTAGGACTTAGCAACTTTGGTTCTAATTCTGTCTCTTTAGTCACCTTGCTACATGACCTTCAACAAATCACATTTTCTTTCTGAGCTTCGGTAACCTCACCTATAAAATGGAGAGGATAGTACCTACTGTACCTTCTTTGAAGTTACTGTGAAGATTAACACAGGTAATTATTGTGAACAAGGCACCTGTTTAAGCATCTTACACTTTAGGTAGCCCTTGAGGAAACCAGGGCTGACAGAGGTGAAGCTACTTTTCCAAGGAGCACAGCTGGTAGGTAGACCCAAATATTTGAATGCTTATCTGTTTGACCTTTGAAGTCAACCTTCTTAAATAGCAAGTGTGAAAGCACTTTGAAAAAATATCTGAAAAAATGTTGTTACTACTGAGTCTAAGTAAATCACTTTCAAATTTCCTTTAGCTTGATAATACATATGCCATTTGACTCCTCCCCCTGCCCTACAGTTTGGAAATATTGAAAATACTCTTTCAATGTTAAATAAATATTAGTTGCTTAATCGTATTTGTTGAACCTTTTTGGGATGTTTAAAATTTCAAGTCCTCTGAGGCCTCAAGGCCCACTAAATATCATTGTTGAGTGTTAACTGGCTGGGCTGATTCTAGACGGAGGAAGGAGAAAATGAGAAGTTTGATTCAAAATCACTTGTTGGTATGAGGAAGCAATCAGATAAGTTTAGATTATGAATCATTATTTAAGACAACAGGCTAGGGATCTTCAAAAGTGTCAGTGTCATGAAAGACATAAAAAAGTTTTAAAGCAGGTGAAGGACTCTTCTAGAAAAGAGTACCAAAGCTATGACAACCAAATCCGATGAGAGATTCTTGAGTAGATCCTGGATGAGTAAAACCATAAATGCTGTAAAGGTCATTTGGGAGAAAATTGGAGATATTTGATTGTAGATTGCATATTAGATAGTATTATTCTATCCATTTTAATAGTATTGGGGTTATGTAAGGAAATGTCCTTTTTCTTGGGAGCTATATGCTGAAATATTAGAAGGGAAGTATCTTGATGTCAGTAAGTAACTCTCAATTAGGAAAAATAAGGTGAGAATATCTGCAGAAAGAAGAAGAAAGAAAATGCAAAATGTTAACAACTGGTGAATCTAGGCAAAGATATATGTTCACGTCTTTCAACTTTTCTGTAGGTTTGAAATTTTTAAAAACAAAACTTTGGGAAACAAAACAAAGTCCTGCCTGAATAGTATTTGTCACCGATGCCCTTGATATTTATGAGAACATAAATGAAATAGGAGTGTGTGTGTGTGTGTGTGTGTACTCACAATAGCCTGGCCAAATTTGTTTCATGAGGTTTAGGTTCTGGACTCTTTATCTTCTTTCTGGTATAGTGTGAAAACTTTGGCTTAATTCCTTGTTCTTTCATGAGAATGGTTGCTGACATTTTGTGGAAATAAATCACAAGATCCAGTTTCATTTGGTAATCTTTTGTAAAAATCTAAGGTGTTTCCAAGGTTGCAAATACAAAATAAATTTTTTAAATGAAGTAATTTTTTAAAAAAATTTAAAACCTCTGACTGAGCCCTACTGGTCTAGGCACTGAGAAGGTAAGGAGTATGATTGGAAGCAAGCTTTTCTCTTTTGCCCAACTGAATCCTCCCACTCTTTACCCATACAAAATCAGGTTTAGTGTTACCTCCTCCAGGAAGCCTTCTGCCACCACCGTGGCCCTGATACAATGTCTCTTCTACATGTTCCATAGCCTGGCCATTAGCCCCTCAGCTTGGACTGTGATTGCTTATTTTGCTGGACCATGACTTCCATGAGGTCAGGGCTGTGTCTCTCCTGATTCCTGCTGGCACAGGATCCTGATTCCTGCTGGCACATAATAGGTTTTTAGTTAATGTTTGCAGAAGAAAAGAAAGGTACGGGGAGATAAAAGAAAGCATTGGAAAACAGTAGTAAATAGATATTGAACTCGAGCTGTAGATGGATCTTGCAGAACTCCCTCTTAGGACGTGAACTGAGAAGGGTCATGTGATGATGGGTGGCCAAGTGTAGGAGACAGAGACACAGAATGGGCAACCTGAACACTGTCTGGAGCCAGCGTCAAAGCTCTCCAACACCAGGTCTTAGGGAAACTTGCCTGGTCTGGCTGAGTAGAGGGCGGAGGCAGATTCCTTTGCACAAGGCTGTTTTTGATATCCAAACTCTCTGGCTGCTGCGATGGAAGAAGAGCTGTCAGGATGTGATAATGGCACTGCAGCAGACTGGAGGGGTTGAGAGGGAGAGAACACCATGGGCTTTGGCAAGTTTGGGCAGATTCCTGCCCCCCACCCCCAACTGCCCCTACCTTGGATGGAGGACCTGAGAAGGGTTCTGAGGGGGTTTTGGTTGGTTAGGAAAAGGAGAAGGTTTAGAAAAGCCTAGGATAGGACAGAGTTTCCAGGAACGATGATCACAGCAACCATTTATGTGCCATTTCCTTACATAATCTCATTTAATCCTCAGACGAACTTTCTGAGCTGATATTATTGAACTTACTTTACCAGTAGGAAGAAAAATAGGAGTCAGTGAGAAGACTAGCCTTAGAGGAGTTCTGGGACTTTTTTGGGTCACACAGCTGGTATAGACAGTGGCAGGATTTGAACTGAGGTCTTTCTGATTCCCAAATCTGTGCTTTTAACCACTGCCTTCTTTTGCCAGTAATTGAAGGAGGCCTGAGTCCCATATGAGCTACTGCTTTAGATAATCAAACCTCCAGACCCTCCTCTGCTCGGAGCCTGCTCCCTGCTTCCCGGGTCTCGGCCCTTCTTACTGCTTCCCCCTCGTTGGGGCCTTCTGTGCCTGTGCCAGCTTGTTGCCAGAGGCTCTGTGTTTATAGGATGAGGAGCCCTATTTGGCCTTTGCCCACATCCTGCTGCAATCTGGGCAGGATCTCCTTGTCCTACTGCTGTGGCTGCTGTCCCCCAGGTGACCCCCGTGCTGCCGGCCCAGCAGGGTCCATGTGCCTAACAGCTGGCAGGACCTTGTTCCTGTCCTCCTGCCACATGCTGGCTGCAGCTCTGCCGACAGTCCCCATTTCATGCTGATTTGCTTTGATTCTTTTCAGACCTGGGAGTGACGCATGTTTACTTCAAAATGTGTGGGCCACAAGTGTTCCAGAGCTGTCAGACCTTCCGGTGTGCAAGCTTTGATCGTTAGAAGACAAGCCTTGAAGGAAAAATCCTCCATTTAGGTGACAAAACCAGATTTAGAATAACCTGGCTTACTTGGGGTATCTGCTTAGTGATCTGTGCCTTTAAGTACCAGAGACTTAGGACATCTGAGCCAGAGGAGACCTGTGAGGCCATCTGTTCCCATAGCTCCATTGTACAGATGAAGAAACCATAACCCAGAGAGGGGTGTGACTTGCCTCCAGTCACCCAGCTCCAAAGGCAGAGCAAAAACCAGAACCCAAGCCTTCTGTCTCTGGGCAAGTATTTTCATCTCAGTTAGTAATCAGATTTTCTGCTCTGAAAGGCCTGATAGCTTAAAGATTGGAACCAGCCCTATGCTATATATTTTTTCCCCTCCTTCTACCAAGTAGTTAAAATGAGTATCTTTTTTTAAGAGACTGGGTGTCTCTCTGTCACCTAGGCTGGAGTGGCGTGACCATAGCTGACCAGAGCCACAAACTCCTGGGCTCAAGGGATCTTCCTGCCTCAGCCTCCCAAGTAGCTGGCATTACAGGTGTGAGCCACCACACCTGGCCCAGAATGAGTGTTCTTAATTGCTTCATATTAGGAAGCTTCTGCACTTGGCTCAAAGGATCAGAAAAATAGGGCCTCTTTGCGGATGGTATAAGTGTGGCAATAGGCCACCACTGACCACCTCCCATAGTCCAGACACTTTACATACATTATCCCTTTTAAGTCTCACAAGGGGACTGGGGACATTTCATCCCCATTCTATGTATGAGGCTCAGAGGAGGTCAGTAACTTGACCAAGACCACATGGAGCCAGTACTGGGGCTGTCTAATTTCAAGTCCATGTTCTTTCTACACAGCCTCTTAGACCCTTGCTAGCTGGAAGCCAGAGAGACCTGGGTTAAGTTCCTACTTCCCCATTTATTTACCAGGAATCTCACCTTCCTAATGCTAGGGCGAGGCCTGGGGCACAGTAGGCACTTAAGAAATAGTTGTTGAACTGCAGCTTGTACAGATCTGCCCTGTCAAGCCTCAATTTCCCTGGGTGGTTGTAGAATTTCAACACATTGTGCAAGCTAAAGCAGTTCATGTATGTAAAAGTGTGAGGTAGAGCACTGTTATTTACTGAGCACTTACTATGTGCTTGATATTCTAAGTATTTTATGTGGATTTTCCCATTTAATTGTCACAAAAGCAGTAACCACTGAGGTGGATACTTTTGTGATTGTTTCCATTGTACAGATGAACTGGAGCGGGTAAAGCATAAGCAACTTGCCCAAGGTCACACACCCAGTGAGTGGAGGCGCCAGGTCTGAATCTCAGGCAGTGACTGCAGACCTTGCCTCCTTCCCTACAGCATGGTCCTCCCTCAATGCTGCTGCCCACTAAACCTAAGTCTAGTTGAGGGTGGGGAAGAGAGACACATGCAACTGAGGACACAGAAAGGGAAAGCAACTTGTTTAAGATCCCCCAGCAAGTGAGAGGTCATAAAACCCAGCAAAGACTTGCCGTCTAAAGTAACATGGGGCCCTAGTCTTTCAAAAGTGTTCCCTCTCTAATGGAGAAGGACACAATATCCTGGACAGTACTCCTAAACTAGAGATGGTCACCAGGAATCCCGAATGCCTGGTGGACTCCATGGCTTTCCTCTTTGGTCCTTGCCTCTCACTCATTTGGAATCATTCCTTCTCTGGATTGCAGAGCAGAAACCGGAATAAATGTGACCTAGTCTCTAGAAATGTTTACCTGGCTAAAAATATGCCAGCTTTGTCATATTTTTAGCCACATTTAGATTTGAAGTAGATGAATTGCCCACACCCATGTATTAGGCATGAACTGTTGGTACATTTTGTAATAGGACCTGCTAGTTTTCCATTCCAAAGAACTGGAATTCAGTCAGAAATTTGTCATTTGCAAATACCAACTCTCGCTACATTCCATTGCTGTTTTTAAGAGTGTCTTGTCACCTGGATTGGGAGGAAGCAGGCCATGGGCGAGGCCAGGCTGGCTGGGCTGCCTTGGTGCATTCCCCAGGTCTGGTGGCTTCTAATTGACCTCTGCCTGGCTCTGCCGAGGCCCTCGCCGTTCTGCAGTGTGTTGCCTTTGGATTAGCATAAGGGCAGACAGGGTGCTTATTTTAGAACTGGAAGGAGAGGAGATATATCAATAAAAGAAATGGGAAAGGAAAAATCCCTTCAGTGGTTTAAAAATATCTCTTCCCTAACAGTCTAGATTATTTTATTTCTTAAAAACAACTAGTAATTTTCTCCACCGAAACAGCATTGGAAAGAGAGGTGTGTCAGACTAAAAAAGGAGGGGGCTGCAATGGTGGCCTGTAGGTTTCACTCCCCTGTCCTGTTCCTATAGGATTGGTTATTTTCCCCAATCTCCCAAAGCCTTCCTATTGACTCTGGAACCTTAGAACTATATCACAAAGACTCTGTTTTCTTACCCCTTCATTTTGAAGATGAGGATGCCACGCCTCAGGGCCTTTGCGCTTGCTGCTCTTCCTACATGGAATGTCTTCCCCAGATACCAACAGCACTCACTCCCTCGGCTCCAGTTCTTTGCTTTGATGTTACCTTATCAGAGAGGTGCCTTTCCTGAGTTTAGAACTGACTCTGAGCTGCCCACAGTAGAATGTGGGAATCAGGGTTGCCAACAGGCACGATTCCACTTCGTTTTCAGTTTTTCTTTTTTCTTTTTCTTTTCTGCCCACTTTTTGTGAACTAAACACTTGCTAACAAAAGTATGGTCTGTGGCCTGGTTGTAATGGCATCACCTGAAAGCTTGTCAGAAATGCAGAATCCCAGGCCTTGCCCCAGACCTGCTGAATCAACATCTGTATTTTAATAAGATCCCAGATGACATATACAAAAATGAAAGTTTAAGAAGCAGAAGAGCATTTATCCCCTCAAGCCCTTCAGAAGAAGAATTTAAGAGAAACCCCATTCCACAAAGTACTGTCACCACCTCTGTCTGGAGGCACAGGCCCAACTGCCTCAAATAACCCCTATGGTTGAAGATGGGAGGGATGGACGGAGTCACCCTAGAAGAGGGCCTCATAAGACAGACTTCCAGAATCCGTAGCTACTCTGTTTCTTACATGTCTCTCATGTTGCTTAGGGTAATTCACCTGCACACTGGGCTTTGTAGCTAATGTTTGGTCACTATGACCAGAGACTGTTATCTACTTGGTAGCTGCAGAGGGAAGGGAAACCCAGTCTTTAACCTGGGAGTGCAGCAGTAATTAGAGGGCCTCGACTCCCCACTCTGCTAGGTGTGCCTGGGCTGGTTGAGATAGCACCTTTCAGGAGCTGGAGGCAGTTCTATCCAGCACGTCTCACAAATGGCTGTGAATGCCTCTCTAGATCCTTCAGCAAAGACAGGTCAGCTATTCCCACAGTCTGAATAGAAACCAACTCCCACAGTCCTTTGCTGTTTGGAAATCTTCCAATTCTTGAGTGCCCCAAATCACATTGCATCATTCTAGCATGTGGTTATGTAGGAGCTAGGATGCTTCCCAGGGCACCAGTGGGAGGGGCTCACTCCCTCTCCATTCCCTTGTCTAATGCTCAGGGAAGCCCTCTCAATGGGCAGGTGCTGTGCAAATGTAATCTGCCTGTGGAGGCATTTCTTTCAATCACCCCGCAATTCTGCATTGATTTGGGGAAAGCCCACATGATAAGAGCAGAGCAGGATAACTGAGCTCCTGAATTAGGCTGCTTGATGAAATTATTGTCTAATGCTGATGTTGGAGCCTTTTTCCCTTGTTCTGTGTAAATCAGGGCTATTTTAAAGCTGTCACATGATCACTGATGCCATAGAAACTGCCTGACCTTGTGCACACCTGTGTCTCAGTCAGGCCTGGGCCACCACAGGTGGAGGAAGAGGACTTGGTGACAGAGGTGTAGCTTCACTCCAGAGTCTACAGGAGGAAGGAATGTAGTGGAGGATGCTATGGAGCACTTTTTGGCTTCTCCTAGCTTTGTCCAGCTCTCCTAGCTTTGTCTCATTTAACCCCATTGAAACTACTGGAGGAATGACTACCCCAGCCACTCTAGAGTCCAGACCTGGTCCTAAGCAGGGACAGGGAAGCTGCCCTATGACTGAGAGATGATGTTTTGGCACCAAGAAGGTTTCTGTGTGTGTGCACGCATGTGTTTGTGTTTGCACGCATGTGTTTGTGTTTGCATGCACATGTGTCCAGATGCTCCTTGAGAGGCTGCAAAAAGTCCACTTTGGCCACTGGCATCACCATAGCATATGGGACAGTATGGTGAGCCTGAAAGAGCACTGTTCTTAGAGTCAAAAACATTAAGTTCTCTTTCTAGGCCCTCATTTAGCAAGCTTTACGACTCTGGGCGCATATTCAGTGGTTCTTCACCAGCCGTGTGTAGAATTGTCCAAATAATCCACCAGCCCTGATGTCTCCCACAGATTCAGGCCTGGAGTGGCACTTTGGCATCTGTATTTCTTAGGACTCTGCAGGAGATTCTGATGCACACTCTGGGGTGAGATCTGAATTTGAGACTAGCCCCCTCAGAGAAGTCAGGATAGTGAAGTGGAAAAGAGCAAGTGGTCATTGCCACACAGACCAGGGTTTAGATTTCAGCTCTGTCCATGTACAGCAGCATGGTCTTAGGCAAGCTGCTAAACCCTGCCTCTGCTTCCTCATCTGCACCACAGGCACCATAGCAATGACCTCACAGGGCTGCTCTCAGCACTAAATGAGATCATGTGGATGAGGCATGTGGCAAATGCCTGGCATGTGAGTACACCATAAATGTTACATCTTGGGTGTGGGTATGTCTGTGTGTGTTTTCTGCTGTACTGTTATGTATGGATAGAATCCTCTCAAGAAAAGTCCAAGGCAGAACTCAATCAAGAAATGAGATGGCAGTGCTCTATTATATTAGTGTAATTTGGTAATAAGGAAACCAATTAATTCATTCTTTGTTATTAATAGCAAGGAACGTGTGCAGAGAAAGGTCCTATGGGGCAAGAGAGAGATGCTAAGAGTGCATCCCTTCCTTCATGACAGTAGTTCTTAAACTTCAATGTGCTCAGCATTACCCGGGGAGCTTGTTAAGTGTGCAGAATCATGGGCCAGAGCATCAGAGAGTTTGATTTTGCAGATCTGGGGTGAGGTCCAAGAATTCATATCTTTGAAAAATATGACCAAGTGAGTATGCATAACATGGTCTGTAGCCTTCACTCTGACAAAGACTGGTCTAGAGTAGAAGATGAAATTGGAAGACTGAGGGAAGGTGGGAACTGGGTGACTTGGAGCAGGCAGGAATGCGATCCTAGAAGATGGGAGAGGAGCTGAGGTTTGAACGCACGCAAGATCCCGAGAAAACAGGGAAGCATACTTTGGATTTGGTCTGATGAACAGACGGTGGAGAGCTCTCGTGGACAGGAAGCTCTGGCTCTTCTCCCTGCTGCCATTGGCAGGGGTTGCCAGGTTGGGTAGGCATCACACTGGGAATGTCAGCCACTAGGAAGGGTTTACTGAGACTCCTGGTGAAATATAATGAACCCAAGGCATGTGTCTCTTTGTCCTCTGTTTAAGGCCCAAGATGGCTGCCTTTAAGTTGCCTAACTGTGCCCATAGAGTTGAGCTTCTTTTTATCTATTTCCTTATTCAGAAACCAGGGCTTGAAGCAGCCTGCAGTGGTAGACCTGGAAGTATAAAGTAGATTTGGGATGCTCAGGGCACCATAGTGGGCTAGCAGAAAGGGCACCAGAGATGATAGGAGATGTTGAGTCTCATTTCTCCTTATTAGGGGCTGTGTTGGCTGAGAGGGGCCTCAGCTGAATCTGAGGTCTGCAGGGTACCCACCTTCCATGATAAAGTCTGAACCAAGACATCCCTGTAACAGTGGCCTTTGGATCTGCAACCTATAGGAGAGCAAATTTTGGGGGGTCTTCACTGGATCAGGAAGAGCTACAAATAAGAATGGAGAGGGGAAGGGGATGTTTACTCAGCACTTACTATGTGCCAGGCTCCACATTCCATGCTTACGTGATGTTTGTAATCTAGCCTCCACCTTAGGAGGTAGATAGCTCTAGTTTTACAGATGAAGAAAGAGAGGCCCAGAGCTGTGAAGCAACTCACAGCTTTACACAGCCAGGATTTGGTGAAGCCTGGGCTTGAACTTGCATCTATCTGGCTTCTCTCATGAATTTTCCACAGTTCTACGGTGAATGTGTTGGGGACCTTGATTCTTGGTCCTCAGGTGCAAGTGCCTCAGAAGCCCAGTTCCCCTCGGCAGGGTTGGGGGTTCAGTGTGGGCAGAGTGCCCTGTAGTCCTGTGACTTGTGGGGCATTTCTGTGCCCTCCGTCAACAATCCAGCCTTCAGTAATGTTGTGCTGCTGCCGGCTGCTTTCACCACATCCAGACCCCCCACCCACACAGGCGAAGGTTTTGGCCAAGGGCACCCTGGAGGGGGAGGAGAAAGTGCCTTCCAGAGGGGCTTGTCGCAAAGCCCCTGAATGGACCCATTGAGGCTGCAGGGCAGGACGACAATGGGCCTGTTAGGGCCCTCGGTCTGCTGAGGTGAGAGGGCTGGGGCTGGGCAGGCAGTGCTGGCTCAGAGGCCAGACGCTGACTTCCAGGGCTGGGAGCCAGCGCTTCTGACGTGCTCCGAAATGCCAGCTTTGCTTAATGGGGAGCAGCTGGGGTGGGCTCTGCCTACCTCCCTATGCCAGGAAGGCAGCGTGAACCCAGTTCCTCAGGCCACAGCCGCTCTTTTCCTCCTCCCGGCCTGACACTGCTCCCCCTTCCTGGGCCAGGCCCTGCTCACTGGACACCAGGATCATAGTCAGCTCCTTCTAGTGTCCCCTTGGTCCTCAGGGGCATTCTTTTCAGCCTGATTTGATAAATAACACCCCTTCCCCAATAGTCTAGCCTGCCTACAGGTGCAGCTGCCAGCTAATTTGCAGCATGCCCAGTGAAATTTGAATTTTAAATAAATGGTGAAAAAATTTTAATTATGTTTAAATATGTAATAAATGACAAAGCCTGAACCAAGATATGAGTTCATTTTGTGGGTCATGGGACACACTTAAACCAAAAAATTATTTGCTGTTTATCTGAAATTCAGATTTAACTGGGCATCCTCTATTTTTATGTGCTAGATCTGATGACCCTGCCCAAGGCAGCCATGATGGATACCCATGTGGGGTTACTAGGACTTAGTTAGGTTTTCCTTGCTGCCACCAAGGTGGGGTATAGGGAGAAGGAGGCCTTTCTGTGCCCACACTCCACCTCCCATTTCCTGTACGTAAAATGCTGGATGCCACACTTAGTAGGTCTTACTAACAGGCAAGCATTGCCCCCAGTGTTACCCACACCACCCTCCCTTCTAGGAGCTGCAGCTTTCTCCCCAGCTCCCACAGTGGGAAGGGAAGCTTTGAGATACAATTGCAGTTGGTGACTATTTACTGAGCACCTGCTTATCACACTGGGCTGAACCCTGGCAATTTGATGAGAACGAGACAGATGTAGACTCTGCTCTCAAAAGAGCTTACAGGCTAGTAGGGGAGAGAGGCATTTGAACAAAAGAGCAACTATAATTCAGTGAACCATAAACACTGTGGGTAGATGGCAGGGGTTGTTGGGCGGATAATTATTGAGGGAGGTGTCTTAGAAATTCCAGGAGAGCACCTCACTCATACCTGTAGGATCAGGATAGAGGTCTTGGAGTCAGGGGATTTGAGATGAAATCCTGGGCCACGTCATTGAGTTGAGTAGCTATGTGGGCCTGGGCCGATCATTTAACCTCTTGAGCTTTCGTTTTCCTTATCTAGAAAGTGGGAACAATTTTCCTTGCTTTAGGGACCAATGTGAGTTTCCAAGTAAAATGATTAATATGAACATGTATTGCTAACTGCAGGGTCCTAGGTCAAACAAATGTGTGTGTTTGTGTGTATGTGTGCGGTCAGAGGTAGGAGTTGAAGGATAGGGAAAATACAGAGGGGTTAGGAATACTTAGGCCCCATCCCCGCTCTGTGGCTTGTACAGTATTTTGCTGTTTGCAAAGGATAATGATTAAGAGTATGGGCTGGGAGCCTGAGCTGAGTAGATCACCTGAGGTCAGGAGTTGGAGACCAGCCTGGCCAACATGGCAAAACCCCATCTCTACTAAACAAAAATAGAAAAATTAACTAGGCATGGTGGCACGCACTTGTAGCAGGGAGGCTGAGGCAGGAGAATTGCTTGAACCCAGGAGGCAGAGGTTGCGGTGAGACGAGATCACGCCACTGTACTCCAGCCTGGGTGACAGAGTGAGACTCCGTGTCAAGAAGAAGAAAAAAAAAAAAAAAAAAAAAAGAGTATGGGCTGGAAATTCAAACAGGCCTGGGTTTCAGCTCCATCTCTACTGTGTGACCTCAAGTAAGTACCTAACCTCTTTGTGCCTTAGTTTTCTCCCCTGTAAAATGGAGCCTCACAGGCATGGTTAAAAGGATGAAAAGTAGACCATTCATATAAAGTGCTTAGCATGGAGTCTGTCACATAGCAAGTGCCCAGAAGTGGGCAGCTATTAAGAGGGTCTTAGTTGAGTAGCATAACAACCTTGTGAGATAGAAATTACCAGGTGGAGAATGAAGTTCAGAGAGGTTAGGTAACCAGCCCAAGGAGGCACAGCCAGAGAGGTGCCTCTGGGAGAATATACCCCTGGCTTCTTAGGAGGCCTTTGGTCACCCAGCCTTCGAGGAACTCTGCTTCTAGCTTTTGGTTGGACACATCCCTAGGGACTAGCTGGACTCTGGGACTCCTTGCCCAGTTATGGTCTGGTTCACATACCTGGATGTTTCCTGGAGATCTCAGCATGCCTGTGTGTGCCAGGCCTACCCTGCCCAGCCTCTGCAGGGTCAGGGAGAAAGAGCATCCTTTAGGAATCTGAGGACTTATGTGCCTCACACCAACTATTCTTCCTTTGCTGGATTTGAAGTCTGAGATGTGGGCCTCATTTTTATTATCTTCTTATTTCTTTGTGTTAATCAATGCCCGCACAATTATGCAGTTGGCATGGATGCTAGTTTTATTGTCTGGAACACAAAAGCAGCTTTGAAAATGGGATATTTCTAGGGAGCGGCTAGGGGCGAGCCTCTCACTGGAGAAGGCAAACTTTAGCCAATCATTTCCCCCTCCAGCGGGAACAGGAGCAGGTGGATTAAATTGATCCATTAGGAGATCTTTTGTTTCTAATAGAATAATCATCAACAACCCTTGATGGTTGAAGGTCAGGGAAGGGAGCTAGACTTGGCTGAGCATTTGCTGTGTGCTCAGCTCTGTGTTGGAGCTTCTTTCACAACATTAAGTTCAGTTGTCTCTATCACTCTGTGTTTACGTCTTAGACCCATTTTTCAGATGAGTAAGATGAGATAGAGAAGTTGACTGATTTGATCTAGGTCACATGGCTGGTAAATGATAGCTCCAGGTTTTGAGCTCAAGTCTGTTCAGTTCTGGAGTCCATGCCTTACTATCACCCATGTGCCTAGGTCTATGTGCTTTAAGGGAGACTGAAACAGTGGAAAGCATGTGCTTGCCTTCAGGTTCTGCTAAGAACCCAAGATGCTTCACTTACTGCACAACGGGTTTTAAGGCACCTGCACCATTAGTTCCTGACTTGATAACATGGGACTGAGACTTCCAGGGGAAATGGAGTAGGAGCTGGTTTCTGATCTCACATTTGCTTAAAGGAGAGAAAGGATTTAGATATATGGGGAGAGGAAAGAGGGTTTTTCAAGGACAGAAAGCTATCATGGAATTCCAAGTAGGGGAAGGCGGGCTGAAAATAGTGTATAAGAGATTCATACCAGGACATGGAAAAGGATGAAGACTGGAGGCCTACCTGGAGACTGCTGGTAATCCTGGTAATGCTACTGATGATGGTAGTGGAAGGCTGATGGTGGTAGTTGTGATAGTGATGGTGATGGTTAACATGTATTGAATGCTTAATATTTGCCAGATACTAGTCTAAGAATTTTACAAGCATGAACTTGTTTAATGCTCACAACAATCTTATAGGAAAGGTACTATAATTAGCCCCATTTTTAGATGAGGAAATGGAGGCATAGAGAGGCATAAGCGTCTGAAATAGTAGTGGACTTTGAGGCTGGAGAATAACAAGCAGATGTAAGAGCCGTTGAAGGAAGAACTAGGGCAGAATCTGGTGACCATGTCGAGAAAGGGATAAAGGAATATGAGAGTCTACAATGAATTCAAGGTAACCTATTGATCTTTTATAGGAGCCAACTTCCTGGTGGTAGTTATTGGTGAAGTAATGACCTGACCAGCAAAGACAAGCTTTCAATTTACTAAATGCCTTTGTTAAAATGGAAATGTGATATTTGAGAGGATGAATATAATGAACCATTGCCAGACATAGGCATCTTAACATGAGTGAGGTCATCAGCTTCAGTGCAAGGGGAATTGCTTAAGTGAAGGGACACTGGATGGGTTAGTTTTGAGAAGGCCTGTGCCAGCCAACTCCTTCCTTTAGGGTGTGCTATCCTAAACGTAACCACCCAGGGTCTCTTTTCCTGCAACCGCTTCCCCTTCTTTCCTATTCACCCTCAATCTGATATAAAGCAGTTCATGCTCAAGCATTCGTTGCCAACACTGGGTTAAGATCTCCCTCCTTCCAGGTTGTACACTGGCATTTTAACAGAGACTTTTAGAAACTTGGCTAATGAAGGTGGGGATGTGAATGATCCTGGGGTTAGGAAGGGATGGGAAAATTTCATGCATCCCTCCCCTAGCTCCCAACAGACATACAATGGAAAGGGCTGGGGTCTCTACCTAGGCTTCACACCAGCAGTGCCTGGACTCCAAGTTTCTAGACCCAGGTTCCCAAAAAAGTCATGAAACACATTCTGTTAGCCAAGTATGCCATGGAGGGCTGGGTCAAGCCTATGAGCCTCCACTCAGGCTGGACGTGAAAAGCAGCCTTGGGCCCTCCAGCCCACCTAGGTAGCATGTAGTTATTACAGGCTTGGACTCTCCAGACGGCCAAGCTAGAGTTGGAGCCTAGCCTCAGATTTGTTTGCTGTGTGACCTTAAACAAGCCATTTCATTTCTCAACTCTTAGTTTTCTCACGTGTAAATGAGGATAATAGTGTTGAGAGGAGTAAATCAGAGAAGGTCTGTAAGGTGCTGAGCCCAGGATGTATCCCATAGTAGGTACTCACTAAATATAAGCTGCAGTTGTCGTGCCAGGCCCACTGTGAACAACTCCAGAAGACATAAAGCTTCTCCATGGGCTTTGGGATGAAGCCTGGGACCAGGCACCTCAGTGTTCCCAGTTGCAGGATGGCAGTGAGCTTAGAACGGGCCCCTGCTCATGCTCCCTGGCTCTCTCTGCCAGAAAAATGGGTGGTACTGGAGAGTCTGCATTTCCCTGCAAACAGCCTTCTTCCCTTGGCATCCTAGGCAGGGCCTTTGTAGAATTCCTTTTCAGCCCCCAAAGATCCATATCAGAGGTAATAGTAGTTCCAACTGATACTTACAGAGCACCTACTATGTTCCAGGCACTGGATTCATTAATCCTCCCAACCTTTCTATGAAATCAGCACTATTATTCACCCTGTTTTACGTGGGATGAAATGGAGGCACAGCAAGGCCTTGCATAGAGCAAGTCACTTGCTTAGAATTATACAGCCAAATCAGAGCCACGACTTGAACTCCATTCTGAACCAAGGAGTTTGAAACCATTCCTCCTGCATGATGCATGAAATTTTAATAACCTGCCGACAGCCCAGGAGGTTTGCAGTTTCTCTGAGCCCAAGGGACCAGAGCCATCTGGTGGGTGCTTTTTCAAGGGAGTTGGTGTGACTGTTTCAGGGTAAAATGCAGAGAAATAGCATCACTTTTTTTTTTCCCCTGGTAAAAATAACATGCAAGGATGGGAAGAACAAATGGAGGTTGGGAGGCTGATATTGTGGGGAGGAAGGAGCTAGAATTGCTGGGGGCTGTCTACCTGGTGCCATGTGCTGCCATCTGCCCAGTATGGGGGCAACATCAGGCTGACCTGCCAGCACCTGCCTGGCTACCAGCATCAGCTTTCAGGAATAAAAAGATCTTTTTCAAAAAGCCTTTGTCCCCCAGGGAAGCTCAAGGGGCAGAGTGAGGTCCGTGGAGGGTTGTGACAGTTCAAAACATGCTGTCCATTTATAGTATGCAGCAGTGACCCTATATCTCACCCTCTCTATAGCAACTAGCTCCAGACACAAACTGGGCATGGCTTTTGATCATGAAGCATGTTTTTACAAACAAAAAAATACGGAAAGTAGTTGGTGAGGCTGAGATTATGTTAATTTATGCAGTTTCCACTGCTGCTAGGATTAAAAATAGCTTTCTTTCAAGAAAACTAGAACTACTTACTGTCAGTATGCCTTCTAGGCCCTCTTGCTGGACTCCAGGACTGGTGGGCCAGACACAGGACATGGATTATGAGATCCTCCTTGGCAGTCCCAGGTTCTGGAGCTTTGCTGAAGTGGAAGATAAAGTCACTTTATCTCCCAATGGTAAGGACTCTTACAAAGTCTTTACTGCATGTTTCATAAAACTGGATATGCTGAGCTCTAATGAAAGCTGTTGTCAGCATTAAATACCCAGGGAAAGACCTTTTTAAAGGGAGGCCTTTAAAAAACTGCCACAATGCTCCTGCACTGAAGTGCTCACACTTTGCTCCATATGAGAGAGGGAGGGGAACTTGGCCAGAGTCATCCACCTCATAAAAGGCAAACCCAGGATTTAAACTCAGGTCTGGTGCCTCCAAAGCCCAGGAACTCATGACATCTCTTCCCCCAACTCTGCTGTTCTACATGTTGATTATGGCTACCTGTGGTGCTCATTTTAATCAGATTTCATCAATATAAACATTAGTGGTGGGGTCTTCCTTTAGAGTTAGTATAGCCACAACCACCTCCCCTAGGTTATGCAGGACACCTGGCAAACCTTTTCTGAGGGGCCCCTACCAGGGGAAAAAAAAAAACTTATTGCCAAACATTAATATGCCAGCCCCATTTTGGCGGGCCAGTCTCACACAATCTCATGAAATAACTGCGGTGCCAGCCAGGAGGGGCAGTCCTCTTGCTCTCCTAGAATTGGCTGCTAGCCATAGAGCCCAAGGCGACACCACTGGGGTAATTCCTGAAGATCCTTGGGACATCTGGTTGACACCATACGTGGGCAGAAGTTTAGAGACTGCTCTGAAGGGACAGCTGAGGACGGGGACTCCTGTGGTTCTGGGTCAGAGCAAGGAACAGCCTGGTCAATCCCAGCCACTGGAAAGAGACTTAGAGAATTTCAAAGAGAGCATGGAAACCAGAAAATATGAGTGAAAGAGAAGGGAGTGAATCTACATATTACACACCATCTATATACCAGTTACAGTGCTATGCATCATGGGGAGTTACAGGGTGCACAAGAAGGACAGAACCCATACTTTCACAGATCTTACAGCCTGGTTGGGAAAATAGGCATTGTAATCACATCATGGCAGGGAGAAGGGATGGGGAAGAGGAGATGGGGAAAGGGCCCAGCTGTCAAATAGATAATCCGAAACAGAGTAATATGGTAGAAGGTGGTATAACCTGGCAATTGCAATCACAGACTTGGGATCAAAGAGACTGGATCCAAGAACCATCCTTGCTCCTTTCCAGTTCCATGTCTCTATGCAAGGTATTTATTTATACTCTGAGCTCAGTTTCCTCATCTGAAAAATGGAGATAAGAGTTCTTACCCCACAGGGTGCTTGAGAGGGTTAAATGAAATAGTGCATGGAAGGCACTTAGCAGGAGGTCTGACACACATATCGTGCCCAGTGAATGGCGGCTATTACTAGTTATTATCTGATTTCTGAGACCTGAGCAGATCCAACGCAGCTGATCTGAGTAGAGGAGCTGAGAGAAGTAGGTGCTCTGACAGCCCAAGCCATGGCTGATGGTGAAACCACTGACAATCCGACAGCAGAGGAAGAGGGGACCAAAAAATCTACCATCTCAGCAGCTCTTAAAGCAATTAGTGATGGTTATGATGTGAATTTCTGTTTGATGTCCCCTTCTTTTTGAGAAGATGTGAATATATAATGTAGAACTTCATGGGTGAAAAGGTAAAATAAAATTTCGAGTGCTTTGAACATGAAGATTATCTGGAAAATTCACTGGCTGGGGAGGCCTACTTCCCCAACATGGCATGCAGAAAGAGCTGTCTTGGGCTTATGGAGAGGTTGACACCTCCAGGACCATCTGCTCTGCAGAGAGTTCCCTGAGGGGGCCGGTGACATGCCCCAGAATCAGGTCCCTTTCCTCCCTCGGTGCCAGCTATGCTTTCCCTGCCAGGTGGCACCGGCCCAGGCAGGGCAGGGGCCTCTAGACACATGTCTGCTGAAGACCCAGCAGGAGGCTGTCAGCCTTGCCCAGGCTGGATTTCCAGTTCTGTAGATGTAGATCATAAATGTGGGTGACAGATGTGGGAGATACACATCCAGGAGATGAAAAGATATCTCCGTCTGCTTGGTTGTGGAGAAAATTCAGAGACCATAAGTGGATGGTGGCTTTTCCTAATGGGGAACTGTGGCTGAGTTTTCCTGGGGCAAAGCAGTATTTACAACCAACCCAGACCCCGCCCCCAGTATCCTGACACCAGGTTTGGCTGATCAAGTTGGTAGAGGGGACTTGTTTGCTAGGGGATACTGGGAAGAATGGTTCCTGGCCATTGTGAGGAGAGCTCAGTCTCTGTCCTGTAAAGGAAACCACACAGGTTTTAGTGTTTGGGTTTGTGACGGCTCTTTAAAGGTGTTTTAATGACAGCAGAGATGAAAGGTAAGGCTTCTGCTGCTCTGATGTGTGACTGTCCAGACTGCCCACAGCAGTGCAGAGTTGTGTGCTGGAGCTCAGAACCTCCCTTGGAGCTCAGTAAATTAGGTTCTGTCCCCTGGTTCACGTATTTGTACCTGCTGGGAGAAGAGGCAGAAGCTGGAGAGAACACACAACTAATATTAGAAGGAAAAATGGAATTAGAAACATATACAAATCACCAGCCTGGGCAACATGGCAAAACCCCATCACTACAAAAAATACAGAAATTAGCTAGGCATAGTGGCACACGCCTGTGGTCTCAGCTACTCAGCAGGCTAAGGTGGGAGGATCACTTGAGCCCAGGGAGGTCGAGGCTGCAGTGAACCATGATTGTGCCACTGGGCTTCAGTCTGGGTGACAGAGTGAGACCCTCTGTCAAAAAAAGAAAAGAAGATACATAGACAACTCTTATACACTTCCCTTGTAATCCTCCCAATTTGGTCAGTAAAATTTAAAATCATTTATTGAACATTCATGTATACCAGATTCTGTGTTACTCTCTTCATATTCTCAGTTAATCATCATAGCAACCTAGAGCATTCTCATTTTATTTGCATTTTAATGATGAGAAATGAGTAAAGAGAAGGCTAGATGCCCAAGGTCACACAGGAAATTACAAAGCGGAGGTGTAAACTCAGGTCTGTCTCCCTTATTTGTTACTTCAGAGGTCACACTGAGGACCCTGAATCCCCCTGTTTTGAGGGTCAGTGGCGAATTTTTAAGCTGAGGGGTGTAGCTGATGGCCCTCAGACTGAATCAGGTCTGTGGAGACATTTGCTTATCTGGCACATTGGTTTAGAAAATTTTTAAAAATGATTTTAGATAGTGTTCTCTGTTCGCCACAGTCTCCACCATGCTCATATGTCTTATACCTGGTCAGCTTCTTGGCCCCTGTGGGAATTTGAGTTTATAATCCCTAGCTAAACCTCTCTTTTGCTGGAGTCAGTGATGGAAACAGAGGGGACTGGCAGTGTCCTGAGGAAAAAATGCTTTATTTTGCCCTCTGAAGAAGGAAGCACCAGCCGGCAGCTCCAGACTTCGGCCAAGCTGGGCGGAGGAACTTCTAAGAGGGCCCTGGTGTTGGCTTTTAGGCTCGGAATCCAGCTTTCATGAATTTAAATTTCACAGTAGATCTGAAGAGGACAGTGGAGAGGAAACTGTATTATCCTGTCCTTGGAGAGGGAAAGGAACGTTCTCCCTGTTTATTCGTACTCCGAGCAGGCTCCCCCTGTAGGGCAGCCACTGGGAGCTTGATGGGGAATCCTTTGTACTGCGCACTTGGGAGGCATCTACTAGAAACAAAGTACCCTGTGACATGCTGGAAGGGATCTCCAGACAGTAAAACATACAAGGAACAGACCCAGGGCGAACTGTACTTATTCATGATGGGCCCTGAAGTGTGAAGGGGTTTATTCAAAAGAAGTAGGTAGGTGGCATTCCAGGTAGAGGGGACATTGTGGGCAAAGACATGGGGATCAAAGAACACAGGAGACATATTCAGGGAAGGAGATTTACTGATATTTTGCAGAGGAGAAGAGTGCAATGGGGGAATTGAACCAGAAACGATACTTCCTTTGGTAGCCCAGTCAGCAATAATAGCAAACATTTATTGAGTGCTTACTGTATCTCGGGCATGTTATGAGCATGTGACATATATTGTTTTCTGCAATCCTCACAAAAAGCCTATACGGCAGACACTATTACTATTTTTATCATCTACATTTGCAGATGAGGAAGCTGATGCAAAGAGCTCACAGCCACCTTCCAGGTTACCCAGCTAGTAACCCAGGTATTATGGTCTTAGAGCCAAAGAGCCCACACTCCTAACTTCTTCTTCCTGCTGCTTCCCATAGCAGCCAACAGTCTGGGTGACCTCTCAGTAGAAGGGATGTGAGATTGTAGCAAGAGATGAAGTGAGAGGAGTTTAGATCCCGTAATGTCACCATATTCAAAGATGGGAATGTAACCTTTTCTGACATCAAGGCTGTCTCCTAAATGGCCTTAGCCTCCCCCTTACAGCTTTTATTTTTTAATTTTTAATTGTATAAATTTAAGGTGTACAATCTGTTTTGATATACTTGTACATAGTGAAATGATTACTACAGGGAAGCAATTTCACATGTCCATCATCTCATATAAGTATCTTTGTGTGTGTGGTAAGAGTACTTAAAACCTACTCTCTTAGAAAATTTTCAGCATGCAATACAATATTAACTATAGTTCTCATGCTGCACTTTAATCTCTCGATTTATTTATCCTACAGAACTTCAACTTTGTCCCCTTTGATCTATAGCTCCCCATTCTTTCCCTCACTTCCCTCCCCCACCTCAGGTAACAACTGTTCTACTCTCTGCTTCTATGAGCCTGGCTTCCTTTTTTTTTTTTTTTTTTAAAGGTTCCACATATAAGAGATCATGCAGTATTTTTCTTTCTGTGTCTGGGCTTATTTCACTTAGCCTAGTCCTCCAGTTTCATCCATGTTGATGCAAATGGCATGATTTCCTTCTTTTTAAAAGTTGAATAATATTTCATTGTGTATGTATGTATTGTGTGTGTGTATATATATATATATATATCTCACAATTTCTTTATCCATTTATCCATTGATAGACATTTATGTTGTTTCCATATCTTAGCAATTGCAAATAATGCTGCAACAAATAGGGGAGTGCAGATATGTCTACGAGGTGCTGATTTCATTCCCTTTGGGTATATACCCAGAAGGGGGATTGCTGGGTCATAAGGCAGTTCCACTTTTAATTTCTTGAGGAACCTCCATGCTATTTTTCATAATGCCTGCTTTCCCAAAAACAGTGTTCAGGGGTTATCTTTTCTCCACATCCTTGCCAACACTTGTTATCTTTTGACTTTTTTGGATGATAGCCATCCTAACAGGTGTAAGGTAATAGCTGCATCTCACTATAGTTTTCATCTGCCTTTTCCTGATGATTAGTGATGTTGAGCACCTTGTCATACACCTGTTCTCCCCTTCACCCCTCCTAAGCCCCTTATACTCCAGCCCGACCAAACATTTTTGGAAGACCATGGACTCAGCGGTCATCGGGACTTGGGGTCAAATACTGGCTCTACCACTTCCTACCTCCTGTAACTTTGGGTGAGTTACTTAACCTCTTTCAGTCTCAATTTCCTCATCTGTAAAACAAGGGTGATAAAAGTACTTGCCTCATACATTCTTTGTGAGAATTAAAGGAGATAAGTGCAAGGCACTTAACACAGAGTCTGGCACATAGTTAGTGCCCAATAAACAGCCACTTTAAGGCCAGAATAAATTTCACACATGGTCATCACCTAGCTCTGGGATTGGCAAGGGTGTGGGTGTGGTTTGCAAAGAAGACTCATGGACTGCCTGCTACCCACTACGTGAGGTGCTCCAGGTAAGAGCTGGTGGCTGGCAGTTCATGCCTCCTTGTTCTGCTTGGTGCCTATGTGGATGAGGCACTGGTTCCAGGGAGGTCACAGGGCTGGTTCCCCTGTCCCAGGGCACAGCCTGGTATCAGCTCTGCCCGTCTCTAGATAGTGGGAGCAGGAATCCTTCAGTCCTGATGCACAGATGGGCAGGAAATCTAAAAGCCACCTCTGCCCTTGTCCAAGCCAGTCCACCTGTGGATTAGAAGCTGCAGCTCTGGACTGCTGAACCTGGAAGGCACAGACAGGCAGACAGGCCCCTGTTCCTGTCCACTTTGGTGGCTGTCCTGGCAAGCTGTGGCTACTATTGCCACCTGGTGGCCTTTCACAGCAACACATGCATGGAGACTTCTGTGGTGTCTTATTAAAGATGTCAGAGTTTGCAGCATCCTGGGAATTGAAGGTTCACTTCTACCTGCTCACAGTGCGGAAGGCAAAACCAAGATCAGAGAAGGAAGAACAGTGAGGTTTAGGAGAAAGAGCACTGTGAGAGTTGTGTGGCCTTGGTTCAAATTCTGCTCCCCCTCTTTGGGATTTTGGACAAATGACAACCTGTGTGAACTTGTTTCTTATCTAAAATGTGGTGGAGATCCTCAACATTTACTCATAAGGCCACTGTGAGGCTCCTATGAAGGGCTTTATAAACTGCAAGGGACCCTACAAGTGGAGAGGTGGTGGTTATAGTTGTTGCAGCTGCAAAGTGAGGCCAGTACTTCTAAACTTGTGAGTCAGGGGTCTGGCCTAGCATAACCAACCACTACCCAAGCCTAGCAACAAGACAGATGGCGGAAGGAATGGATATGAGCTACTCCCTCTTTGCTGGCCCAGGATATCTCCAGGGTGGGTGAAGCACTGGGGTCTTCCACCCCTGCTGTGAATTCCTCGTGCTTTCTCCCTCCTGGGTCTTGCCTGCAGTCTGCTCACACAAGGGTAGCTTCAGGTGGGAATGCCTAGTGCCTGCAGTTGTCAGTTCTAGGCGTGAGGAGCTTGTGTCTGGGTTTCCCCAAAGGACAACATTCTGGGTCTCAATGAAGGACAAGATGCAGAACTCTAAGGCGAGGCCACAAAAAAGTGCTGGGCTCAGCCTAGAGCTACCTCTCCAGCCCCAGGAATGTGATGGTATCTGGACCTCGACACAAAGCATTAGCTCATCGCTTCTGATGATAGACAAAGAGCCGAGTGCTCAGAGCTGGGCAGTCATCCCGGCAGCTTCTCACTGTCCTGCCCAGGCAGCTGTCTGGACTGGTCCAGCCCAAAGAGCCTGGAGTGTCTACTTACCCCACTGGCATGGAAGGTTTGGGTCAGGCCAAGGTCATCCCAATCCTCAGGATCTAATGCTAAGCCCATCTCACAGGTACTCAGAGGAGGATTCCTCTTTGGGTTGTAATATGCTTCCCCTCCACTGGCCTCAGATACGGTTGGTTTTACTGAGCACCTAGTATGTGTTGGATAAGGTACAAGATGTTTTCACAGAGATTATCTCATCTCTTCCTCAAAGAAGCCCTGGAAGGGTGGTGTGATTGTTCCCATATTACAGATGAAGAAACTGAGGCTTACAGAGGTTCAGTCACTTAGTGAAGTGGGAGCTTGGTTTTAAACCCAAACTTTTGCCTCTAGGGCTTGTCTTTGTGTAGTTTAAGAGTGAAAGACTTTCCAGAAAGAGACCTGGAGTGAAGGCCTATCCTAGGGATGAGTTTCAGGCCTTCACTGTGCAGAGTAGAGGATGCCAATGTCACACTTTGCCAGAGACCCACTGAAACACTCCCCAGTGCCAGCTGTTGGCTGTCACTTCTTCCATATCCCTGTCCTAAATACCTCCAGAAGGTTTAGTTCTGACACCACTCATATGGGGGCCAATTTAGAGAGACAGTGAGTTAGGGAACAGGGCTGAGGATGGAGGAAGGAGCACCACTAATTGTGGTAGACCCATAATTAGTTCTCTGCTTATGGTTTCAATCAATACTTTTAATTTAAAAGGTAATACCTGTGGATGGTTTTTTTTTAAAGATTTGTGACATGGGTATAAAAGGAATAGAAAACACTCATGTTTTCTCCAACCAACCTCACTCCACTGTCCCAGAAATCACCTCTATGAACAGTTTCTTGTGCATCATTCCAGAAAATTTGTACAAAAACAAGTATATTCAAATACATCTATCCTTTCTTAACTCCAGTTGGAATTTCACCATCCTCACCATCCTACAGTGGTCTTCTTTCATGCATCATCATCTCTTAGGCATCTCCTGACATAGATGTCAAATGCCTTCTCTTAACTCTGCACTGCAGACTATTGTATGGCCATTGTCCTCCTGGTAGGCATTTTGGTTATCCTGATTTTTTTGCCCTCATGAACAATGTGCTGATTACACCTCTATCTTTGCACAGTTTCCCATATAGGACTGTAAGATAGATGGACTCCTGAAAGCACAATTATTGGATCAAAGTACATGCTTTTTAGATTTTACTAAATATTCCCTATCGCTCTCTAGCAGGGTTGTACTCTCACCAGCACTAGGAGTAGAAATGATCTCCACCTGGAAGATGAGTCCAGTAGTCATGTGGGACAGTTGCTGAGAAGGCATGATTTCAGAGGCACTCAGAAACTGCTCATGACCGTGTCCCCCTCAGGAATCTCCCCTTTCGGCCTGTCATGGTGTCTGGAATTCTCATTCATTCCTTGACCTGCGGCATTGTCTCCAGAAAGCTCAGGTGTTTATTTTATGACTGCATTTGCAAAAGACAAATATAATCCAGGCTGAATTGTATCCATTTCATCCTTCTGGTTTAAAAAACAAATTACAACATTTCCATGGGCCCCTAAAAGTATCTTGGCTCCTAAGCATTGTGCCTACTGTGCCTAATGGGTAAGTTGGCCCTCGATTTTGTCCCCAGAGTAGCCCTCCACCCACCTGCTTCCCTACATGTTGTCACCCTTCCTGCCCCTGGCTTTTGACACTGGAAAGGTGCAAAATACAGTCCATCTTGGGGGTAGCCGGCTATCACATAAAGCAGTGGTCCCCAGCCTTTCTGGCACCAAAGACCCAGTTTTGTGGAAGACAATTTTTCCATGGACAGAGATGCAGGATATGGTTTCGGGATGAAACTTTTGCACCTCAGATCATCAGGCATTGGATTCTCATAAGGAGTGTGCAACCTAGATCCCTCGCATGTGCAGTTCACAATAGGGTTCACGCGCCTGTGAGAATCTAATGCCACCACTGATCGGACAGGTGGAGCTCAGGTGATAATGCTCACTCGCCCACCACTCACCTCCTGCTGTGCAGCCCAGTTCCTAACAGGCCATACAATGGTACTGGTCTGTGGTTCAAGGCCTGGGAACCCCTGACATAAAGCACTGGGCAACATTTGAATGGGATCAGGGCTGACAGTATTTACTAACAACTGCAGAATCCTGCAGTTTCCAAAGCATTTTTGTCAACATGATTTTCTTAAAATATTATGCCCATTTTACAGATTAGGGAAATGAAGACACTAAAACAGAGAAGAGAAGTGATTTGTCCAAAACACAAAGCTAGTAAGAAATAGAATCGTAGGGTCAGGTCAAATGCAGCCTCGGCCCACTTCACAGCTTCCAGCACAGTTAGATTCTACTGGATCTGATGATACATCTTTGTCCCTGAACATCTCATATGTGTGGCATTGCAGAAGACACGCTGACAGTGTCACATCCTGACAGGTGCACAAGTGGAGCTCAACATATTTGGGTGGCATATGGAAGCTAATTGCAGCCGTGGTTCCCAAATCTCTCCCCAAGTAACTGACTTCAGTATGTGTTTGTATGTTTTTTTTAAACCAGAGTAAATTTGATTGTCACACATGCCTCCAATCTTATTTTAATGTAAGTAGAGCATGATTGGAAATTCAGAATTAGATGGCCCAGCATTAATTACCTCTCAACTACACTTTTTATTTATGGAGCATGTTTACTGTCATTAATGAGGAGAATGCTAGAAGGGCATGGAAGGAGGATTGATCAAAAGAAGGTAGATTGAATAAGTAGTTATGGATAGGACAATTTGAAATGGATTTATTCCTTTTTAATTTAAATTTTATCTGATTTCTGCATTCTGATGCTTCTAACCCCTTTGCCACATGCCCCCATGTTCTCTTTTTGAATCTTGCTCTCATTCACCTTGTATTGCCCCATCCACAGTGTTAATCAGATAACGTCTAGGATGCCCCCTAAAATTGGTACTCCTGATTGCAAGGGGCTGCAAGATTCTCTCATCATGTCTCTCCTGCCTTAAAAAAAAATCATGAAGATTATCACTGTCTACCTTTTATTGAACACTCATTAGGTCTCAAGTACTTTCTCACCACTCATTATTTTACCTCCTAATAACACTATTAGGAGGGGTAGGAATAATTCTACCTAATTTATAGCTGCGAAATCTGAGGCTCAGAGAGGTTGAATCAGTAGTTTGAAGTCACACAGCAGATATAGGACTCAAATTCATTACATATTGTCAACACTGACTATGCCATTCTCACACAGGACAATAGTCAGAAAGGGCTGAATGAAGCATATCGCCAAGCAACCAGGAGTGGAAGGGACCTAGGACTAGGGCTGAGCCTCAATGCTTGGACCACTCAGCATTCAATTTGCCCTTGCAGGGGAGGCAAATCTGCTTTTGTCCCATTCCTGGCCTCCTCTGCTCCCCCTGACTATCTTTAGACAGTGGCATTGATCTGGTTTCAAGCTATTTTGGTTTTTCAAACTAAAAACTAAGCTGAGCTGGGCTACACTATTTAGTTAATGCTTTCCCTTGGCAGTTATTTCCCTTCCAGGAAAGAGCTAGTGTGTGTCATTTTCTCTGCTGACAGTGATCCCATCTGGAAACCAGGAGCTTCTGGCCCAGGTAGAGACCTGGAAGACTTGGCCAGGCTGCTAGGCCTCTGTCTGCTGCCCCTGGGGAGCCTGCTAACCAAGTAGGGAGATGGTATGCAGCCCAGGAAACCCTGAGCACATGGGCAGTTGAGCATGGCATTAGTGGGATATGCTGGGCATGTAGTGAGACCTTGTCCAGGCTTTGTGGGGAAGGCTCTGATGTGAAACGAGGCAGCTCTGAGGCTGTGGGCAGTACTGACCAGCAGACTGGTAGAGGCAGAGAGATTGGATTTCCTTCAAAGCAAGTCACATTCAATTCTCCCAGCTTGTTCAGAGGCCCTTATAGATGCCTGCATGTGCCCTGGGATTTTCACATCCCAGGAGACAGTGAGACAGATCTGTTTAGCCACATTTTACAAATTAGGTAACCAAGGATTGCAGAGTTCAGTTAAGCCATTCTTATTTATCAAGCATCTTACTGTGATGTTAAGGCACAAGAGACCTGGACCCCACCTCCAAGGAGTATGAGAGAGGGAAAAAGAAATGCACCCAGGCCACTGGAAGTGTCACAATCTAGGCTGGATTTGAATCCTCCCTCTGCTACTTCTCACTATTTAATCTTTTTTTAATCTCATTTTCCTTACCTGTAAACTAGTTATAATATGTACACCACAAACTCCTCAGGGACAAGGGCCAGGCTTGTCTTGTTCTCCACCTAATCCCTGGCCCCTAGCGTGGTGCCTGGCACAGAGTAAGGAATGCATATCTGTTAAACGAATGAGTAGACATTTTCATGAGTATTAAATGTAATGATGTGGGTAAAATGCTTACTTAAAGCGTTCATGGGAAGCACTCAATGAATGGTAGTGTTAATACTCTGTTAGGAACAGGGGGCAGGGAAGGTGCAGGCAGCACCACTTCCCAGAGAGGTGCAGACCAAAGAGAAACAGGCTTGCAAGACAATGAGCCTATCTCTCAGCCAGGTTTCCAAAGCAGACGATGCTGCTGAAAGGTAAAGATGTGAGTGACCATGATTAAGGATATTGACAGGGAGAGATAGGGGAGAACTTGCCCAAACCACAAGGCTGGTGACTGGCAAAAGCCAGGGTTGAAACTTGGAGCTTCTAACTCTCAGTTGGTGTTGTTTCTGGGCCATTCAGAGGTCTTCTTGTACCCTTTAAAGTTTTACCGGCAGAATGTTTACGCATCTGCTGTATGAAGCTCTTAGAATTTCAAATGGACTCTTATTTTTAGAAACAGCATCCCACTGAGCATTTGACAGTGATTGATTCATTTCCCAGTTTGTTTTTTAATAAGCTTAAAGGTTACTGTTGATAACTGTTTATAGACAGTTAATGTGGTACTTGCAGTTCCTGATTTTTTAGACCTGGGACTCACTGCGCCTTCAAGATGCTGAAACCAAGGTGTGAGAAGTAGGTGGGGTCATCTCCCTCCTAGATTTTCCTCACCTCTTCAAGGCTGTCATTCACAACTCCAGTCACTGGCTGCTGCAACGTTGTTCCCAGTTTGACTAAAATGTCGTTATTTTTTATGATGACTTTATTCTTTCCATCATAAGCTGGATGATTAGGAGCTAGAGGCAGCCAGTAATTAAGCTCACCTGTCAGACTTTAGCTTCAGTCAGAATGAAATGCGTCCTTTAACTTCCCCTTTCATTTCCCTGGATGTCAAGGCGTCTGAATTAAACTCCTTATGAGAACAATATCTGACCCAAAAATGTTAGAACAGGGATTACCAAGATGGAAATTCGGTTAAGTTACCTACTTGTCATGACTTAGAAGGGCCGTGAATTCTGAGGCTGCTTGAGAAAACTACTGATTTGTGAGGAGAATTGAGTTCCAAACCATAATAGCTAGTGGAAGCAATTTCTGGGATCACGGCATTCAGACTTGATATTCATTTGTCCTCTTGAGAAGGAATTCAGGCTAGAGACTTTTATGAATAAAAGTACACAGTCCACAAGATCTCCTGGTGCCGTTTGTCATCTGCGGAGAGGCCTGCCTCATGTCTGTGGCTTTGAGGGAGCAGAGCATTCAGACACTTTGTTTCTGCTGGTGGGCCATTTGAGCCAATGGCTAGATGAAGCTTTGTTCTTGACTCTTGAAAATTATACTCTGATGTACTTCAAAGGGATTCTAATGAGGACATTGGAAGCACAAAGAATTCAGCTTTGCAAAGTCAATTCTCAATTCCATAAAGTTTGACATTGCTTCATTTCCCTAACAAACCTCTTCACTCTCCCTTGCCTGTGTCTGGGTGAGGATTGTCTTAGAGGACATTGATCATTTTCGCCTTCATTTTCCATTTTTGCTTCTGGTATGCTCATCTCACCCCCAGTTTTATCAACAGCTCCTCTGAATTCTTTTCTCTCTTCACATGCAAGGTTTGGCAGAAATGGCCTTCATTTCTAAAATGTTGATTAAAGACATTTTCTGAAAATCTATCAGTCCCAAACCTTTTCACTTATACACATCTTTTTCTCTCACAACTGCCATGTGTCTTATTTTCTCCCCGAGTATTTTTCTGTCATTGCCTTGACCTTTCAAACAGTGCTTTGGCCTTTGCCAGTAAAGAACTCACTCAGGCTTGCTGTCCTAGACTCTGAACACATCTGCCACCTCTGTCCAGGTAGCTTTTAATATTGGTGAGATGTGGCTAACTCTGTCCCACCTTCCTGCTGCCTTGGGAGCCCTCACCCACTCTGTTAATGCTGCTTCCAGAGCATTCCCCAAAGTAGGAAGTTATAGAATGTCCAGTGTGGAAGGGGCTTTATACTGAGTTCTATCTCTCACTTCAGGTAGAGTAACTGAAGACCAGAGAGAGAAAACAACTTGCACAGTCACAAAAGGAGGCAGAGAGAGAGTCAGAATAGGGTCCCAGGCTCCTCTTGGCCCTTTCCCTTTGAGAATTCATTTCTATACACAAATGCCACACAGGAATTCAGGATCCTTATTGAGTCGGCATTGCTGCTCTTATTTGTGGAGCATTAGGCATATACATATGCTAAGTGCTTTTTTATATATGCTTCATCTGATTCCCACCAGGCACTCTATAAGATGAAATCCATTTTACAGATGAAGAAACTGAGGCAATGGTATGCTGAGGCTGGCTGGTACTAGCTCTTGAAAACCAGTTGGGTGCATCTCTTCCCAATTTCACATTCAGTGATATCATGTTGTTAGCTAAAAATAGACTATAGCAAGAGTATTTACACCATGGAAATTGGCAAATGCTACAAATCAGAGCATTTCTTTATCCCCTTTCCTCCCAAAGAAGATCCAGTTTACCAGCACAGCGCTCAGCTTACATATTAGCTAAGCAGCTTACCCAAGGGCACACAGCAGGGAGGTGACAGAGCTGGGACTTTTATCCAGGGCTCTGACTTTGGAGTCTGAGCTCTTAACCAATACTCATACTGCTAGTCAACAAGGCCAGGTTTTCAATGACTCATTTCTGCTTAGACTGGAGATGATGAGTAGGAGAAAGCAGCTTCCAGGGGTCTGGTACATAGGATGGTAGCAAGGTGTGGGGTACCCATATCTATAGGGACCATACCCGGCCAGCTAGAGAAGGAAGCCCCCAGAAGTTTTCCCAGATCTCACTCCACTCCAACCACATCAGCTTCCTTACTGTTTTCTGAGTTTTTCAAGCATGCTTCCAACTCAGGGCCGTTATTGTTGTTCCCGCTGTCTTAAATGCTTTTCCACTGATAAACAGGAGCTTGCTCCTTTACTTCTTTAGTATGTGTGCTCTTTCTTGACCAACCCATCTAAACTAGCACCCCAGTGTTCTCTACTCTCTTCCTTTATTTTCATAGCATGTATCACTACCTGTTTTCAAAGCACGTACTTGCTTTTTGTCCTTCTCTTTCAGTGGAATGCAAGCCCCGTGAAGGTTGGAGCTGTCCCTGTTCACTCTTGTAGCTTCAGAGTAGAGGACAGACAGGGATTAGGCAGGAAAATGAGTGAATCTCAGCTGTATTCTACTCCACATGCCACCTTTCTTAGACTTGACCTAGGTGGTCAACTACTAGCTCACACATTCACCAGTAAGGCAAAGGGCTTTCTCCTTGGCTCTGTGATCTCGTAGGATCTTCAAAGCCTAAAACCATCTTCTTTCTGCCTTGGAGCCTCTTCTTTCATGTTCTCACCATCCCTCTGAAAATAGGCCAACAGTCATATCTGTCAGTGCTGATTTGCAGACAGATAATAGATCAAACATTTTAAAAGGAACCTTTGGTCCCAAGAACTAATTACATCCCCATCTTGGAAGGTGACTGTCCCTGTGTCATTTAAACTGTTTAAGATAATGGTGGAGGCTGACTGAGTGTGACCTTTGGCAGAGCCCATACGAGGGTACTCAGGAAACAGCCAATAATGGGAGAAGCTGCAGTGAACCCTGGGTTGGATACCTGTGCGCTTATTCTCACCTGGGGGGCCACACTGATGTTGTTTCCTGAATTTCCTGGGTCATGTCTAGCAGTAAATACATAATCACTCTTACATACCCATGCACATATACATACACTCACCTTCCTTTCTCATTTCAAAAATCTTATAGAAAATGTCAACCATAGGGATGGGAAAAGGATAATTAATAATCATCTGCAATCCCCCCCCGAGATAAAAATTGTGAATATTTTGATCAATTTCCTTTTAGTCATTTTTCCTGTTAATTAACATCTGTGTATCTTGTGACCCATATTTTTATTTATGTTTTTAATTTTTTTCATTATACTTTAAGTTCTAGGGTACATGTGCACAACGTGCAGGTTTGTTACATATGTATACATGCACCATGTTGGTGTGCTGCACCCATTAACTCGTCATTTACATTAGGTATATCTCCTAATGCTATCCCTCCCCCTCCCCCAACCCCATGACAGGCCTCGGTGTGTGATGTTCCCCTTCCTGTGTCCATGTGTTCTCATTGTTCAATTCCCACCTATGAGTGAGAACATGCGGTGTTTGGTTTTGTGTCCTTGCGATAGTTAGCTAAGAATGATGGTTTCCAGCTTCATCCATGTCCCTACAAAGGACAGGAACTCATCATTTTTTATGGCTGCATAGTATTCCATGGTGTATATGTACCACATTTTCTTAATCCATTCTATCATTGTTGGACATTTGGGTTGGTTCCTAGTCTTTGCTATTGTGAATAGTGCTGCAATAAACATATGTGTGCATGTGTCTTTATAGCAGCATGTTTTATAATCCTTTGGGTGTATACCCAGTAATGGGATGGCTGGGTCATATGGTATTTCTAGTTCTAGATCCTTGAGGAATCACCACACTGACTTCCACAATGGTTGAACTAGTTTACAGTCCCACCAACAGTGTAAAACTGTTCCTATTTCTCCACATCCTCTCCAGCACCTGCTGTTTCCTGACTTTTTAATGATGGCCATTCTAACTGGTGTGAGATGGTATCTCATTGTGGTTTTGATTTGCATTTCTCTGATGGCCAGTGGTGATGAGCATTTTTTCATGTGTCTGTTGGCTGCATAAATGTCTTCTTTTGAGAAGTGTCTGTTCATATCCTTCATCCACTTTTTGATGGGGTTGTTTGTTTTTTTCTTGTAAATTTGTTTGAGTTCTTTGTAGATTCTGGATATTAGCCCTTTGTCAGATGAGTAGATTGCAAAAATTTTCTCCCATTCCGTAGGTTGCCTGTTCACTCTGATGGTAGTTTCTTTTGCTGTGCAGAAGCTCTTTAGTTTAATTAGATCCCATTTGTCAATTTTGGCTTTTGTTGCCATTGCTTTTGGTGTTTTAGACATGAAGTCCTTGCCCATGCCTATGTCCTGAATGGTATTGCCTAGGTTTTCTTCTAGGGTTTTTATGGTTTTAGGTCTAACATGTAAGTCTTTAATCCATCTTGAATGAATTTTTGTATAAGGTGTAAGGAAGGGATCCAGTTTCAGCTTTCTACATATGGCTAGCCAGTTTTCCCAGCACCATTTATTAAGTAGGGAATCCTTTTGCCATTTCTTGTTTTTTTCAGGTTTGTCAAAGATCAGATAGTTGTAGATGTGTGGTATTATTTCTGAGGGCTCTGTTCTGTTCCATTGGTCTATATTTCTGTTTTGGTACCGGGACCATGCTGTTTTGGTTACTATAGCCTTATAGTATACTTTGAAGTCAGGTAGTGTGATGCCTCCAGCTTTATTCTTTTGGCTTAGGATTGTCTTCGCAATGCGGGCTCTTTTTTGGTTCCATATGAACTTTAAAGTAGTTTTTTCCAATTCTATGAATAAAATCATTGGTAGCTTGATGGGGATGGCATTGAATCTATAAATTACCTTGTTGTGACCCATATTTTTAAAAACTTAGAACACCTTTTCATGTCATTAAATATTTTTATACACAGTCACTTTTAGTAACCACAAAGTAGTTGTATGAAGGTACCGTAATTTGTATAACTCATTCTGGACCACTGGACATTTATGTTGTTTCCACTTGTATATTATCACAGATAATACTGTGATGGAATTTCTCACTGGTAAGTATTAGACAAACAGTGATTATTCTCATGGTTATTCACTTCAATTATTGTAAACTCAATGCCATGGACTGAATTGTGTTCCCCCAAATTCATATGTTGAAGCCTTAATCCCCAATCTGATGGTATTTGGAGGTGTGGCCTTTGGGAGGTGCTGAGGTTGAGATGAGGTCATGAGACTGAAGCCCCCATGATGGCATTATTGCTCTTATAAGGAGATGAAGGTATTAGACTCACTCTTTCCACCATGTGAAAATACAGTGAGAAGACAACTGCCTGTGAATCAGGAGAAACACCATTACCAAGAACCTAACCATGCTGGCACCAGATCTCAGACTTCCAGGCTCCAGAACTGTGAGAAATGAATGTTTCTTGTTTAAGCCACCCAGTCTATGGTATTCTGTTATAGCAGCCCAAGCTGAGTAAGACACTCCCCACTTCATGAGTCCTTCACATGTACTTATTAGAATGGTACCTTTATCTTGGCCGTGATTTTGCCTCTAGGCCTTTGCATATTCTGCTCCCTCTGTTTGGATAGGCCTTCCCCCCTCAAGCCTCTTTATCTTATTTCCACAGATTTTTTCCTACCACCCCCACTCAAGCATACATTTTCTTATATTTTGATATCTCTGAAATGAGGATGAATTGAAGAGTCACTGTGCATATTTGTGGTAGTACGTCATAGACTGATGACATAGAATTCCTCTTCATGTCTAAGGCTCAGCCCAAGCAGTCCCTCCTTGGGTTTAGGCTCTCTTCTCTGGGTTGCAATAACCTCCAGGCTACTCTGTCACTGCACTAGTCAGACTGTACTGTACTTGCCTGCTGGTTGGTCTCCCCCTGCACGAGGACCTCCTTGAGAACAGTAAATGTGTCTTTCATTCCTTTATCCCCAGCTCCCAGTAGCCCAGGCTCCAGGACAGGTGCTGAAGTCGGGACAGGTGGGGGTGGATCCAGCCCCTGATTATCTTCTGTCCTCTCCACTAATATGTAAATTGAATTGTTTCCTTGTTCCAGGCCTATGGAGAGCTCCTTTCTGGAGACCTTAGTGGGTGGGGCAAAGCATCTCACCTGTCCCAGCTTTGAGGTTAATGCCCATTTTAGGCCATGATTGGTGTATTTATTTGCTCAGAGGGAGGGTGGGGGGAAAGCTTGGTGGGTGGAGGTTTTGGTAATTCATGCCTACATGACTATAAGAGAGCTTCCAGGAAACCACGTTACCAGCATAGCAATTGTTTTCACTGCATTTCAGAATGGCATTCAAGAGTCAAGAGAAATTCTTGAATTTCAACTTTACAAAAGAGCCAGCTAGAGATATTGCCTTTCCCCTCTGTCCCTTTTGCTTAGTCCAGGATACAATGACGATAAAAAAAAGTTGGCCATTTGAGCTTTTCAATGCCCTTCCTCCCAACTTTTCCCCTTTCCCTACCTTTTTCTGGGCCTTTCTCTTTTTTCTGAGTTGATCTTCCCTTATCTTCCTCTGCATGACCTTTAACTTTGCTTTTTATTAATTAACTCCAGAAGGAATAAGGTGCCTGTTACATAGGAACACACTGCACAAAGTTGGGAGAAGGGAAGTTCATCCTTTCTGGCTGGGAAGGTGGGTGAAGGCTTCGTGCAGGAGGCAGCTGATTCTTGAAGGCTGGGTAAGATTCAAATAGATGAAGAAGTGGTGAAGGAAGAGGATAAGTCATGCCAAGCTTAGGCAGGAGCAAGGCATGGTCAGAAAGGTGAGGGCTGAGGCTGAAGCAAACATTTATTTATAATGTTGATAGACTACCTGCAGTAAGCTGGCAACTTTCTTATGTGAGTAAACCAGATGTCACTCAGGTCCCTGGTTCTCCAGCTCATGTGTCTGCATGGGCTTTCTTCATTTTTACCCCATAACAACAACCCAGACTCTAAACTCAATACATTTCCAAGTTTGAACCAAAAGAATCCATGATTATAAAAATGTTGTTACCCAATTTGGATTTGACTGGTTATTTTGTAGAGGACATGGAGGATTGAGCTTATCTTGTATACTTCACTACAAGCAACTAAAAATATCCATTAGAGGTTTCTGTTTTCCCAGAGAACTCCCCTTAGCCTACCGTGGTATGGAGGAGTGTTGCCGTCTCCTTCCCTTGCTTGCTTCCTTGCTGGCCCTTTTCTCTCCTGGATTCTTTCCTGTGAACTCTACATTCCTCGCCCTTTGTTAGCCAACTCTTGCCACCATCACCCACAACTTGCATACTACAGATCCATTGTGTTAATCAACAGGATCAATGATCCAGATCATTGTGTCCAGATCATGGACCTTGGGATCCACTCTTCTGCAAGAGGTTGATTTAGCTGTATTTTCCAAACAAATTCAATGTCTTCCCCAAGAAAATTCTGGTGGTGAATATAGTCTCCCTGTTGTTATGTTACATTTTCACATTCAACTCACCACAACAGTCCTTCTATTATCTTCATTTTACAGAGTAGACAACTAAAAATAAGAGAATTGGTTTGCCCAATGTCACACAGCAGCCAAAATGGTAGAGGTGAGATCTGAATTCTGTCATTCTATTTTTTTTAAATGTGTAAGAGCTACATCCCATGCATGGACTGTGAGGAAGGTGACTTGGATGGAAGAAAGGCTAGACATGTAGGTTGTGACCTGTATTTGTTTCCTAGGGCTACCATAAGAAAATACCATGACTGGTGACTTAAACCAAGAGAAATTTATTATCTCCCAGCTCTAGAGGCTGAAAGTCCAAAATGTGGTTGTTGGCAGGATTGGTTCCTTCTAGAGGCTCTGGGGAAGGACTTGCTCTATGCCTCTCTCTTAGCTTCTAAGGTTGCTGGCAATTCTTGGCATTCCTTGGTTTGTAGATGCATCACTCCAATCTTTGGCTTCATCTTTAGATGGTGTTCTTCTCTTCGTGTCTCCTGTGTCTTCACATGGCCTTGTCATAAGGACACCAGTCATTGGCTTTACAACCCAGTGTTGTGCTAAACTCCTATTATTCTCAATAGGGAAGGCACTAGGTTCTAGAGGCCAAAGAAGAGACCCAGAGCCAGCAAATGAGATATGGAGTTTTATTAGGGACTTACCTACAGGGCAGAGAATCTGGTGGCAGCAGTCTGGACAGGACAACCACCTTACATAGAGAAATGGTCCAGCGGCAGCAGGCTGGACAAGATAACTGCACAGCCTAGTGGTGGCTGGCTGGGCAGGAAAATCACAACTGCTTTCAAAAAGCCTGCAGTTTATACAGCATTTTTGCTTAACAGCCTCCCCTTAATGACCTCCACCTGGCAACTTCATTTAACCTAGAGCTCAGAGCCTCAATCTCCTGTACAGCTCATGTTCTATGGGATGGGATGGGGGCTCAGATGTTCCTCATGGGCAAGGAATGAATCTGTGGGTTGGTTACGTCTGGATTCCCTGGCTCAGAACGCACATTCAGGTGTTTCTGCCAGACAAGGTCATTCTAAGGGTATGCTTAAATTATTGCTATAAGGAGCACTTACCCTACACCCACCCTAATCCAGATAAACTCATTTTAACTAATTAAATCTGTAAGGATCATAGTTTCAAATTAGGTCATATTCTGAGGTTCCAGGAGGACATGAATTTTTGGCAAGACATTATTCAGACCAGTACAGGACCAGTTCATGAAGAGTCTAGAAGGTATTACCAAGAAATTTGGACTGCGTGCAAGGGGCAGTCATGAAGGGTGACTGAGGAAAAGAATAACCAGAGTCAACCTGAAACCCCCAGGAATCTGACTGGCTCCGTGTTCTTCCTTTCTCACCCAGCTCCCTATGCCTTGTTGCTTTATTAAGGAATTAAACAGGGTGGGCGTCCATCAGCAGATGAGTGTTTTTTGAGAGTGGCAGCCTTTTCTTCTTTTTGGAAACTTTGCATTTGCCTCTGTTGTGCCTTGGACTAATCAGTATGCCGCGTGAAACTATTTAAAGCCTGATGCATTAGTCACAACAAATCTGCTCCTGCTGGGAGTTAAAAAGACTGATCAGGGCGCCAGTTTCTTTTTGGTGAGCCCAGTTTGTTTTTCCCCTTACTTCATTTGCATCCAGCCCCTTGGATTTCTCGGACTTCACGCACAGAGCCCCTTTCCTGAATTGCCCCTGATACAGAGAGCTGCCAAGGCCTGGTCAGGCCACCTTTGAAAACCTTTCTGAGGACAGAGGCTGAGACAAGGCCAGGGACCAAAACAGGAGGGGCTGCTGGGCTGGACTGAGCTGGGCTGGGCTGATCCACAGGGAAGACCCTGATGCCCAGAGAACACACTGTGCCAGCTGGAAACTTGAAAAAGCCTGTGGTGACCGCTTCAGTGCCCTGCTCTCACCTTTTCCCATCTAATGTGGGGCTATTTTAATGTTGTTTTGAAGCTGAGGGAGCACCAGAACCTTGAGCCTGCTCTCCTGGTGGAAACCACAGGCTTCATCTGCCTTTGTGGTGTTGCCAAACCCTTGACTGTCCTATAAGGGAGCGGGCTTGGGAGAAACACAGTTGGCCTCAACGTGTGTGTGGAGGCCTAGGGCTCCTGTTTATTTTTAGCAGGAGTACTCAAGCAGCATGGCAGAGTTTCTCCATACTGCCTCATAAGGTGTCCTCAGATTCTGGGGCTGCAGGTTGCACAAGAGAGCAAGCCTGGGGTGGTGACAAGAAGAGAGTTTGAATTTCTGAATTAAAGGCTTTTGCTTCTCTGCCTCAGGTTAACTGTGTGACCTTAGGCAAGTTGCTTGACCTCTCTGAACACTAGTTTTTTCAGCTATAAAGTAGAGTGGATAATTCCTCTTCATCATAAGATTCAGCAGCATGAACTAAGAGGATTTATGGGAAAGTGCTTCATAGGCTGCATGGTGTGTGATGGGAAGGTATAAAGGACATGAATAGCCCTGTACCTGGTGCACAGTAACAGCTTACACTTATTGAGGGTATGGTATATGCTAGACATTGTTCTGGGTACTTTTCATGGATTGTCCTATTTAATCTGCACAAAAGCCCTAAGAGATACTGTTATAATCTCTATTTTACAGATGAGGAAACTGTGGCTTAGAGAATTTATTTGCTGAAGATCAAACAGCTAATTAATTGCCAAAGCCAAATTCAGACTCTGGAGCCTGCAGTCTTACCCCCAGTCTCTTGGTGCTGCCTCTCTCAGTGTCATCATTATCATTACCATCATCATTGCCCAGTTATTGGAACCTAGTCTTCGACAAACCCCAAAAATATTGTACATTGTCTCTAATCCTCACAGCAGCATCATAATATTAACTCATTGTAATATTTACATTGTGGTGTAAATATTATCCCCTCCACTTCATAGATGAAGAATGTTGAGAATAAAGGGTTTTGTTCACTCCATTTATTGAGCACCTACATCTCTATTTGAGGCACTGGGACACAAGGATGAACAAATTGTGAAGGAACCAGGTGATGTAATACATAAGCACAGTAATTTCAAGTAATACTAAAGGCAGTGAAGAAAATAATGTAATGTGACAAGTGATGGGTCAGGGAAGGCCTCTCTGAGGGGGGTCTGTGTAAGATGAGGCTTGAGTGGTAAAGAAGAGCCGCATGAAATGTATGGGCAATAGAGAGGGGCTGAAGGAGCTGGAGCCGGCGAAGGGTGGTGGTGGATCAGAGGAGCAGGAAGCAGCGACTGTGATGCAAGTGGGGTGACTTCGTTATAAGAGGCAGTACAGGGGACCAGGAATCCATCCCCACCAATGTATGGAAGGAGACATGATGGCCAAGGACAGGCCCAGGCCTCGCAGGGAAGGGTGAGCTGAGTTGGTGGGCAGCCCCAGTGGTGGGTGAACTGAGTAGGTTGCAGGGGAGCGGGGCTCGGGCTTGGGGCCCAGTGGAGCCCTCTACTATTTTGCTGCAGTGCAGTCAACTGACCTGGGGGATTGTGGGTTCCCTCCACGTCAGCTCGGGCTGGTTGTGGTGCTGGTGCATGGGGGATTGATGAGGCTGGCAATCACCTTGTGACTAGACCCAGCTGGCTGCCAGAAAGGGAGCCAAGACCTCACCAGGGAGGCAGAGCAACTGCTTCTGCCCTCTTTTCTACAACCCCCAGGAGGTCATTGATCTTAATTAATTATCCCCTCTGAGAATTTTGGAGGAACTGTCCTGTGTACAGAGAATTACTGGTGGATATTCTAAAGAACCGAATAAGATCCCCCCCCACCAACTTCTTTCTTGAGAGAAAGAAGGTGCTTTTGTGCAATTGATCAGAATGAAATCATAAAACTTTGGATCTGAAAGACACTTTTTTTTTTTTTTTTGAGATGGAGTCTTCCTCTGTCACCCAGGCTGGAGTGCAGTGGCACAATCTCGGCTCACTGCAAGCTCCGCCTCCCAGGTTCACGCCATTCTCCTGTCTCAGCCTCCCCAGCAGCTGGGACAACAGGCACACACTGTCACGCCCGGCTAATTTTTTTGTATTTTTAGTACAGACTGGGTTTCACTGTGTTAGCCAGGATGGTCTCGATCCGCTGACCTCGTGATCCGCCTGCCTCTGCCTCCCAAAGTGCTGGGATTACAGGCGTGAGCCACCGCGCCCGGCAAGGATCTGAAAGACACTTTAATGATAATCTTGTCTAACACACCCTAACTTTTAAGAAGAAACTATGGCTCAGGAATTATTTGAATTTAGTGTTAGGAAAAATAGTCGGTGAAAGTCTTTCTGGGAAAAAACAAAAACCAAACAAATGCACTTTTCCTGACTTAATAAACAGAATAAATCGATTGCTTGGTCAAGGAGAGGCCAGGAACAGCATGGAGCGGGGCCTCTGGTGCTGGGTACTCCTGGGGTTGGCTCCCACCTCAGGTACTACTTACTAGCTATATTTTCTTGAGCAAGTTGCTTCATGTCTCTAATTTCTCAGTTTCCTGTTTGTAAAATATAAATAATAATGATACCCACCTCATGGGGCTTTTTAATGTGAACTGAAAAAATAATATATACAAAGTGCTCATCACATCCTGAAGAATCATTATTCAATGAATGATTGCTGCTGTTGCCGTTTGAGGTGCAGGTGCAGAAGACGCAGATGAGTGGTGGTGTGGAGCATGTGGAAATGCCGGGGGTGGGAGGTAAGGTGGTCTACAAATGGCACAGCCCTTATCTTGAGCTCAGCCCTCCATAGCATCCTTCAGAGCTGATTTTTTTCTTTTTGTAAATTTCCAAATACACAGGTGTTATCCTGTCCATTTGACTTAAGAGGCGAGTGGCTAGGATAACACCTATGTGTTTGAAAAAGAAAAATATTCCCAGTTAAGTGAGAGTTCCAGCAGATGAATTAGGGTTTAAAACAGAACTGCATCCTCATTTCATTTCAAGGGCGGCCCAGCATATCTGCTAGTGTGCGCTTTGGCATTGCTCCTCTGAGAGGCAGGCTGGAGAATGAGACACTCTGTCTGACCCAGCCATTCTAGGACCCTGTCCTTTACCCCATTCTCAGGCCCACTCCCAACCCAACTCCAGGGCAATCCAGTAGGTTTATAAGATGACAATTGATTTTATCATCCTACCAGCATCATATTATAGTTTGGCTGAAATAATACTGGAGAGCGATTCTGTTATTAGTTATTTCCCTCCTGGCTTCAGGGGAGAATGCAGGCATGTTGCAGGAAAACAGAAGAACCATGCACACCAACCATCGACTCACAAGCTCTGAGAAATGACCACTTGCTGGTGACGAAGCACTGACTTGTCCCTTTGCTGGGCTTTTCAGGGGCCTGGCTGGGGCTTACTATGCCAGACTTCTTTCCCCTCTGTAGAATGGAGTCCCTATCTTCATGTTATGCAAACAGCATCTTTTCAAAATAAAATTTAGAGGAGTAAGAGAGAAGAATCTAGTGCCCTTTCTGAGAAGGAATTTAGCTAGGAGAACCAAATGTTGTCCAATACACTGGGTTAAAAAGAGCCAGTTATGAACTACAAATGCAGTTGACTTTGGCCCTGAGCTCTATAGGGAAAACTAGGGGGAAAAAATAGTAGCGAATCAGCAGCACAAGCAATATTTGCTTGTGAGTTCTTCCAGTCATGGGCATGAATGAGTAATTCTGTCCTGGGATCCTATTGCCTTTGCTTTGTGCCCCAAGGTATAGAGTTTGGAAAAATACCAGTGCTGGTGGTTCTTCTGTTTTGGGGAATAAAGAAAAGGAATTCCCCATGGGAGTGCTGTTCTTTGAAAACTGCAGCTTACCTGAGCCCTTTGTTGAGATGGAGGCCAGAATGAGTCTGAAGCAGCTGGTCGGGAATCCAACCACAGGGACCACTCAGACCAGGCCAAGGCTGAAGTCAAGGTTGCTATGGATGTCCAGAATGCCCAAAGAGAGGGCAGTCTGGAGGCCTTTTGTCTTGGGGGAGTTATTCACTCATTTATCTTCTTTTTATTAAGTACCTACCATGTACCAGGCACTGTTCTAAGCAGTGTGGTGCAAGAATGGCAAAATTTCTCTTCTATGGAATTTATATTCTTGTGGAGAGATGTAGACAAAACACGAGTAAACAAATACAAAAGTAAGTTTATTTCAGTGCACGACAAGTACTATGAAGAAAGTAAAGTAGATGATATGCTCAGGAGTGACAGGGGCAACTTTGGATGAGGGGCTCAAGGAAGACCACTCAGAGGCAGCAGCGTGAAAACTGAACAACCCACCAGGTAAAGACCAGAGAGCCTGATCCAGGCAGCACAATAGCCAACACAAAGGCTCCAGGTGAGCACATCTGTGGCTTTTCAATCAACACAACAATGGCCAGTGACTTACACCCAGCTCTGTAACCCCAACTGCGATGTCCACTCAACTTAGCCATTTCCCAGCGGAGAGGGAGGAAGGGATGTCTAGAACTGCTTTAAGGACTACCAGAAATTACTGATTAGAGGACTAATCCTACCCTCATCCTCATCTCCACATTTAACCTACCGTTGAGTTCTGTTGGTTCATGCTCCCGGTTTTCTCCTAGGTAAGTCCATTTCTTTTCATGTTCGTTACCTTCACCCTGGTCCAAACCATCTGCATCTTTCCCCTGGTCTACTGAACCTTGCCCATTCTTCACACTGTAGTCAGAATGATCTTGTAAAACCTCAAATCTGGCTGGGTGCAGTGGCTCACGCCTGTAATCCCAGCACTTTGGGAGGCCAAGGCGGGGCCGGATCACCTGAGGTCAGGAGTTCAAGACTAGCCTGGCTAACATGGTGAAACCTCGTCTCTACTAAAAGTACAAAAATTAGCCAGGCGTGGTGGCACGTCCTTGTAATCCCAGCTACCCGGGAGGCTGAGGCAGCAGAATCACTGGAACCCGGTAAGTGGAGACTGCAGTGAGCCGAGATTGCACCACTGCACTCCAGCCTGGGCAACAGAGTGAGACTCCATCTCAAAACAAACAAACAAAACAAACCCTCAAATCTGATCATGTCAGACAAACCCACACACACATGCCGAATATTTCTTCATGACTCCCCGTTGCTATCAGCATAAAGATCCAAATCCCTACAATGATATGCAAAGCCCACTCTGTGCAAATCCCCGATTTCTTCTCCAGCATGTTTCTAGACATTTGTGGCTTCATTTTCCATGCTGTGGCCACACAGGCTTTCTTCCAGTTATTGCAATATGCTGTATTAGTTCTGGCCTCAGGGTCTTTGCAGAAGCCTTGGTGGCTCCTAATCTTCTGTTCTCCTCCATGCGCCTTGGCCTCAGCAATTTCTACTTGGGTATCAGCATAGCTGTTACTTCAGCAGTGAAGTCTTCTTTTTTTTTTTTTTTTTTTTTGAGATGACGTCTCACTCCGTTACCAGGCTGGAGGACAATGGCATGATGGCGTGATCTTGGCTCACTGCAGCCTCCACCTCCTGGGTTCAAGCAATTCTCCTGCCTCAGCCTCCTGAGTAGCTGGGATTACAGGCACACACCAACATGCCCAGCTAATTTTTGTATTTTTAATAGAGACGGGGTTTCACCATGTTGGCTAGGATGGTCTCAATTTCTTGACCTTGTGATGCGCCCGCCTTGGCCTCCCAAAGTACTAGGATTACAGGCATGAGCCACCACGCCCAGCCAGGAAAGTCTTTTTTATTCCTCAACATCAATCTACTCCATAGGGTCTTTTGGTTACCTGTCCCCAATAGCACTTCATATTTTCCTTCATACTTCTTAGCACACTTGTATTTACCTGTAATGTCTTCTTCCTGCACTTGTCCATAAGCTCCAGGAGGGCAGGAACCTTGTCTGTCTGGTTCACTACTTTGTCCTCAGCACTTAAAAAGTATCTGGACCACAGTAGATATGTGATATGTATTTGTTGGAGAAATGAAGGAATGAATGCTCACAAAGATCTTGGATCTTAAATGTTCCACTTGAGTATGCTACTTGCTTTCGACAAAATGAAATAACAGGAGACTGTCTGTATTTTCTGTTCCATTTCTCTACCCTATAGGATGCTGATTGATATCTGGAGTTTAAGAATAAGGCATAGCATGCAAGAATTCTGGCAGATGAACAACCTGCTTAGAAAGTCTGTTCTTGCCTTCAACTATCAGAACAGCATTATTTTCTTTGGCTCAAAGGAATCTAAGACTGTGTGTACTCAGGGAAATGGTGTAGACCCACGGTGTGGAGTCAGGGCCAGGGGTGAGACTTAAATAATAATTAAGTGAAAGAGGGTTGTGTGAAGCCTGGGGGCGACACTGCCTTTCTCAGTGGCTGCAGAATTAGAACATTCTCCCTTGTGTCAATGTGGAAGTGAATGAATTAGGCTCCGTTTTATGCTGTGCCTGGAAAAATACCAATGCCATACTCACATAGTTTCTGAAAGCAAACCCCAAATGCCACTGTCTCGGCTCCATGGGAGACTGTTAAGGAAAAAAAAGAGGTAACATTCACAGACTATGGGAAATATCACTGAAGTGGAAAAAGATTGGAGCTATGGATTTTTTTTTTTTTTTTTTTTACCTTTTTTGAAGTTACATACCCCTTTGGAAATGTAACAAAAGCTATGGACCCTCCTTTCCCTTCACTGCCCTGCCCACTGCAAAGTGTATGGTCGTATAACATCTCTCTATCCATGGAGACCCCTCGGGTTAAAAATCCCAGTTAGTGGGTCTGACTGGAAATTGAGCAGAAATAAGCTAATAAGAGATGGCCAGGAATCTAAAGACTAAAAATAAAATAGAAGTAGTGCTCTGTAATTACATTTTTTCCATTCCTGAAGTTCTTCGCTTTTTAGAACAAGTGGATTGGCACAGGATAAGCATGTGCCTTAATGAAATGATGAATGATGAGACCTCTAGGTCTTAGAGGAAGCATTCCTGGGGGAAATCAAGGTGGCCAGCCACTCTCAGCACTTTCCTGGATTCTACCCTCCACAGTGATACATCCTCTAAACTGTAAGCGCCACAAGACTGAGATTTTAGTCTGTCTTATTCACTGCTGGTCTCCAGGGTGTCTACCTCAGTGCTTGGCACTTAGTAGCTGCTCAATAAATATATGGACTGTATGAATCAATTAGTCAATCTTGGATTGTCCCAGTTCCCAAAGCTCTTCTAGTTTTGTTCTGAGTTTTTTTATTTATTTGTTCGAGAACTAGTTATTGAGTACTTCTTTGCTTTGCAATAGATCGTAATTGTTCTTAGGCATAGAACAATGCCTAGTTGAAGATCTCCCATTATACCTGAATTAAAATCTTGGTATTGCTGCTTGGAGATGATGAAAGCCTCAGTTTCCTCAACTATAGGTGAAGTGCAAAAATTAAATAAGGTCATGTAGTTAAAGCACTTAGTGCGGTGCTTGCCACACAGCTGTGTGTTTCTTTAATAAATATCAGGCATTTTTATTACCTGGCTCTGCCATATAGTTCATAGCTTCCTTTGGGATCCTCTTCAATTTCTTTCTTTTTTTTTAAATTTTATTTCAAGTTCAGGGATACATGTGCAGCTTTGTTACATAAGTAAACTTGTGTCATGGGGGTTTGTTGTACAGATTATTTCACCACCCAGGTATTAAGCCTAATACCCATTAGTTATTTTTCCTGATCCTGTCTCTCCTTCCACCTTCTACCCACAGTTCTGAACCCAGAAACTAATTGTTGCTATCGATACAGCAAGTAAGTGTAGCCTTCAGACAGCCCCAGCATGTTCAACCATGGCTGTATTTAAGGGTTAGAAACATTATGAATTTTCCCCGTCTTTCTATTTTTTTCATATTTATAATTTTAACTAATAAGCATGCATTTTATAATTAAGTACTGTATAAGAAAAAATATTGTAATGAAAACATGTGTTTATTTAATTGTACTAAATTCAGAGGTAAGAAACAAGAAAATTTTATTGTCCCTGGTCTGTAGAAACAATTCCAGACAACTGGGAGAACTCAATTTGTCCACTGTGTCCCCAAATAAAAATGCTTCAGCACAAGCACCAAAAAAGGAAGGGCGTATTCCCAAGTAGACACAGATGTATTGTGCATGCTAATAGATGTGGTGTTAAGAAATTTGAACCCCTGGCTTTGTTTTCTTATCAGTAAAATAGGAGAGACAAATGGAGAATTTTTTCCTTATAGGTTGTTGTGAGAATGAGTATGAAATACTTCACATGTAAGAGTAAGCCTTCAGTACATTCTTTTTTCTTTTCTTTTCTCAAATAGCATCAGTGACATCATCATTCTTTATGTCATATGTGTGTGCATCTTGCATGGATACATATATAAATATCTCCACTTGATGTCTAATCATCTCAAACTGGTCATGCCCAAACTGGAACTCTTGATTTCTCAAGCCCATCTCACAGACTGTTTCTCCCTTAGTCTTCTGCATCTTTGTCAGTGGCACCAACACTTGCCCAGTTGTTCAAACTAAAAACCTAAGAGTCATCCTTCACTCCTTTCTTTCCCTCACACTCATGTTTAGTTGCACATCTTTGCCAATATATTTCAAAATTGATACCTCTTCACCACACTCACTGCTACCCTCCCAGACAACACTACCCTCCTCTCATTCCTGTGCAAGTGTCCTGGATCTGACCCTTCTGCCACCACCCTGGACCCTGCAGTCATCTCTCCATGGTGTAGCCAGAGTATAGGCATTAACAGATTTACATCAGGTTGTTCCACTTGTTTGCTTAGGACCCTCCAGTAACTTATTTCCAGTGACTTCTGATAACACTGGAAATAAAATTTAAATGGCTTACAATTCTGTAGGTCTCTATGTGAGAGATAAGCAAACTTTTTCTGTAAAAAGCCAGATAGTAAATATTTTAGGGTTTGTGGGCCAAATAGGAGTCTATCACATCGTCATCTTCTTCTCCTCCTCCTCCTTCTTCATCCTTCTTCCTCTTCCTCCTCATCCTGTCCTCCTCATCTTCCTTCCCTCCCTCCCTCTCTGCCTCTCTCCCTCTCTCCTCCTCCTCCTTCTTCTTCTCCTTCCCCTTCCCCTTCCTCTTCCTCTTCCTCTTCCTCTTCCCCTCCCTCTGTCTCCTTCTCCTTCTCCTTCCAACCCTTTAAAAATGGAAAAGCTGAAAGCTGTCCTTAACTGATGGGCTTACAAAAACAGGCTGAGGACTGGATCTGGCCCCTGGGTGGCAGTTTGCTGACTCCTGCTCTATACAAGCTGGCCTGACCCTTCTCTCCTCACATCTTCTTGCCCACTGCCTTGCTCACTGTGCTCTCATCTCAGTAGCTTGCTGGCTGTTTGGGGGCACACTGGTCACATTCTGCTCAGGGCTTCCACACTCCTGTTCCCTCTCCCTGCAACATTGCCCCTTGAGGTCTTCCATGTGGCTTGCTTCCTGCTTTTGTTTAAGCTTCTGCTTGCAGAAGCTCTCCTTAGAGAAGCCTCTCTGAGCAGTCCCTCCAAAATGCTCTCCCCACTCCACCCCAAGGACATGCTATCCCTCAGTGGCTTTTCTCTCTAGGACTTACTATATCTTCACTTGCTTGTTTGTCACTAATGCCATCCTAGCATCAGCTCTTCCAGGGCAGGTGCCAGCTTTGTCTGTCTCATTCCTCACTCTCCCTCCCTATCACCCAGAATAGAACCTGGCACTTAGTGGTCATTCAAAAAAATATTTGCTGGATACATTAATAAATATAAGGACAATTCTGCCACGTGGCCAGCTGGTTTTCAATCCCTGTAGTGCTACTCATTTGCAACAAGGCCCTCTTTTTAAATCCTCAGCCCTGTTGGCTCTGTGTAATGCAAAGAGGAATCAGATGAAGGTGCCAAGCAGTGCTCAGGGTGCCTGTGGACTGTGAGAGGCCAGTTCCATGTGCTGTCATGGTCTGAAGGATGAATCCAAGTGTGAACATGGTGATGGGGGTAGAGGAGAGCTTAGTCAGGCTTTGATGTGAGGGGAACTGTCCAGCTCTCAGGAAGCTGATGTCATTAAAGCATCCCTGGACAATAAGTGCTGAGTGGAGCCAGTGCTGATGTCTCTTAAGGAGGGAGTGAAGTAGCTCTCAGAGCCAGAAGAGTGCCGAGATAAACTGTCCTTCCCAGGAACACACAGCTGAGCCAGCCTGCAAACCAAGTTGGTGTGGATGGGGACTGGATGGTGCTTATCAGTCCTGGATGGATCATGGTGTGAGAAACTGGTAGTTCTGGAGCCACTTCATGAAGCATGGTGCCTCTCAGCTCCAGGTGTGAACCCTCCTACCCCTGGGATCTCCTTCTGTAGGCTGCTTGGGATTGGCAACTGGAGGGAAGCATCTGGAGCAGCCAGCTACACCCTCCTTCCACCTCCTTCTCCCACCCTGCTTTGCTATAGTCCAAAGGCCTCAGGAGAAATGAGCTTGGATTTGGGTCATTGAAAAAGAGAGCCTGGGCCCCTTCCTAGGGCAATCATAAAAGGCCCCTTCGGGGGTGGACTGCAGGGGATGATCCTGTGGAAGGCTCCAGGAGGACTTGGTACCCTACACCCTTGAGTTGTGGCTCATAGTCAGACGATGAGTCTTGGCTGAACCTGATGTCCCAGGATGGGATGGACTGGGTAGTGAGCCAGGCTATAAACTGACTCATGCACCAGGCAGGGACTGGACCAGCCTTGGCCTGGGAACCAGGTCAGGGAATGAAAACATACAAGAATCTCTTCCTTGGACTTCCCTTAGGATAGAAACTGGGGTGTATAGATCAGGGTAGCCTGTACATATCCAGATTTGGGAATTTTATGTCCTAGATCATGAGTGTAGCTCTTGCTTTTAGTAAATAAGACAGCTACATAACAGGAGGGAAAATGCAGTGATAGTATATGTCAAACTTCGTCACAGCCCTATCTCAGGAGCCTAAGGCAGGAGGTCAGATGGTCTGGGATCTAATCATGGGTCTACACTGTGACCTTGAACCAGTCACTTCACCTTTCTGGGCTTTAGTGTTTTCTCCTACACAACTGTAATGGTAAACCTTGATGTTGTCACCTCAATGAATTATTAGGATCAAATGAGAGAATAATGAAAGTCCTTGCAAAGTTAAAAATGCTCTAGCCATGTATAACTTGATCCCTAGTCAAGTTGTATAAAGCAATAATACCAATAGGAACAATAAACATTCAATGAGCACTGATCATGTGACAGGCACTGTGCCCAGTGTTCACATGCATATCTCACATGGTCCCCACAGCAATCTTGAGAGACGGGTATCATTATAATCTGCATGTGCAGAGGAGAGAGCAGGGCATGAAAAATTTAAATAATTTGCCCCAAGTCACATAGTTTTCCAGGAAAAACCAGAACTTCAATTCAAGCAGCTTGTCTCTGGAGGATGCACTTAGACCCTGAGGGCCTGCAGTGCAGATCTCCAGGCTCCCAGCCCAGCCCCCTATGCTTCCTTCGGGAAGATAACCACGAGTCTGTCCAGTGAAAACAGACCCATGTCTATCTCTTCCCTGCAGACGGGCTTGATCCCTGCCAACTGCAGAGAAGCTGCGGAGCCTGAGCAGAGCCTGATGTTTACCAGCTCTAAGAGCTAAGGGTTCCAGCTGGGACGGCAAATCCTCAGCAATCCAGGGAAACAGGGAGAGATGCCAGGGCACAGGGTCTCCTCCAGGTTATGAAGAGCAGACACATGTGGTTGGAACTTCTTCATCCAGGATGGGCGTCCTGCACGCACGTTGAGTGGCTCTCGGAAAAACATTTCCTTGAGAAAGCAAAGGCAGGGAGGCAATCTCTGAAGGGCAGGCTGTTTTTTTCCATGTTCTCATTGGGAAGGAGAGAAGAAAAAGGAGTCAGCACTTCCTCTCTGCAGCCCTTCCTCTGGGGGCTTCTCACCCCCCTTCACAGCAGCACAGCCCCATGGTGCCATTTGCTGTGCTTGCCTAGTATCAGTCAGAGAAGTAGAGTTTGATGAGTTCAGTCAACAAAAAGTAGCCGATAAGGGCTTCCGGGCACCCCTCCGAGAATGCCTGAGGAGCCTTTTCAAGGATGGACTGGTATGGCAAAAGGACGGAAAAGAGGTAGAATAAGTATTGAAAGAACCGGGGCCTTTGTCCTGGCCTAGAGAAGATTTAGGAAGCCTTAGCACTTGTCCTCAAATATCCAAAGGGCTGTTTCGAGGCAGGCTAGTTCTATGTGGACTCCATAGGGTGGAGGAGGGATGGCAGGGACTAGTCTAAGGAAATATGCTGAAAGGCACAGAAGCTTAGGTCCCAGGCTATGCAGTCTGACAGGCCTGTGTTGCAATTCCAGCCACACTATTTATAAGCTGTGTGACAATTAGCAATTTGCTTAACACTTGTGTACCTCCATTGTACTGTAAAATGCCAGTGGTACCATATTCAAAGGTTTATTGTGAGGACTGAAGATGGTGATTTATATAAAGCACTTAGATAGTGCCTAGGACTTTTGCTAATAATAACATTATTGTGTAAAGTCCACTTGTCTTGAGAACCTATGAGGAGGGTATTTGGATAGGAGCTAATAGGTCTAAGGCCTAGTGTGAACCTCTCATTAGGCAGCTGTGCAACTTTGGACAGCTCATTCAACCTCTTTGTGCTTCAGTGTCCTTCTCAGGAAAATGGGACCATGCCAGCCATTCAGCTTAGTTCACAGAGCGGTTCTAAGAATAACTGCCAGGATAACGGATGTGAAAGTGTTTTTGAAAAACATAAAACCAGGTTATCATGAGTTCTTGATGTTGGAATTTCACTGGAATATGACCAGGAAGGAAGCTGTGGAAAGGAATTGAGTTTGCTCTGGAGGACCTCCCTACTGGTTCTGATCTACAATCTGAGAAATGCCCACAACTGCTGAGGCCAATCAACAGCAGCAGTAATTACGACCAATGCAATGTCATGTACCTGCACAGAAGCCAAAAGCAAGTCATTAGCAGCACTTGAAATTTTCCTTTGCTCAACAATGGCACCTTCATTTTGGGAATTCCCAGGTTGTCCTCTCTGGACTTTTGGATAGAGTGTGATTGCAGATACACTCTGTTTCTGCTGGTGCACCTGTTTCCTCCCTCAACTCATGTTTGTGGACCAGACCCAGAGTGCCAGCATCCACCCCCACCCCAGTGGTGCTCAGTGGAGGCACTCTCTCCTGGGCTGGGTAAAGAAGGAAGCCCTGGAGTAGATTGTGTCCACCGTTGTGTATGTGTGCTTGCAAACAACCATCTCCTGGGAGGATTAAGATGCCTAACAAAAATCGAGTTAGTTTACCTACTGTTTTTGTTCTAAGGGAAAGGTTTCCCAAGCCTCCCATCAGGTAATAATTTTTTAACCCACTTCAAGGCTATTTGTTTTCCTTTAATTGTTCAATCAGGTAACTTTTAGCAACCACATTCCCTACGCAAAAAGATTATTAGGGAGGCACTCAGTTCCTCAATAGTTCCCAGGAAACATAGACCACAGCCCTTTGGGAAAGACACTCCTTCTTAAATTGCTAACCTTAATCCCTAGTGACCAGAACTGGCCAAGAATGAAAGGGCTGATCCCACAGGGAAAATAAAATAAACAAAACCACACCAACCCTCACCCTCACCAAACCACAACCACTGAAAACAAAACAAAACAAAAAACCAACAAACCAATGCAACCCAGTGAGAGTTTGAGGGCAACTCCTTTCTAAACGGTTTCTCTGAATCATTCAAATACAAAACCAGAACAGAGGACAAAAGTTAGAAGCTATTGAACTTTTAAAAGTGCTTCAACAATAGCTATCCATATTTCTGTGCCCACAGTTCTGTGGCAGGAATTTTTTTTAAGTTTAAAAAAATTTTTTGTTTCACCTTGATGAACCCCTAGCCCACCTGAGTAGACTAGATATGCCTAAAATGAGTCTTTAAGGCACTTCCCAAAATGACCACAGGTCCCCATGCCCTGACCCTAGAGGTGCAGCTCCTGGGAGGGTGGGAGGAGGGAGGACCAGCAGCACGGAGGCCCTTAAAAGGGGGTCAGAGGTCTGCCAAAGATTGTACAATTTCAGCCCTTATCTGCTGCATTGAGGTGGTGGGTGGGGAGGGGGCTGGAGAAGGAGTCCTCAGGCCCCGGATGTTGAACAGAGCAAATAAATTCCAGGGGCACCTGGCAACCCTTGGATTCATGGGAATAGCATGTCTGCTCTTGGGGTATGTGCCCTGGATTGCTTGGGACCAGTTTGTGTGCTTGAATAAGTAAAAAACCACTTACCCTGGAGCTTCCAAATTAGTCTTCAATTATTCATTCATTCATCCTGAAACTTATTTTTTACCCTGAGCACCTTCTATGTTTCAAGCGTTTTGAGGGCTATAGAGAGAAATGACACATAATCTTCACTCTCCAAAAGCTCTCCTTCTGGTAATATTTAAAAGAAAATGTCAAGTACATATCCAGATTCCCAGCAAACAAGTGAATCTTTAGCCTAGTAAGGGCATCATGAATTTCCGATTTCTTCCTGAGGTCTCACCCAAGATGCCTTTATGCCTAGTATTTTTGGCTTCCCATTTCAGTGCAGTTTATTTTCATTACATTTTTGATGGTACAGTGGAAACGGGTCTATCTAGGGGACTCAGATTCTTCTGGAAAATTAGGGAGTAGGATGGGATGATCTTTAAATTCCCTATAGCCCTGACACTGAATCTGTTAATTCTATTTAATTATACCAATGATAAGCCAAGTACTATTCTGAGTATACAAAGATGAATAAGATAGAGTACCTGTCCCTACGCAACTTATAATCCAGTTGTAATAATATTAATGTCATTGCTGACATCCATAACAACAAATGAAATGCACCCCTCCCCTACTATAAGAAGAGTTGTACTGTTATAAAGGCCATAGAGGAGATAGAAACAAAGTACTAAGAGCATATACATACTTCTGATGAGTGGTAAGCATTTGAGAATTCACCAGCAGTTAGTTTTGCTCTGAGTCTTGAAAGATCAACTTGATATCAATTGGTAGAGAATGGAAGGAAAAACATTCCATGCTGAGGGAACAGCCTGAGCAAAGGCATGGAGGTGTGACCATACATGACCTACTCCAGAGGAGTAGGCAGCCCACAGGGACATTGGGAGAGGTGATAGGAGACACTACTCCACCCAGAAATTCTTGACCCCCACCATTAGAAGGAAGAAAGTATCTGAGTTGTGGGGGGAGCCAGGAAGTGACAAATTAAACCCTGTCAAGGGAACATATTAAATGCGGTGGCATTTAGTATGCGCAATGGGGAGATCCCTTTACATAATTCTTTATCTCAAGAAAAAAGAAAAGGGAAGAGAGGAGGGAGAGAAATCCTTTGCTGGCCCAACCCAGCCCTTTCTGGGGGCGTATTCATTCATTCATAGGCTTGTCAGTGTGACATTGTGTCTGCCCTCTGCCCTCCTGAAAGCCATACATCTTACTTTCAAACCCTCCAACGGCCTTCAACCCCCTGCAGACCCCAGTGTTCCAAGGCTGACCTTTTGGTAGGAGGCTTACTCCCCTCCAAGGCTGGTGGAGGGGAGACGGCACCTCTTGTGCTCAGGCCTTCCTTGTCGCTGGCTTGTGGACAGGAGTCCTTTCTTCTCTAGGAAGGATTAGTGCTTTTCTTAAATTTGACTCTCAAGTTCTGAAAAGCCTACCAGCTGCGTACTTCCACAAGCTTTTTATTTTAATGTTCATACATCTTCTTCCTTTCTTTCCAAGGTCTCTGGGTACCCCCAGAGAAGGAAAGAGACTTTAAGTCTTTAAGCTACTTGCAAAAATGCCTGCACACAGTTTGCCTTCGTTATCCCAGAGATGGCATTTCTGGGGGTTTCATTTCCTGCATGTAATATGACAGTAATGCAGACAACTGCAAAAATAGGGGACCAGGCAGGGAGGCCTGAGTTTTACTCCTGTTTGGTGGCTTTCAAGTCAGATGAAGAGGACCAATCACTCTCCCTCTCTGAGCCTTTATCTGCAAAATAGGAAAAAGGATCCTTTTCAGTATTGCTATGATGAGTAAGTGAAAGGTGTCCTGTACCATGCTCAATAAATAGCCACTACTATGGCTAGGATTTTCATGTGACAGGCAATCTGAAGCTCTTCTGTGGTATTTTTATATTCAAGCCCAGCTATTTGGAGGCAAAATGGGCTCGCTCTGACAAGCTATCTAGCTCATTCCCTCCTCCCCATGGGGTGCCACACTGCTTCTGATCCTTCTTTTGTCATTTTAAGACCATGTAAAAGCTGACATCCCCCCATCAGCCTTGCCTCATGCGTGGGTGGAGAGGCGTCAGCCCACATCATGCATGGGAGCAGTCTAGAGAGCCTACTTTGTCTGAAGTTCCCCTGGCCGGCCCCCACCGTGTCTGAGCTTTTTCCCATTAGTCATCGCTTTGGCTGAAAGAGTGGAAGACCCCTGTTAAACTGAAATACGTTATCTGGGAAACACATTAAGCCATTAACAGCTGGACACAAATTAGTTTATCAGACAGGGGCTGGACTTGCAGAATTTAGGAGTGAGAAGGAACTTTATAGATCATCAGTTTCTTAGTGAAGAAAAGAAGGTCCAATGATGAGTAGCTCTTGCTCGAGGAAACACCAGTGGCACCTTTTGGGATGCCAGGCCTCAACCCTGCCTCCTGGCCTGAACCCCTCTTCATTCTGCCTTGATGAGCAAGATGGACAGTCCAACTTTCATTCAGGAGATATTTATCATGTGGCTACCACAGCTGGGCAGGTGCCGAAAATTCAGAGAAGCATGGGAGGCAGACCTGGGAGTGTTGAGTGATTGAACGATGTGGGACAGGCCTCTTGGATGGTGGGATGGGAAAGGTCTGGAACAGAGGACACCACTCAGTGAAAGGCAGATCCAGACTCTGAGGAGTCAGCCCCACCAGGGGCTCCACAGTACCAGAACACTGGGGCCCTACCTCACGGCTACCATGAGAGTTCAAGAATGGTCATGCTCAGGGAGATAGGCTAAGCTAGCAGTCAGGCCCAGGGGATGGGTCAGAAAGCCATGAGCTGAAAAAAGAGGCCAACAGCTGGAAGGAACCAGACCACACTTCAGGGCAGATCTTCACAAGCATTGTTCCATGTGGTCAACACAGACTGATCTCTTTCCGCTACTTCACATCAAAGGTCTTGGTGGAAGATTATGGAAATAGGAGGAAGGAGAAAGGTGGTAGGAGAGGTTTGGTGGATGAGGAGGTTTTAAGAAGCCACTTCTGTCTCTGCAAATCTACAGGGTCCTGACACCTGTGAACTCACAGCCATTACCCTTTGGAACCACCTGTACCATCATGCTGGTGATATCAGTCATCTCTTCCACTCACCTCTTCTTGCTTGGGTCCTCATACCCATCCCCTGCATGATTTCAACAGACATCTAATTGGTCTCCCTTCCTCCAGCCTCTACCTTTTTAAAGCTATCTTCTTGCTGTTACTAGGTCTTCTTAAAATGAGAGCTTGGACAAATCATTCCCCTGATTTATAAGAATTAAGAATAGAGTGTCCTTTACAGCAATCTTGCTTGTCCCAGCCTACCAAATAACCCCATGTGATGTGAACACACAGAATCTGCCATGAACTTTCACCCCTCTACACCCTTGCACATGCTATTCCACCTTCCTGAGATGCTTCTCTCCTCTTGTCAAACCTGCCAGAAGCAGGTCAGCATCACCTCTGTGAAGTCCTTCCATGCTCCCCAGCCTTGTGCATTGTTCTTTTCTTTTTGCAGAATTTGCAGAGGTCTTACTCTATTGCCCAGGCTGGAGTACAGTGGAACCATCATAGCTCATTGCAGCCTTGAACTCCTGGGCACAAATGATCCTCCCACCTTAGCCTTCCAAGTAGCTGGGACTAAGGCATGCACAATCACACCTGGCTAATTTTTAAAATTTTATATAGAGACAAGGTCTCACTATGTTGTTCAGTCTGGTCTTGAACTCCTAGATTCAAGCAATCCTCACACCTTGGCCTCCCAAAGTGCTAGGATTACAGGTGTGAGCTACTGCGCTCAGCCAGCTTTTTTCTTTATGACCCAGCTGTATACTATACAGCCCTCTTTTGTAGCACCTGTTGCATTACATTGCAACTGTTGGTGTATTTGTCCATTTTCTTACTAGACTGTGTGTGTGCATGGTGGGGACACACACACACACACACACATACCCCAGACAAGGAATCCTCCCTGATTCTCAACACCCTCAGCAAAGCTGGGTAAATGCATCACGGTAGATGCTCAAGGAGTGTTTGCTAAATGAGTTAGAATACCTACGACCTAAGGTGTGTGAGATCTGAAGGGAAAGGTCACAGGCTTTATTCTCTTTAATTAAAGCTGAGGCAGGTACCTTCTGTATTTCCCTCCACACCTTCCCTTCTCTCCTTGTACCATGAGTAGTATTTTTTCACCTTTTTCCAGCAAAGATTGGAAACTAGTTGCTCATTCAATGACTTTCTGCAGATGTATAGTTCGTAAATGTTGTGGCTATCCTAGAAAGTATAATGAACCTAATGATGTTTTCCCAGAAAATGTATAAATCCCTGATCTTGCAGCATTTTCACACAATCAGGATTTTGGATTCTTTATCCACCCACTCGACTCCAAGGAACTCTAGGCTTTAAAAAGCTGTGATAGAGATATCTTGTGTTTTGCTCTCTTAGCCAATAAGATTTGTCAAGCTTTATTTTTGGAAAAATTATTTTAGGATTTGTTTTCCAAATATATAAATATATTTTAATACAGAATATGCTTTTTCAAATGACACATGCTCTCTCATTTCTGATATGTTGTCCTAGCCTGTGGCCCTTCCCTTGAGACAGCAAATATTGCTGCCTCTGTTTCATTCTTCAGAAATATGTGTACAGATATACATAGAAGGGCCTCTTGTCGTTCAGTCTAAGTTAGGGTCCGAGGCAGGATGTGGAATCTGCTGCCTGGGTCTGGCTCAGTCCTAGCTGTAGAGGAAGCTGCATGGACTTACACTAGGACAATCATCAACAGCCTTTCATTTGGGAAATATTTACTGAGCTCCCACTATGGGTCACACATTGTTCTGGGCACTGGGGAATAGTAGGGAAACAAAACAGACAAGGTTGTTGGAATTTGTAGTCTAGTGGGACAAGGCAGAAAAGAAACAAGAATACAGGTTAGCTAAGTTAACTTAGTAGGCAAAACAATGACGACGAGACAACAGTGATGGAGTGGAAGAGAGTGTGGGAACGAGAAGTTTCGACGTTAGGAGTCAGAAGTCTCCCTGAAGAGGTGCCATTAGACATGAGACCATGGGCAAGTCTAGGGGGAAACAGTGCTCCAGGGATTGGGACTATCACGTGCAAAGGTCCTGAGGTAGGAATGATTTGGATGTGTTTGAGAAAAAGAAAGCAGGCCACTGTTGCTGCAACATAGCTGGCCAGAGGGTGGGAGACCAGGTTGCAGGTCATAGAAGAGAGCTGGGATTTTTAAACTCTGAAAGGAAATCAAGTCCTGAAAGGTTTAGGTAGGGTGACAAGTTGATCTAATTGACATGTTTTAAAGATTAGGATGAAAAAGACTAGGACCAATTTTATCACCTTTCCTCATTATGAACAGTTTTGACTATGGAAATGAATATATAATAAGGCAATCCATGATTTCTCATTATAACTCTCTACCAGTGGGGGAGAGCCAGGATTTCCATCCTAGGATGTCATAGCTGCCCAAATCAGAAACAAGCTCCGAGGTCTGGGTGGCTAGTGCCATCTTGCCTTGGGGAGCTGAAGGAATCTTGAGCCTTTTCAGGATACCGAAAGTTGCTGGGGACTGCCAGATGAGAGGATGCTGGACCTAGGACAAGGGTTGGGCAGGAAGGTGTGGGGGGGTCCTCAGCCCTCAAAGGAAGGCACCCGGGGCCTGTGGCAGGTGGACCAGGCAGAAGAGGAAATAAAGGCCACAGGCTGCCTCCTCTGTCGCCGCCTGACCCCTCCTCCTCTCCAGAGGGCCTTGAATGGCCTTTCTCCAGCAGCGGCCAGGCCAGGTGTGTTTGGAAATACCCAAACTCTGTCCTTCACGTGGCAGGAAATAAATGTTGCTGGGGACGCAGCGTGTGGGCTGGGGCAGGGTGTGTGTGTGTGTGTGTGTGTGTGTGTGTGTGTGTGTGTGTGTGTGGTTAGAGTTGCGGGGGTCAGAAATGCATCCATCCTGCAGCCATAGTTCCAGCTGCTCCAGGGGGAGGCGGCTCTGCCAACTTGCGTGAGTTCTGTGCAGAAAGAAAATGCAGATGGAGATGAGCGCGCATAGTGAGGCGCCGGCTGGTGTCTGGCCTAAGAACCCGTGGGGACCCTGGAGCCACGAACTGCGCTCCACAGTCCCTTCCCCCTGCCTCACCCCTACTCATCTTATGCCCAAGGCTCTCCCTACTACCCACGCCCTCCCCGAAATAGTTAAGTATCCTCCCACCAACTCCGACCATCTTTCCCCTTTCGCGACCACCCGCGGCAGTGGCGAAGGGCCCATTGAAGCGCCGGGGGCCATGCAGGGCGGCCCGCGGGCCAGCTTGGGGGCGGGGAATTCACCAGCCCCCCCCCCCCCCCCCCCCCGCCCTCCGCCCCCGGCCGCCGCGGCCCCAGCGGCCTCCGCGCTGCGAGGAGCGGGCGCTTGGACACAGGGGGAGTTGTTTGATTTGGCGGAGGCGGGGAGGCCGGCGGGGAGCGAGCGAGGGAGGCACGAGAGCCGAGCAGCGCGGGCGCCGGGCTCCAGGGTAGGGTCCCCGCGCGCAGCAGCGGCCCCGGGGCGGGGGCGAGGCGACCACGGGCGCCGGGGATGCCTGGAGGGGCCGCGGCCGAAAGGACACCCGGGACTGGACGGCCAGACCTGCCGGGCGCGCGGGCAGGTGCTTCGGCTTTTTTTTTTTTTTTCCTCCTCCTTTTTCCTCTGCCCCTTCCTTCCTCGCCCTGAAGTAAGATGAGCGTGATGCTGTGGCGCTGGGAACAGAATAACACCACCATGAAGCTGGTAAGGGTGGATTGCAGACCGCACCCCCTGGACGCTGCTCTACTTTTTAACCCCCCCCCCCCATCCCCTTTAGGAACTGGCCCGGGTGGTGGAAAGCCCCTGAAATGCATTCCGCACTTGGTATTTCCCTTATTGTTTTGAAGCTAGATTTCAGGGGAGGTGTGTGTGTTTAAACCAGGAAAGTCGATGTGTATATATCTCTGGTTGTGAGTCATTGAAGGGGGGTGGGACTGGGCTGCATTATCTCTCCGTCCCTTCCACCTACGAATTCCTGGAGCTATCTTGGATTGCACACGCTGGGATTGTCTCCTACGAGCAGGTCTGCGCCCTCACAGCCGGTCCCGGCACAGCGTGGTCCGCCTCTCCCGAGCCCCCATTGTGTCTTGATACTTTGGGGTGCACATGGCTATTGATCCCTATTGCAGTTTGGCTTGTCTGTGGGGAATACATGAGGCCCGAGTGACTGAGTATGCACCGCCTCCTCCTCCCGCCTCTCACAATGGCTTAGTTCTCTCTCAAGCTTGCAAAGAACCATCCAGGGTGCAGGTACTTTTTCCCTCCTCCGTTTTCAAAAATAACCGCCTATCACTCCCGGGAGAGCTGAGGATAGCAGGATTTTCCTTGCTGCCCAAAGAAGCCTGAGTTGTTTCTCCATCCCAAATAGGAAATGTGATCGGAAATCTCTGGGTTTTGCTTTTGTGAATTGTTTTTTTATCAGATAGTTTCAACTGGCGGGGACCATAATTCCCCCATTAAAGTCAGCCAGTGCTGTGGCCAAGTCGGTTAACCCCCTCGGATGTCAGTTTCCTTCTCAGTAAAAGGGGGCAAGTTCCCACCTTGTAGAACTAGTGCCAGGATAAGAAATCATATTTGTAAATTGCCTGGCATATAAAAAGGATTCAGTAAGAAGTAGGTATGATTAATAAACTGGAATGCATACTTACTGGTGTGAGGTCTTCAAAGATGCTACCAAAAAAAAAAAAGAAAAGAAAAGAAAAAGAAAGAAAAGAAAGTCACAGCAGCTGCATTGGATACCAAGATGCTAAATCAACCAAAGCTGGGTCTTCATATAATGAACATATTTGTTGGAAAAATGGCACCTTGCTTTTCATAATTCTTGTGTTATGTTTGGCCTGCCTAACTTTAAGCTACTATTTCACAACTTCATTTAATGTGCTGTAACATTAGCAGACGTTATGCACCTTTGCTGTACTATGTCATGATTCCAGCTCCCTAATCCTTTCCTGGAATCTTTCTCCAACCAGACTGGTGTGGAAGAGGCCAGAGTTTCACATAATTTCTCTCCAAGCTATACCCGAGATGCCACTCTAACAGGCAGCATAGGAAAGCTGGGTCCTGATCTGAACTGCATAGGGTCAGGTTGCCAAACCTAAATGCTTTTTTAAAAAGAAGAAAAAGAATGATTTGCCAGGCAGGGAAAACGTGGAGCCTCCCAGGGGATGGCTTCTGGAGCTTGGTGGCAGGTGGCCATGGTAAGGGCTGGGATGTCTTCTCCACTCCGATATTGCTGCCCGTTGAGTCTATGGAGGGAGGTTTCCTCAACACGGGTCAGAGGTCAGCCTTTATTGGGTCTGCCTGAATCTTTAGAGCTGTCTCACTTTTCAAATTAACTGTGAGGACCACCCAAGGTAGTTATGGTCCACCAAAATACCCTTTCCCCATGAAGTGGAGGAGGGGCTAGAGGAGCTCAAGCAACTGGGAAGCCCTGAGGGAGTAGCAGTTTCTGTCCCGTGTATCCCACTGCCCCAGAGCCCAGGCGGGAAGAGGCATGACTGGGTCTTGGTATCCAGATAGCCTCAGATATCCTCAATGATGAGCCTTGGCTTTTCTGTGAATGCTAGGAACCACTGATACATCATTAGCTGAAGTATCATTAATTTGCTTCTTGTTCATTCACTTATTGATTGATGAATTTACCCTTTATTCGTTGTGTGTTTTGTGCAGAGCACAGCCTTGGTGCCTGTGTTCGTTGTGAAAGATTTTGCTGGCAGATGATTCTTGGTTTGAATTCCAGCCTTGCCACTTACTAATCCCTGAATCAGTTTTCCTCTTTTGTAAAAGGCTGTTTTACAACTCTCTTTCCCCAGGTTGTGAAAAGATGAAATGGCATAATATAGGAAGATGACCCAGCATAGAGTTTGAAGCATGTTTGTCTATTAAATGGGAACTATCATTATTTTCTTCAATGGTAAATGAGACATGATCTGTCCCCACTCTACGTTGTACTGTTGGGTGAATGGTTGGTTCTTCTAATGGGCTCTGGGAAAACAAACCTTTCTTACCTTTGAATCATTAGTGGCCCTCAGCAGGAAGGAGCTCCCTGGGAACATCTTGGAAGTCAATTGTGTGTGAATAACTGCTCCAGAATGGGGCCCGAGGCCAGAGGTGGGTGCCTGAACTTTTATCATTGATGCACTTCAATAAACATGGAATCAGTTAACCCGCAGCTTGAAAATTCATTGTTTTGTTCGAATAGTAGAATTAAAGGTCTTGCTTCATGTTCTATTTTAAGGCTAATTGGATCAGAAATAAGGCCCAGAGTAATTAGAGGCAAAACTTGCATCTTTATGTGTTATCTCTGCAGGAGATTGTCAGAAATGCACCTGCCCACCTAGGAGAGAAGGCAGTAGCTGGTAGATCCTACATCTGTCCAAATCCCTTCTGACAGCATCACAGGCCTTTGATGAAAGTGAGAGGAGGTGACTGCCCAGGCCCAAAGCACCCACTGGGAGGGGATAAGCTTGGGGCACAGCCACAGAGCATACTGTGGGTGGTTCTGACATTCTTACCACCTTCCCTCCACACCCCAGTTCCCTTCTTTTAAATTCCTTGGACTTAGGCAGAGTAAGGAGAAACAATGAGGCCACTTCTGGAGCAGCTGGTATTATTTGAGGAGTGGTAGAGTCCAAGAATGGCAAAAGGAAAGGCACTGAGAGAGGCCCTCTGGCAGCCTGTGCTAATGCACGGAGTGCAGGTAGTCCAGTCAGAGAGACCTGCAGCCGGAGCTCTGCACAGGAGCCACTGCCCTGTGACGAGGGCCAGTTGCTTCACCTCCTCGATCTTTGGTTTTCTCATTGTAAATTGAGACTACAGCACCTCCCAGAATTACAGTAAAAATTAGGGAAAAAAATGTATCCAGATTTGAGCTCCGGGTTCTGCAATTAGTTGGTGGGCAGTGAATGGTTGCTCTTATGATGACAGGATGAACGAGTAGTGTGTGCATTTCTCCATGCACAGAGAAAAGACTCAACAGAAACATTCACAAAAGTCAATAGTGCCAAACTCTTGGGGGGAAGTTACCAGGACTGTTTCGTTTCTTTGTTTGTTTATTTGTTTTTGGTCTATACTTTTCCTTATATTCTACTTTTGTGCAATGCTCATATGTTACATTTATCATCAAGGAAAGTTTTTTTTAAATTACTGCTAAAATCATATTAATAGCTAACATGTATTGAACCTTTACTTTGAGCTTTATGTGTATGATTCTATTTCATCTTCTCTACAATCCTCTGAAATAAAAACTATTACTATCTCCATTATTCAGATAAAGAAATTAAGGCTCAGAGAGTTAAATGACTTGCCTAAGATTCCAGAGCTAGTAACTTTAGAAGTGCTGCTTCGTCTGATGGCAAAGGCTGTGCCTTGAACTGCTGTATCAGACACCCTGGATGCCTCCTAGAGCACTGCAGGGCCTGCTGCTGAGGTGGGTCTGCACGAGTGTGCAGTATAGACGCCTGTGCTCACTGCTGCAGTTCTCTCTGTGAGGGGCCTCTCTGTTCACTGCAATCCCCTCTTAGCCCCTTTGATCAGGGACATCCTGGAGGGAGGTGGAGAGGAAAGTGGGGATGGGTTGGGTCATCACCCTTCAGCATCTTGGAAAACACTTATGGGGGCTCTTCCTCAAAATGAAGGAGAAAGTGGCTCTGCATGAAGAATAATTGAGAATAATGATGATGAGGGAATGTGCCCCTGACCTTTGACCTTTCCCCAGAGAGGCATTGGTCAAAGACCCCCTGGGCCTGTCCACAGCCAGGCTAACAAGCAGATTAAAAGAGGTCAGTGGGTTAAAGGGCTCTGTCTGCTTCCCTGTAGTTATATTGCTCCCTCCCAAAGGCCAGGATGCTGTGGGCCCTGCAGAACTCCTGAGCTCCCAGGTGCTGTGTTTAAAAGACAAATGCTCCTTTAGCTTTTTTTTTTAAATCCCTAACTTTATGGAGGCTTAATTGCCAAATAAAAATTGTATATATTTAAGGTGTACAATGTGATGACTTGATATATGCATACATTATGAAATGATTCCCCACTATCAAACTAATTAACACATCCATCAGCTTGCTTCAGCTCTTTACATGTATAGACTGATTCTCATCTTAACAACTTCCGTTTTTTTTCCTGACTAAAGCTCATTAACACTCACATGAAAGTATTACCACCTTCTGCTAGAAAATAGCAGTCATTTCCACTCTCAGGGACTTCTAGGACTTTCTCCTGCTTTCCATTAATTGTAACTGGCATAGATTTGACCATCTCCCAGATACTGAAGTCATGTCCATTTTCTACTAATTCCCCAAAATCTCAAGGGCAAGAAGTTCCATTCTTTCCTTGAGAAAGCAGGTTGGAATATATAGGAATAGTTCCATATGCATTTAAGCTGTGGGTAATGAGCCTTCATAGCCTTGATGTACTTTTCTGAACTGAAACCAAAGCATGTGAAGAAGGTTTTCACTTTGGTTAATTACTAGGAAAATAAAGAAGGGAATATTGGGAGGGAAGGAGAGAAAGCCTCCGAAATTAGTAAGTGACTTCCTCTTAATGACATTTTGAGGTAACATATTTTCCTTCATTTTTGTGTTAATAGAGAAGTAGAGATTTATAATTGGTCCCTTTGGTGACCTGGCAGTGCTTACATTACTTATGCAATTGTTTTTTTGTGTGTATGAAGCCAGGAAAAAAAATTGTTTTGTTTCTGGCTCCTGTAATGTAATGCCAGCCACCCAGAAGGCATGTGGCTAAGCTTTTCTTCAGGGTCTCTAAGATTCTCCAGGACACATGGACCAGGCTGCCATTGTCTATCCAGCTGCCAGCCCAGAGATCTGGGCTGGGTGACCCAAGTGCTGTTCCCAAGGGTTGTTCTTTTTGATTCAGAGATTGTTACAGAAATGCTGGTTCTGATATAAGAGCAATAGCCAGGGAGGTGGAAAGGCAGTGGAAGAGCCTGACCTCCCACTAAGAATGGGTGTTAGAGTGAAGGGTTAGAACGAGTTGACAGATATCGTTTAAACAGGGTAACAAGAAGGTGTGACGGAGATATTTGGGTGGGCTGGGATGTAGTAGACGATTGCCCTTGTGACGCAAAATAATATGTCTGGTTATAACACTGTGGAGTGGGACAAGGGTAAGCACCTGCCTTATACATTATCTTTGTCATAGTGAGAGGTGAGCTGTGTGCTCACTGGGAACATGATAGGACCTGTGGAATCTATAGGAAATGAATCTATAGGAAAACAAGGCACTTTAAATGGGATTTACCAGCTCCAGTATGTTTACTGGGCTTAGGAAGGTGTGTATGTCTGTAGAGGGTCCAGGGGCGAGTCTTTTGTTTCACAGCTATAGCTTTGCCTATTTTTCTGGCATTGTTCCCAATGTGAAGTTTCAGGATTCAAGACTACCGATTTCTCGTTCCAACCTTTGTGGGATCCAGTCCACCGGTGGATGAAGTCCAACTCCTTTGTGGGATTTAAGGCCTTTTAGATGATAGCAGTGTTTTAGGTCTTCTTCAGCAGAGCTTCCACATAGAACCTGTTAGTTCCAATCAGCATGGTTGGCCCGGTCATATTCCAATTTCACGCTTCTTCCATCTCTCCATGTTATCGCCCCATCCTTTGAAGCTCAGATTGAGTCCCCTTTTTTTAAGAAGCCCTCCCTGACTTCTTAAAAGGAGGGCTTTTAAGCCCTGACAGGCAGTAGTGTGAACCCTCCTCTGATTCTCTAAGTCCTTGTGCTACTGGTGGATGTGGTATCTTTGCTATCAGACTTTGAACAGTGGCTTCATGCATAGATACTGGGGACAGTCAAACCCCCCTTCCCTCCTAGCTCTGCCGATGATCTGTGTGACCTGGGTAGAATCTTGCTTTATTTCTCTGAGCCCCAGTTTCTTCATCTGTAAAATGATGATGATAATCATTCCAAATTCAAGGTTGTTAGGGTCGTTTGGTAAGATACATGTATTTAGAGCAGCATCCAAGCACATAGTAAATGCTCAATAAATGTTAGCCATTGTCATAATGATGATGATCATGATGTTACCTTAATTCATCCAACACATTTATGAAACATCTTCTAGGAACTAGGGAATACATGAGTAAACAAAAAAGTTTTGTACCTATATTTTACTGGAAGAAAGAGGTAATAAGCAAAACATGTTACTTTTTACAGTGATGAATGCAATTAAGAAAAATATAGCAGGGTGAGAAGGATAGGGAGGAATGGTGGAGGTTACCTTTAATGTAGGATGGTTAAGAGGGGCTTTATTGGCCGGGTGCGGTGGCTTATGTCTGTAATCCCAGCACTTTGGGAGGCTGAGGTGGGCAGATCACCTTAGGTCGAGAGTTCAAGACCAGCCTGACCAACATGGAGAAACCCCGTCTCTACTAAAAATACAAAATTAGCTGGGCATGGTGGTGCATGCCTGTAATCCCAGCTACTCAGGAGGCTGAGGCAGGAGAATCGCTTGAACCCGGGAGGCGGAGGTTGCGGTGAGCCAAAATGGTGCCATTGCACTCCAGCCTGGGCAACAAGAACAAAGCTCCATCTCAAAAAAAAAAAGAGGGGCTTTATTGCAAAAGTGACATGAATATTGTGTAATAATAATAGTAATTATTATTATTATTAGTGACACTCCTTAGGCATTATACCAGGTGACTGTATAGTTTATTATCCCAACCAAGATACTTCTGAGAGTGAAAGGGAGTACTAATGATAATTGCATTCCCTTTGATCATTGAGATACAGTTGTAAATTGGTCCTGTCTTGGGCAAAGTTGCATTTATAGTTGCACTTGATCACTCCAAGTATAAGAGATAGTATGGTGTCAGACAGACCTAGATTCAAATCCTGGGTTCCACCACTATCTGTGAGATCTTGGAATAGTCATTTAACCTCTTTGTACCTCAGTTTCTTCATTTGTTATGCATACCTAATGGGGATTTTGTGAGAATTAAATGAGATAATGAAAGCAAAGCACTCAGTACAGGACCTGACACCTCATAAAGAGTCAACAGAAATTCATCATCATCATCATCAGATCAAGAGCAAGAATCACTCTTTTTGATATCTCTGTGCCTGGGAAGGGGTTGAGGATATACAAGGTGGATTAATGTTAGGGTTGGAAATTTACCTGAGCAGTGGACCTGGGAGATGAGCTGAATGATCTGCCAAGTAGTTGCCTCCATTCATTCTTACAGAATGTAAGACTCACACAATGTTTAAATGTTACCGATCGGGTAGGTGACTTCATGCTGGGGCAGCCACAGGAAGAGTTTGGAAAGTAGAGTCCAGGACTAAGAATTTTGGAATGTTAGTTCAAGAAGAGGCCCCATGACAAGTGGCCTGGAACAATCTACTTCACAGTAGAGGAAGGAAGGACCCAGAGAGCTGAAATGACTGGGCCAGGGCCTCATGGCCTGCAGCCTGTTTCAATGCATCTGTCCTTAACCATCCTGCTGACTGGCAAAGCAAAGATTATAAAGAGCGAGAAGAGAGAGCACTTAGAATTCCACCTGGAAAAGCCATGTTTCTTTGGAAATGGGCCACAGATGACGTAACCCTGCCATATCCCATTACCTGGTACTTGGCTAATCTTTGCATGAAACTTGTTTTGGTGAAACTTGAGCCTGGAGAAGCCAACTAAAGTATATTACTTTCTCAGTGTTGAATGCCTCCTAGACTTGGGATAACATTTAATCTAAAGAGTAAGGTGATATTTCCTGAGATAGCAATGAGTTCATGTTTTGAAGTTAAATGAGCTGAGTTTATTGCATCAGTTGGTTTTTTTTTTTTTTTTTTTTTAAAGCACTAACTGCAGTAGTAAATGTTCTGTCCACGGAGTAATGTCTGGCCACTGTATGGGGAGGAGTGGGAGCTATAGGCATGGTAGTTTTCATTCCTTAGAAGCTGTTTCACTGTCTGTCTTGTTAGGTACTATTCCAGATTTAAGTATATTTTGGCTTAAGGGGACCCCTATTTGAATAAATAGATTTCCAACCCCAGACAACTTGGGGACAAAAAGGTTTCTTTTACATTATCTTTCCTAAATATATGCTACATGCTTTCTGCCCTTTCCCTTCCCAAGGTGCTTATCACTCAGTAAGGATGACTGCACACCTACCTTATACCAGGCAAGGAGGGAAAAGGTTCTGTTCATAGACCTTCTTAGATAGCCAAGTTGGTCAAAAAAGAAAAAAAGGGCAAAGACAGGAATTTGGAGTTTATTGCATTATCTTCTTGACTTAATTCCCAAAAGTGTTTTAGATTCTAAAAATGTGAAGATTAATGTACAACTGAAATAGACTTCTTCAAAGAGGCAATTGGTGTTTCAAGGCCATCTACAGTGCAGTTCCAGGATGTTTCAGCTGCTAAGCCTATTATGTCTTCACAGTGGCAGTTGCGGTTAAAGTCCGCTATTCCATGCCACCACCTTACTCTCAGCTCATCTTGACCCTCTGCAGACACCTGCTTTAGCATCAACACTGGGAAGTCAGCACTTCAGTCTCCATCATTTTTGTATCCCCAGAAACAACACAGCTCTGGCACACACTTAAGTGTTCAATTAATAGAACAATGGTATAGTTACCATTTCAGTGTTTCGATATAGTGCAAAGTTGAATCACATAAAATGTGGAGTTGTTTACTGTAAGGTCATTGAGATTGCATACAGCTTCATTTGTGCCTTTAAACACAGTCACCCCACCAGTAAGTTGGGGCCCCATAAGAGTACTGATTTTTGCCAGGTCAGATTAGATACAGCTTCTCCTGTGGGAGAGTGACTTGGGTGTGGAGAAGGAAGCCAGAAATACTGATGGAGCTTTCTTTGGGGAATCCAAGTGGGAACCTGGGAGAGAGGGAAAAGGGGAGGAGTTCCCTTCCTTCCCTACATAGCTCCCTGCTGTCCAGTTTACAACATATTGGCTAGGGAGGCTGGACTAGAGGGAAGACACTTCTACAAGTTACCCAGCAAGAACTGTGTGCTAAGCTGGGTGTGGTAGCATGCACCTGTAGCCTCAGCTACTGGGGAGGTGGACGGGGGTGAGTGCTGAGTTGGGAGGATGTTTTGAGGCCAGGAGTTGAAGGCTGTAGTTCGCTGTATTTGTGCCTGTGAATAGCCACTGAACTCCTGCCTGGACAACATAACAAGACCTCATATTTTTTAAAAAGTTAAAAACAAAAGAAGAAGAAGAAGAACTGTATGATAACCACTCTGGGTGCCAGATTGCTGCATTTTTATTTTTTTTTGAGATAGTGTCTTGTTCTGACACCCAGGCTGGGGTGCAGTGGCACCATCATAGCTCACTGCAACCTCGAACTTCTGGGCTCAGGGGATCCTCATGCCTCAGTCTCCTGAGTAGCTGAGAGTATAGGTACACACCAACATGCCTGGCTAATTTTTATTGTATTTTTTTTTTTTTGGAGATGGGGTCTCAGCATGTTGCCGGGGCTGGTCTTGAATTCCTGGGGAAAAGGGATCCTTCTGCCTCAGCCTCCTAAAGTGTTGGGATTACAGACGTGAACCACTGCACCCAGTAGAGTGCTGCATTCTAAAGCAGGATATAGAAATCATCTAAAGGTTGTAGATTAAGCACTGTTGGAGATCAGAGGGAGGCCATTTGTGTAATGCATCGATTTCAGAAACAAAAAGAACTTGGTACAAATCATTGTGAGCCTGGGCAAGTTGTTTAATTTGTCTGAGCTTCCATTTCCCTATCTGGAAGATTGGTGGAGTCCTTTTCTCACAGGGATATCAGATATCTTTAAGAGGTGTGTATGCGATAGCATGATAGTAAACTTAGAGAGGTGCTGGAAAAGTCACCTCCTCTGAATTCAGACCCAGGAAGGATGGTTGTCCTTCAGGAAGCCTCCCAAATCTAGGACTTGGAGCTGGGCTGAAAGAATAGGCAAAATTTAGAGTGGGAGAAAGGGAGGGTCATAAATAAGGTGAATGGCAAGTATAAAGAGCCATACTTTCATGATTTTATGAAATTTCTTTCATAATTTAGCTAGCAGGAGGGGCTCATGAGTAGCTAGCTTTTCCTGGCTCAGAGAGAGCACATGTACTCTCTCCTCTTCGAAAGAACCTGGATGCCAGTCCCACATGTTACTTTCTCCATTCTAAGCAGTGTGGTTCCAAGCCCAATTTAGCATGAATATTTCAAATGTAATATGTCCCAGATGTAGAGCAAAGTAACCCCTCAAACTTTCCCCCTACCTCAGTCTTCCCACTTCTGTAAGTCTGGGTTTCTCAGCCTCAGCACTTTTGACAGTTGGGGCCAGATGACCATTTGTTATAGGGGGCTCTTGTGTGTATTGCAGGATGTTTAGCAGCATCCCTGGCTTCTACCCATTGTAAAATGTTTAGTAGCAACCCCCAGTCATGACAATCAAAAATGTCTCCATAAGTTTCCAGATGTCCCTGAGCGGGGAAAATTGCCCCGGTTGAGAACCACTGTAGTAAATGGTCCCACCACTTAACCAGCTGCACAAGCCAGAGCTTGAGGCGTCATCCTTGAGTCCTCCTTTTCTGCATTCCTTCATTCTAATAGCAAATACTTCTGTTTGAGCATCCCCAATAGATCTAAAGTCCAACGACTTCTCATTTCATAGACAAGGACACCTTCACCCTTCACTTAGAGAACTGCCATAATCTCCTAACTGGTCTCCATAGTTTCACTATTGCCTGCTTCCAGTCTGTTCTCCATACAGCACCAGAGAGCTGTCAAAAAAGAAATGTCACTGTGCCAGTCTGCTGCTTTAAGCACATGTCAGTCTGCTCCCTTCCCTCTCTCTCCTGTACCTCCTTTGGTTGCTCACCAGGCCCCAGCTGCACCATTCTTCCTCTTCTACCTTGAACTCACCAAGCTCATTCTCACCTGGGGGAGTTTGCCCATGGCATTCCCTTGCCCTGGAATGCTCTTCTCTCTTCTTTCTACTTGACTGGCTCTTATCCCTCAGAACTCTACCTAAGTGGAGCTCCTTCACGGAGACCTTCCCTGATCCCTCTGTCTCATGTAGGTACCCCCTGCAAAATCTGAGTCCCTCATTTTATCCCTTCATAACATCTATGCCAATTAGTAACTGTCTGTCTTCTTGAAATATTGCTGGCTCTCGTGAGGGCAAGAATCCTGCTGCAACGCTTTTAATGCAGCCCCACTGCGAGGCATAAGATAGGTGCTCAGTAAGTATTCATTTATTTGACTAAACCAACAAATGAATCTCTTCATCTTTCTTGAGGAAGAGAGATACCATTTCTCTAGTTTAAAATTGGTAATAGCAGACCTCTGGAATTATTCTTCCAATAAAATCAGTAAGAAGCTAGTTTTCTTCTTTAGCTTCTCAGTGCTGTTAGTACACTGCCTACTAAAGAGTAGATGCCCGAGAAATCACTGTTGAATGGATGAATGGTTCATACTTACGTAATAGTTTGTGAATGCTAAATAATGAAAATAAACAGATTTTAAGCAAGTATTCGAAATCCCAAGATCCATCCTTTGACCTTCTGAAACTTTCAGGGAGGGAAGGTTTGATTCTCCTCTTCCACTCCCAAGTCTAAGAGACTGATGCTATTTTCGGCCGTTATTGTTACTGTAGCTTATAGAAGTAACCGGAATGCGTACATGGCCTACTACATGGCCCATAGTACATATTCAGTAAAGATTTGTTGACTTGAATCAAAGCACTTAGGAAAAAGAAAAGAGAATTAGACTGGTTGGTGTACAGAGACGGTATATTCAGGTCTTATCGTGAAAATGAAATCAGTCAGCAGGTCTTGATTAGAGACAGACAAATTTCATATCCTGTGAGAATTTATTGTCCAGCGGAAGAGGTGACTTTGGAGAACAGGATAGCATATAATTGTGCTAAATAGCATGGCACTGTTTTGAGTATCTTTGTAGTTGCTTTGAATTAGTGCTGGGGCTTCCTCCCCCTTTCTGGACCAGACTCAGCTATAAGAAGCATGGAGAAGTAATGAAGATTTTTTACATTCTCAGACTGCTTTCTGGGAATCCTGCAAAGTCCCGACTTCTTCTCTGATTACCCTTCTCATGGCTGAGTTCAAGAGCATTTTGAAACGCGGACTTTGAATCTGGGAAAATGCTTTATGACCATTTTTATGACCTCAAAGCAACCCGCTAAGGCAAGTTATTTCCCTCTCTTTGCCAAGGGGGAAAAACCAAGGGCCTGGTAAATTGCCCAGGATTTCCCAGCCTCAGATGTTCACTTGCAGGCGGCTCTCATGCACCCGGCTGCATGCTGTCTCTTCCATTAGACATGCTTTGGCCGTTTGAGGAAGGGCCTGGTCAGTAACCTCAGCCCACATTTTCATGGATTTCATGGTCTTCCTCTGGAAGGAGGAAAGCCCAATTCAGAGAACCATATACTGTTAGAACTGCAAGTTTTCAAAACAGAGTTCTAGTCCAAACCAATCCTTTTATACTTGGGCCAACTGACATCCAGAGAGGGAAAGTGATTTGCTTAAGGTCACAGCCCAAAGTCTCTGACTTCCAGCCCAGGGCATTTTTTGTTCCAACACAGTTGTCTCTTATAAGAAGAGTGTCCTCAGCACCCACGAGTTTTTATTCTTAGAGATAGGGTAGTACAGTAAGCACAGAAAGGGCTCAGAGCAATTCCTTACACAGCGTAAGTGCTGTGTAAATGTTGCTTTTGTTGTTGTGAAACTGCTGCTTATTAGCTGTGTGACCCAAGACAAGTTATTTGATATCTCTGAGCCTATGATTCCTCCTCTGTAAGAATAACTCTGGTTCACCAGAATTGTTGAATAGATTAGAGATTATGTGTATGAGGCACCTACCTGCCTGTATAGTAGGCTCTGAGTAAATGGTCACATCTTTTACTGCCCCCCAAGGTGTGAGGCAACCAGCACATCGTGCAACACCAAGTCGCTAACAGTTGTTCCTTTCTGTTTGCAAAAGGGAGGAATATTAGGGCTGGATCTGCTGCTACTTCCAGGGAAGACCTGCAGCTTCAATTACTTTTTGCTTAAAAGGAATATTGCTTGTTTTTTTTTTTTTTATTTGTTAGCATTTATTGGGCACTTACTAGGTGGCAATCACTGTTCTGTGCCTTTACACACATTATGTAATTTATCTGCACAACAGTCCCTATGATGTAAGTGCTATTATTATCCTAATATGATAGATAAGGAAACTAAGTCTCTCAAAAGATGATAATTTACCCAGAGTTAGTTAGTAAGAGGGAGAGCCACAATTTCAAACCCAGAACAATCTGGCTTGAAAACTGTACCCTTAACCATTCTCGGCCAGGAAATGTACCAGGCCCTGGTTGCAGACAAGTCCTGCCCAAGTGGACATCAATGACATCAAGGACAGCAGAGGAGGATGGAGCACCTTCCCAGGTTAACCATTACCACCTCACCAGCTGCCAAATGGCAAGAGGGCAAGGCGTTGGAACCGCATCTTTGAGCTCCTCCCCTTCCCTATCCAGCCCGCCCCTTGTACTGCACCCACCCAATCTGCTGGGGCCTCTGAACAGGTCAAGCCCGCCAAGTTCCTTTCCTTTCCTGGCCCAGGTGTGGAGCCCCTGGGGAGCACATGCTGGCATGACAGGAAGAAGCTGTGCCTGAGAGCTGTTCAAAGGAGCATCTTAATCTGCACATGAGAGAGACGTCATCCCATTGCTGTTGGTAAATACACTTGGTAGCAGAATTGGGGTGCTGCAGAGTTCTTCTCTCCCTAAAAAGAGTTAGTTCCACGTGAGAACATCTGTGACTGGTTGCCTTTCTCAAGCTTGGTAAGCACTTGGGGCAAGCCGAGTGTTTGGGTTGGAATCTCAGACCATAACCATCCAGAGAGTGGGCACTCAGTCTCCCCAGAAGAAAACCTGGCAGAAGAGGAAGGCAGCAAGGTGTGGGGAAAGCATAGGACTCATTCAATTTCAGCTTTGCCAAGCACTGCTTACATGGCTCTGGGCCTCATTTACTGGTAGCTATATGGTAGACATGTGTGAGCATAGGTGCTAACAGAGTGCCTGGCCCTAGGAGATGCTTTGCAATGTTCAGTTTCTTCCACCATCTCTGTGCAGCACCAGCGCTGGGCCCGCATGAGAGGACTGTCCTGGGCATGGTGGGGGAGAGGAGAGTGATTGTTCTGCACATGTGGGACAGTTTATATACCTTTATAGACATGCATGGCAATTTATATACCAAAGTGGTGGTGGGAGGTAATTAAATTTAGAGATTGACAGGAGATCCTCTTTTCTGCATGTCTTTCCAACACACATATACTTAAGTACAGGTCCCAGGCTTTAGGAGCTCTGTGCCAGTGACATTCCTCCCTGTCATGGGTCCCTTTGCCTCTCCCTTCTCCATAATTTTTTCTGGAAGTCAAAGCTCTCACTGCCAGGGGGATTTTGTTCTAAGTAGTGGGGGGCATTGCCCCCTCCTCCTGCCCTCCGAAGGGTTTGGCCAGCCCATTGGCTCCTCGTGCCAAGCCTGACACCCTGGTCTGCTGCAGGGGAGAGCACTCTTTGTAAATCAGAGTGGTTTTTCTGAGCCCACTGAAGATCCGTGTCCTAACTGTATGCACCTCACGCTTCCAGAGGGAAAGAGAAAACCTCTATTCCTCCCCGCTGCTGTGACACTGCTGCTCTTTGAGGAAGCTGGGAGGAAAAGGCCTTCTCTGCAAACCTGCCAGCAATTACAGAACTCACTCAGACTCTGCCTGGATGCAGGCTCTGGTTTATGTCTCCCTTCGGGACATCTCTTCTGCTTTATTTGAAACTTCCGGCTTCATTAATAGGTACCCTTAATACTCTTATCTCAGCATGCCTTCTGGGTTTACTGAAGCATCATGCCAGAGCACATTCTTCCTTGGAAGTTACAGTTTGTTCTGGGGGAGGTTTTAGGTGCTTAACTTTGAGACTTGGATTGTGAGGGATGGGGGATGGAGGGAAGGCAGTGGAAGACAGGGAGCGCCTGACAGCTCAGTTTTGAGTGAGCCATTAAAAAAAAAAAGAGTCTGGGTGCAGTGGCTCATGCCTATAATCCCAGCACTTTGGGAGGCCGAGGTGGGTGGATCACCTGAGGTCAGGAGTTCGAGACAGCCTGGCCAACATGGCGAAACCCTGTCTCTACTAAAAATACAAAAATTAGCTAGGTGTGGTCGTGGGCGCCTGTAATCCCAGCTACTCAGGAGGCTGAGGCAGGAGAATTGCTTGAATCCAGGTGGCAGAGGTTGCAGTGAGCCGAGATCATGTCATTGCACTCCAGCCTGGCAATAGAGTGACACTCTGTCTCAAAAAAAAAAAAAAAAAAGAAAGAAAGAAAGGATGGATGGAGGTGCTGCCCTGGATTTGTCTCAATGCATGTATCATAAGAGCTGGTTATTGTCGAGTTTGAAGATGTCTTTTGTTTTCCATCTCTGATTTAGAGCTATTGGATATGTGTATAATCGTCTTAACTTTTATGATGATTGAATTTAGAAAAGCCAATCAAATCAGCTAAAATTCCAGCCAAGTTATAATGTATTCACTGGGGAAGCATTGATTCAGTGCCAAGCATGCCCAGCACTAGCACTCTTTGTCAACTGCTTTTCTTCACTTCCTTCCGTCTCTGCTGCCGTCACCTGGCCTGGGCCTCTTGCACCTGGACTGTTCCAGTAGCCTGGGCTTCCTGCTTCTGCTCCCAACCCTGCCTCTCTGTTCGTTCTCCCTATAGGTGGCCAGAGTGGCCTATGGAAAACTTAAATCAGATTGTGTCATGCCCTGTTTTAACCTTTCCCTTGCTACTCAAGGAAACATAGAATAAAATCTGATTCCCCTGTCCTAGCCTGGAGTGCCCCGTATCATATGGCCGCTGCCTTCCTCCTGCCATCATCTCAAGTTTCTCGTTTCCTCAGCCACAGGCGCCTACCTCAGGGTCTTTGCCTTGGCTGTTCTGCTTTTCCAGAATATTCTTACCTGGCTCTTCACATGATGCTTCCTTCTCATTTTATCCTCAGAGAGGCCTCCGGGACCCCCAACCACAGTGCCCACTTCAGTCCCTACCTCATGTCTACCACACACTTCCTTCAGGGTACATCACACACCGAAATCGCCTCGTTTAGGGGTATGTTTACTTGTTTATCATGTGCCTCACTCAACTTGTAGATGAGCCCCATGACATAGGGACATGTCTGCGTTATTTTCTACTGAATTCCTGGCACCTCACAGAATATCTGGTTCAAAGGTAGGGCCTAATAAATATTTGTCAAATGAATGAATGACAAATGACTTGAGCAGGGTCCTCTGAAAAGGAACACCTGTGCTCGGCATTGTAAGGAGGCTTTCTTCTCACTCCACCTAAGCCAGCGACGGTTCCTCCTCCGCCTCAACTGTTGTTAGGGTCCCACACGCCATATATCGTTGTCACGTTGGTTATAATGTATCATCTTTCTCACTTCCTCTCTGAGATCCTGCTCTTATGGGTAGAGATTCCAGTCTCTTACATCTTTATAGCTGCTGAAGAACCCAACTCATATCTTATAAAACAGGTGTGATCCCACCCTTCAAAAACTGTTTTAAGTCAACATGGTATTTACAATGAATATAACAACTATTTTCCCCAGAAGGCCTTTTCCCTTCTCAAACATTCTAGGATATATTTTGTGACATCTGAGCTAAAAATGACCATGGTAGTTCCACAGAGAATGTAGCTTCATCTTGTCCTGTTAGCAGTGAGTTACTTCCTTGGCTTTGTTCCTAATCTTTCCTGTTATGCCCTCTTGTGATGGGTTTAGGGGGAGGGACCTAAGTGCCAGTAGCATTTTTATGGGATGTCTAGAGAGAAAATGCCAACCTCCTTTCCCTCACATAATTGCGAATTTGTATTCTTGAGGTAAACTTACCTCTGCAGCCATGGCTCTGTGGCTTTTCCCAGTTAATATTCATTTATTTGAATAATTTATTGCAAACCTTTCCTCTCCCTCAACTCCAGGAATGTATATATCTCGAAAACTGCATTTAAAGAAAACAATTGCAATAAAGACAATCATTGAAATTAATGATTTAACTTAAAAGGCCTGGTGGCATCTTTCTGCCCTACTCAGTAGTACCCTGTGGAGTAGGCATACTCAGTGGCTTCCTTTCCCAGGTACAGGAGTGCAGGCAAACAAGCTTGAATAACCTGTCCAGTGCCACAGTCTGTGCAAGGCTATTGAAATTCCTGACTCTTTCTAACAGTTTTCCTGTAAGACCAAACTATTCCCAAGGGCCTGAGAAGAGAAATGGGACAGAAGTTATTTAAAATGAGTTGTGAACATTCTCAGAGCCATCTCATACTGCTGTCCTGATAAGCCAAATAGATTAGATATTTGGAATTCCCCAGAACATTTATTTGTAAGATTTGATTTAAGTCAATGTCACCCAAGCTTATCATTCTTATGGCATATTTAGAATTTTTGCCATATTTGCCTACCACTTATGTCCCTTATTTACTTATTTCCTTCAAATTGACTACCTAATCTGTATAAATTTAAATAAAGAGGAAACAAAATATTCTAATGGTAAATGCGAAAGCAGTATTGGGCAAAATAGAAGGTAATCATAAAAATAAATATATAGCTGTTAAGATGTTCACCAGTGTACAGTCTGAAATCTTATAAATTATACCATAAGTAGTTCATCTACTGCAGTTTGTGAAACAGAGATTTATAAAGTAAGGCTAACCCTTATTGATCAGAGAGAAAGGAAGACAGGGGAATGGGAAAGTGAAGGAACTACTAAAGTTCACATAATGGTCAGAAAGTTTTAGTCTAACACTTCGTGATAAATTTGCCTCCTCATGTTGATTGGAAAGTGTGATGAAGATTTGTCTCAGTGACAGATCTGCCTTTGTCCTTCCAGTTTGCCATGTGGTTATTTCTTTGCCCAGCAAAAGGTTTTGAAGATACTTTGAGCCCTCCTTGGCGATAGGCATGATTAGGCAATATATACTTTCATTTGTCAGTTCCACAGACTGTAGTGGCTTTGAGAAACCCATTTAGGTTTAGCTGGCTCCTGAATGAAAATGAATCTGGATTCCTCATGGACTCAGGTAGTGAGCAGCTCCTAAGAGTATGGCTAAGCACTAAACTGCATATATATAATGTGTTATGTAGTTACTGAGTTTAAGGAGCTAAATAGTAAATTAGGGAATTCATCAATGGGGGGATAGTCCAGGAACTAGGAACCATTTTTGGTACCTCAAACAAGAAGAGATCTCATACAGGGAACTGGATACTTATAGAATTTCTGGAAGAAAAGAAATGAGAAGTTACAAAGAACAGAAGTTAGATCTAGGGGTGCTCAGCTATAGTAGTTTGGCCTTGAAACCAAGAGTTCAGCCAGACCCTCCTAATATGTATTATTACAGCAAGAAAGGGGGCCTCGGCCTCACTCCTCATGCAGGTGCACCTTATTGACAGAACCCAAATTAAACAAACCTGTCTGCCGTCATGAGGGCTTGAAAATCCTCAACCTTCTTTATTGTGAACCCTTTCTTGGTGCCATATATTGTACTGAAAACGTTTTACATGCAGTAATTTAGTTCTTCATCTGAATGTTATTTCTTCCCATTTTAGCCTCAGAGAACCTAAGTAATCTTCCTCCCTGACAAGGTCACACAGCTGTTAGGCAGCTGAGCCATAATGCTAAACACAGGTCAGGCTGACCCTGAAACCGGTGTGCCCAGTCGCTAAGCCACACCACCTCTCTGTGGAGGGAAGGCTGGTGGAGATAGATTGGTAGCATTGTACAACTCCATCTCTGACTTTTTCTCATCCAAACCTTACTAGCACATGCCCCTACACACCCCGAGCAGAATTCTGCGAGATCTAGATTAAGCCAATTTTGTTCTCTTCTTCCTGTGGCCTTGCTGGTACTTGCTGCTTGTTACCATGCAGCTGAGATTTGCACACTTTCTCTGATTAGGTAGTCTCCCCATGGCTCTATTGTCTCTTGGCACTCGGCATGCATTTCGTTCCCCACTTTGCTTCTTCTCCATCCCCTCCCATCTCCATATTGCTGAACCCAGGTGAGGCTGAGTCCGGGATATGATGAGTTCTGAGTGCCAGGCTAAGGGTGCTGAACTTTATCTCAAATGGTATGAGGGGTCACTGGCCCCTCACATGGGTTTGAGAGCCAGAGAGAGAGTGATGTGATGGAGGCATGTAGAGGATCGAGCAGGAGAATGTGGGCCTGGTCGGCATGAGAAAAGGCCAGAATCAGAGAGCAGCGAGGAGGCAAGAGCAGTAGATGAGTCCCCCCACTTCCCCTCCACCCCTCCTGGTCTTTATTGGCTTTTCAAAGAGCATGAACTCTTTCCCTAACAATTCCTGAATCTCAGGTGGTTTTAGGCTCTCAGTTTGGCCACCAGTGGTTTTATTGTCTATTGGCATTTGCCATCCATTTCAGCTGTAGTTATGTTCTCCATCTTCTCCCATCCCCATATTGCACAGTTCAGAAGGCTAAGACTAGGTTCTTTCTGAAAAGCATTTTCCTTTCACTTGTGGAGAGTTTTGATCTTAGGCTATTTCCAAGGGTCAACTTGTAAATGCCATTCATTCTCTCTTTTTCTTTTCTGTGCTATTTTTTAATGCTTTGATCATGATATGGAAGATTTGATTGACCTTCTGACCCGAGATACTCTGGTCATGACAGTGAGTGGGAGCAAGCCAGCTTCTGTGGACACAGACAATGAGATGTGGCAGCTCTGGTTGGAACGAGCCAGTTCTAGGACAATGGATGGATTTTTGAATTCAGAAATACCTGCTTTGAATCCCTACTCTGCCACTTTGTGTGGGGAGCTTACAGAATGTGGGGATCTTTCTTAGCTTTCCTGGGCACCAGTTTTCCCTTCTGTACAGGAGGGATAACAGTGGCCCTCCTCAGGTGGTCCTGAGGACTCAATGAAGTCACCGGTGTAAAGCTTTCACCATGATGGGCATTTGTATGGTATGAGTTCTGGAAATACTTTTCACCTTTCCTTTTCAGCTTGTTGGGATCTGTAGGAGATGGTTCTGATCAGCTTAAGTCAGTTGATGTTTGTCTGATGATTTAGCCTCTAGGGCTTTTCTTTCCTAGTGGCCATGGTGTGATTCCCTCCCTCTGGTCTCTAGTAAAGGCCTCAGCATAGACAGACACACATTCCAGACCCACCCAGGAGAAGACCAGTGAGCCAACCCAGATCACAGTTGTCTCCCAGTGAATTGAAGTCCACACCAAACACCAGTTGATGGTTCATCTAGGAGATGCAGTGTACCTACTCAGTCCAGTTAAAATGTGTCTCTTCTTTCCTGTAATAGACAGAAGTGCACTCCCTTCTCACCAAGAGAAGTGCTCAGACATGACTGCTTGACTGCTCCAACTTCTCTGCCAGTGCAGAGAGCTTGAAGCTTTTGCAGTTCTCCAAGCATCTGGCCCATCTTATCTAGATGACATTTGGAATTTTAATCTTCTAGTTATGGGTTTTCATAAATCTAGTTTGAAATCATCACTGCCAATCTCCTCTGCTGTGGGAAAATGGCTTTAAAAAGATGTGGGGAGGGGATAGTTTGTGCATGAATGAAGATGACGAGAAATGACACTTGTTGTTGGAAGGGAGGCTGGCCACGGGGAGCCCTCATGCTTGTTTCTGACTGTGGATAAAGTACTGCTTTAGTTTAACTCAACTTTGGAAGCCTGAGTTGGGGTTTTGGGGATCTACAACTGATACTGTGTCAAATACTGTGTCAGATGCTTTACATGGGTTATCTCATAGCTGCCTTCACGTGTACCCATTTTACAGATAGAGAAAAACTGAGGTTCAGATATATTAAGTAACTTGCCTGGTGTTACCAAGTGGGTGGTGGAGATTTTAAAATCTAGGTTTAGCTGACTTCAAAGCTTGTAGTTTTCCTGGCAATGCCTGACTTCGACCTATGAATCTATGGACTCTTGGAAACAAAATCCCTAAATGTACGGATCTGAAATATCAGCACTACTCCAGTCAGTATTCTTGTAACCCCTTTAACACACATCCCCTCCACTCCGCTCAGAGGAAGTGCACTAGGTGATTAAGGAGAAGAGGTGAGTAGAGGCTGGGTCCTGCAAGACCATGCCAAGGTCTCAGGGGCTGGGACTTTATCTTGAGGATAATAGGATGATATTGGAAGTCCTAACAGAAGAGTGGCATGAAGCAACTTCAGCAACTATTGAGGGCCGACACTAGCAGACGTGCCTTTTCCCGCTGATTGATTGAAAGCATTCTTATGCCCGCATGAATTCCAAGAAACCCTACTGCTTCATCTTCAAGAACTCCGGGGATTCTGGGCCCACAGGTGGGGAACTGCCAGCATAGAACATTTTCACAGGACTGAGAAGGGTAAGGAAGAGTGAAGAGGGCATTCCAGATTACAGATCTTCACTGAGTTAGTTCTACAATTGCTGAGTGTTGTGTCCCTGTCACCAAAACCTGCTAAGAAGCAACAACCCTAAATGAGTAGACAGAACTACCCAGTGGGCAGATAGCGTGAGATTTGGAATCAGTTGCCCTGTACAATGAATCCGGTATCTCCCAAATTAGGTGCTGGGCTGCAACTGGCCAGGACGCCTGTTATAGTGGTGCGGGCAGGGGTGGGGGGAGGGTGGGTGACAGGGTGAAGAACTGCTGGTTCAGAAGCTCCTGGGCAGCCCTTGAGCTTCAGAAAGTCTGTAACCTGCCCCTGCCAGGACAGTCCAGCATTTACTTGTTTTTCCTGCAAAGCATATGCAAACTGTTAAGGGAATAGAGTCCCAAGTGCAGTACAGATAGTGAGGTCAAGTGTGCGCGTGCTTTTCAGAACCCAGCCCCCCACACACCCGCCCTGTTCTTTCCTTTCTTTGCCTCCCCCTTGCTATATTCCACATATATTGGTGGGGACAGCAGAGCCCTGAAGGACTCTACTATATATGGACTTAAGTGACTTTCATTAGTTAGGAGGCTGGAATATGCTCCTTTTCACAAGAGTAATTTGATAGAGAAATTATTTTAACTGTCCCTGGGTTTCAGCCCAGGGCCGCAAACTTGAATAGGAAAATGCATCTTGGCAGTTTCCTGGAGCTCAAGGGAGCCCCTCATCTTCTATTAAATTGACACACTTTGTTTGATTAATGCAGGTATGACATTAGTGATGGTTTCACAGTGCTTCTGCCAACCTCTTCTATCCATCGCCCCCACTACACCTCCGTCATCCCCACTAGCTAGACTGATGTTCCTCCCTGCACACTAGAGTTGGCTGTCCTCGCTGGCAGTTCTGTATGGGGAGAGTGGGGCTGGGCTCACTTCTGACAAGCCTGGGCTTTGTGGGGTTCTCTGGATATTCTAGCACTTGGGGAGCAGCCCACAGTCTCACATAGAGAGAGGATTCCAGTAGGCTTTCAGGAGGCCAGGCAAGGCTGCCCCCTTCTGGGAACATGTATGGGGTTCATAGAAGTTTTCAAGTCTCTCATGGTTTGAGAAGCAAGAAAAACTTCATTCTCTTCAACATATCAGATGTAAAATAATTCTTCTTCCCATTTCTAAGTAGACACCCTAGGACCTGCTCAAAAAAATCCCTCTCTTGACCAAATCATGTTACTCTGAAAATCTAGGTTCTGAATGAATCTTAAACCAAATTATCTTGAAATGCAAGCTTAGTGTGCTCCAACTTGATAGCTTGGCGATTATTTGTTTTTCTAAAAAGAGAGAAAAAAAGGAGAATGGGTGTGGGTGTGTGTGTGTGTATGTTTGTATGCATGTATGTATAGATACATATGTGTATGTGTATGTATGTGTATCTTTTGGGAACTTTTGTGCTTTCATTACACCATGTTTAAAATGTGAAGGTGTGTGGAAGCAACATTGGGCTCTCCAAAAACCTGGGATCCCAGTCTGGTCTGTAGCCTTGGGTCATTTATGTAAGCTTCAGAAAATTTCCCCATCCTAGACAAGGCATGAGGCCAAATGAACAGTAGGTCTTACCTCAGGACCCAAATGTATTCCTTAATTAGTTCCTGATAAGTTTCCTCATGAGGTTGTTAGGACTGAACATTTCAGAAGCAAGCACAAAAGATAACTTTATTTTTTTAGGGAGGTTTTGTATTTTAACCCCTGAAGTAACCTTATAGTTTATTTTTCCTTGTCTAATTACAATCTCCCAACTTGCTGACAGTTCACCTTTGAAATGAGTCAGCTTTGATCAGGGATGTGGCAGCCAGACAGGTCATTTTTACTGTCTGTGACTTAGTCCAACCAGTTTGGCAACAGCAGGACCCCATCCCAATTTAGGGAATGGAAAATGGTAGACACAAAGTCAGTCCGTGGTGGTGCAGCCTGCTCCCTGCCTGTGGGCAGCAGATTGCCTCTCTCCTCTTTGCACTGACTGACTGGGTCTCCCAAAAGGCAGAGTCCTTTGCCAGCCCTCTGCTGTCCTCCTTGGGCACCTCTCCCTTTGCTGTGTCCTCTCCAAGCCCAGCATTGCTTCAGATTGCTAAATGATACAAAGTGCATCCTCATTGCCTCCCACTTTCCTTTTCCTCTTCCCTCTTTGAGACTTACGTCTCCCTGAATCTTTTTCTTTTCAGTAGAGCAAGGCAGTTTCGGCCTCCACCTGAAAGTGGAAGTATAGGGTCAGGCACATGGACCTCCTAGCCCTGAGGATCATGAGCCAGGCTAACACCATTAGGGACTACTTTCGGAGGATGTGGCTGAGCTGGAATCTGCCCCCATCTTCTGGAGGCACGGTGACAAAGAAGGGCAGCCTCTGGCTGAGTCTGAGTTCAAATCCCGGCACCATCACTTATTAGCTCTGTAACCTTGGGCAAGTTACGTCACCTGTGAGCTCCTATTTTTTCAAAATGTGAAATTAAGGGGATAATAGTCTTGAACTCCCAGGGCTGTTGTGAGGATTCAGTGATAAGTCCATATAAAGCATGTAGTATGGTGTATGCCACATAGTATGTGCTTAATAAGAGCTAAAATCATTGCTTTTAATAATTATAATTGCCGACCTCATCCATCATCACCTTTGTCCAGAGGAGAATAGCCAGGGTGGTGAGAGAACAAAAGCTTTGTTCTACGAAGAGTATTTATAGGAATTTGAAACTCTTTTATGATATTATGACTCATGAAAGAGACACTATGCCACCTTTTATCTCTGAAGGGCTAGAAGGATTAATCACTGGAGTTCTTCATCAAACTGAGACCAAAATTCAATTCAGTGGGAGGAAGAGTCTTCTGAGATTAGTGCCAAATGGCTCTTATAGGAGGTCGGAAGGTCTTTACCCCTGGTAGTTTAGGGAAACTTGGCATGGAGCTTGTGCAAGGGATTCATGCATCAAGGAAGAGTGGGATTGGGCTAGAGGGCTTAGCTGGCCTCCTCCATTCCCAGAATTCTCTGATTCTGGGTTCCAGGAGGGCCTGTGCTCTTTTTTCTAAAGAAAGACCACCTAGAGGAATATGCCACACTGTATAGCAACTTTATGTGATTGCTGAGGCCTCCCCAGCCACCTGTGATCTGTGAACTGGCCTCTTGTTCTTGCATCTTTTAAATAAGTTAATGTCCATGCTCTTAATTTTGGTTTTGAATGAGTTATTATTTCTAGATACTTAAAGCAATCAGGCCTTATAGTGCCAGTATTGGTTAAGAATAGTATATCACCAAGGCAGGAGAATCACTTAAGGCCAGGAGTTCGAGGCTGCAGTGAGCTATGCTCATGCCACTGTACTCCAGCCTGGGTGACAGAGTGAGACCCTGTCTCTCAAAAAAAAAAAAAAATTACATCAATGTTTTTTCATCCCGGAGAATGGTTTTGTGGGGATGAGAGAGTCAATGGGGACAGGCAATTTGCAGGACCTCTGTTCTCCCACACAAATCAGCCTTCTAGGAAAGCCTCAGATGCACAAATTTAGAATGTATTTTCTTTCCCAAGAAGCCATTAACCCTAACTAGGAAAAACAGACAGAGGGGAGCAGCTGCTTCCTCTCTGTTATAAACAGCCATTTTGATCAGAGAGAAGGCCTCCTTTCCATTCCTTTCCAGGTTTGTCATGTTCTTGCACAGAGACAGTTGTGTGTTCCAGGCTGGGATTTATTTTCACCAGCAATACAGATGTTTCTGCTCTTGTGCAAAATTTCATTAAAGTTCAACCAGTGGTTTACTGTGGGAGGAGGCTGCCAAGGTTAATATTTCTGCAATGCATTCCCTTCTGTTCATTCTTGGCACCAAACTATTCCCAGGTGGGCATGTTGTGCTGGTGCTGTATATCAAAACTACACAACAGAATCACCCGTGCATCTGTTGAACTCAGGTGGAGTCTCTGATCACACAGAGCGCATCAGCTTTGTCTTGAAAATGCAGGCAGGAAGATATTTCCTCTGGTGAGTATCTGCTCACCCTTTAATGCCCTTTAGCAGAGAACGCCTCACACTGCAGACGTTGCCTTAGGGGCCAAGAAAGCATTTGGCAGCATGAAATGCTACATCCTTCCAGTTTTCCCACTGAAATGGTGGGAGCAGAGCTTCAGATATGTGTTCAAATCCTGTCTGTGGCTTAGGCAAGTTACTTACCTCTATAGAGTGTCAGTGTCTTCATCTGCAAAATGGAATTAGTCATCCCTGCCTCATAGGATATTGTGAGGCTTCATTGAGTTGCTGCATATAATTAATTGAGATAGAGCAGAATGCCCTGGGGCAGGGAAGGTGCTTGTGAGAGGAAACTGTTAAATGAGCACTTGGGGGATTCCCCCAATGGTAGAGGGTAATGTATAGTCCAGGGAAGCCCCTCATTCTTCTCCCTGCTTTTGCAATAGAAAAATTCTGCATGCAGCAGAACCAGTTCTTCTACCTGAGAGCTTGGAAAAGGCAAGTTAAAAGTAATAGCAATCTGACTTGTTTGACATGTATTTCCTCTGCCTCACCCCATCTGTGGCTTATCGAATTGGAAAGTGGTCAAACAAACATGGTCTTTGTCTAGGAACAATTGGCAAGGGTAGGGTAGAGCTTGAAAGGGGTGTGGCTAGGATTAAAGGTGAGACAAAAGTGATATGGTATAAGGTGATCTGTGGCCAATTTGCTTAATGACTTTTACTACTCACTTTCTGAATCCAGGTCTACTCATTAGGTCAGTGAGAAGAGCCAGACCTCATGCACTTAAGAGAGCGGGTGTGTGTGTGTGTGTCCTTCATGTCTCTGCAGATTTGTAGGGTCATCTGGTTAAAAATAGATAATGTTCATACTCGTTTTATAAGTCTCCATTGAAGGAGGGAATATGGAAAAAATTGTTCATTTTCAATTACAACTTCACCAAACGTATGTCTGGTTATCTAGGATTATTTTAATCAGTACTCTTTGTAAGCCATCCCTCTCACAAACCTCAGTGCAGTGGCAATTACAGTTCCCAACCCCAAGTCTTGCAAGATATCTAAGTGCTGAATGAATCATCAACAAGAGACAGTCTTTTTTAGTTCGTTTGAAATGCAGGGTGGATCTTATTTTAATCTTGAGAAGGTCAGTTATCAGTGGTTGAATCTGTGGATGGTCTTGTGGGAGGAGCATTCTGTTAATCAGCGTATTGTGATAACCAGGACATTCCATCTCCTGGCTGTGTTGAATGACAATGACATAGTGGATAATGTGTTCCCTTGGTGGTTTCTTTGTAATCCATCAAATCTGTCCATTCTTCTGTCTGTCCTTCCATCCATCTATTTATCCATCCATCCATCTGATAAACATTTATTGGCACTTGAGTTGACATGAAACTTACAAGGGGATATAGAGATAATGATCATAGATCCTGCTGTTAGAGACTTTAACATGTGAAATAGGGGATAAGATATGTAAGAAACTGGATGAAAAGGCCAAGGAAAATTTTGGGGTGAAGAGTGGCATTCTAACCCAGTGCTTTTTGAGAAACCCATAGGATCCCAGTTTATGAAGACTGTGGATTCCCACTGCAGGAGTAAAAGCCCAGAGGCTGGAAAGAGGTGGTTCTTTATGAGGAATCACCAGTAGTTGAATTGGGCTGAAGTGAAAGGGAGGAGTGGGAAATCAGGGCACCTGCTTAAGTGGCAGTTCTTGAAAGTCAAGTTAAGGAAGTAGGACTTGGTTCCGTAGGTGCTTGGGAATGGTTTCATGGCAAGGGTGGCCAAAGGAAGACTTTCTGGCCCTCATTTGAATCTGGATGCATGCTGACAGATTCTGACAGGTCTTCTAATTTTTAAAGATTAAGTATGAGCTGAGAGATGAGGCAGTCTCAATGATGGGTGATGGCTGATTCAGCAAAGTCAGGCATATGTAGCACCACTTACATTTTCTTCTCTCATGGCTTCTTTCTTTTCAGACCTCTTCTTATTTTTAGTTTTTGTCACTTTTATTAACAGTTTCTCCACTGTCACAGGCATTCCTCTAAGACCTACTCCCCAGCCTCACCTCTTAGTCCTCTAGGAATGAGAATTTTGAGATGGGGTTTGGCGTCCATGGCTTCTTCTGTCTTTGGAATCTGTCCCTTGGCTATAAATAAGGCTGTTGCATAGTGCCAGTATTGATGGTATTTGCAGCTGTCCTCTGGGAGATGGACTCAGACGAATAACCCATTTTCAAGAGGACATGGCCATTAGGTGACAGCTATTTATGGTTCCTATTGACTAGGGCCAAACCTGAACTGTCACTGACATTAAAATTTCATGAGCTGTGAGCTGCCTTTCCTTATCGGGCTGTCTCTTTCCATTTATTTGAAATATCTAACCATGTTTATCTAGGTTCTTCAAAAGATAATCTTGAGGAACGCTTGTGTTGTGGCTGCTGGGACTTTACCAAATGTACTTCTCATCCCTGCAACATTCTTCTAAACCAGAGCATTCACATCTCCATTTCACAGAAGAGAACACTGAGGGTCAAAAGGTTAAACTGCTATCCCAGAGTCACCAGGTCAGTTCATAAGTGACAGAGCCAGAATTCAAACCGACTTCTGCCTAGAATCAAAGCCTGTATAATTTCCATGAAACCATGCGTGTCTGATTTCTGAACCTGGAATTTCACTACAGAGGTTTTTATTTATTTATTTTGTCCCCTGATAGCTCAGTCACTTGGAGTTAAGTAGTTGATTGAACATGCAATTTTTAAAGCTCATTCATGCTGAATTTGCTTTAGTGTAGTAGCCAGTGTTCCATCTTTATAGAGTTTCTTTCCCACACTCTTATATGAAAATAAACAAGGCCCTAAAATGTCAGGCAAGATTCCTTCTGGCTTTGTAACCTAATGTATTTTATAGATGGCTGAATTCTCCAGTGAACATTTCATTGGAAAATATTCCTTTCCTGACTTCTGTTTCTCCATCAAAGGGATATTACATTGTAAGTGATAACTATTTCTTAGTGGCCTTGACATTGCAGTTCTGTGTAGGAAATTATCCTGCATCAGTCACTTCTGTTGTCATCAGATCCCTTTCATCTCAAGTACCTGCATTTCTTCAACTTAAAATTTGGAACATGGTCAGGCCTGGGGCCAGGGAGATGGAACCTCTTGATCTCTCATATCAGTGTTGATTCTTAGAAAGAAGAAGGTATGATGATTGATAACCTGGTCTTTGAAAGCAGAAAACCTTGGTCGAATGTCAGCTTTGCTTCTTGTTAACTACTAGACCTTGGGCAGATCGTGTCTCTGAATTTCAGTTGTTTTATTTTTAAAGTGGAGATTCATTTCTAAAAAGGGGATGGAGAATTTCTTCTGGTAATCTCATAGAGGCTTTGTATGCTGATGCTTTGGTGAATTAGAAAAAGCAATGCTAGAGACCCTCCTTTTTGGGGAACACTTAAGCCTCGCTGTCCTACTCACCATATAATAGATTTTCTAAATATTAAGAAGTAACTTGGGTGTCAATGAAATGCCCCTCTTTCCTCTTTCAGAGCTAATTATCTATATATCTCTATGTAGAGTGTGATATGATAGCTAACCCTGCCTGGGCATCAGAATCCTCTTGAAACCCTTGAAGGGAAAAGAAAAATGGGCATCCAAACCTACTGACACACACGCTTCAAATATGAGGCCTAGGCATCTGTGTTTCTTAAAATCTCCCCCAGGGACTCTGATGCACAGCTAGAATTGAGACTACTCATGTAACCAGCATATGGGGCAAATGTGATGTGTGGATTGCAGACAAAGCCCATGGAGTTTTCCTGCCATGGGGGTAAAGGCATTAGCAACCCATGGCCTTTCTGTTCATTCATAGAAAGTCCCATGGTCATGATAATTTGCAAAGATAGTTTCACATGACAAATTAGAATATCCCTTGCACAATACAAACCAAAGCTCCAGACTGGAATTCTGGTCAGAACCCTGAAGGAGGAGAGTGAAAGCAGCCAGCCTCCTCCACCCTCAACTTCCTGCTCCACCCCCAGGGAGCTACACAGAAGACAAAGATGCTTATTTAGATGCTGCCTTTTTGAGCTGGTTTCTGGCTCTGCTAAAAGCTGGGCCTTTCTTTTTTGGGCACATTTAGGGTCCCTTTTTAGAACCCAAAATGCACCTATGTGCACACTCTCTCCAATGAAACATTTGAATTCCTTGCCCCAGTGGTGGGGGCTGCAGGCCAATCCCAGCCTGGAACCATCCCTTGGTGCTACCACTGAACCATCAGCCGTGCTCTTCTCTCTCCCTCTAGATTCTCAGGGCAGGCATCAGGCCCCAGGCCGCAGCATCCCTAACTGCAGAGATATCCACCGCAGGCTCCCCAGTGACCCCACTGAAGTTCTCACCCACCCACTAGGTTTGATTGGGTGAGCAAAGGATGTGCTCATAGCAGTGTTCTCCAATGATAACCTCCTCTCAAAAGATTCTCTCTCTACACGTTCACCTGTTTTTCTATCCTCCGTCTGATACAGCAGGAAAAGTCATGAAACTGGCTCTTTGATATTCCTTGAAATTCTGCATTTTGCATATTTGTCCTGTGCTTGCTTACTTTGGTAACCACTCACTGTGGTATTGGTGCCTCAGCTTAAGCCAACTTAGGAGTGACCACTCTGTCGTGCTGAATTACCTTCATAGTGGCAGGTGGCTGTCAGGTGAGATGAGCTTGGTATTGAGACCTGGCTATGAGTCCTTAAGCAAGTGTTTTAACCTCTCTTAAAAATGGGACTAGTCACAGAAACTAACCCTAAGATTGTGAGGATTAAATGTGGCAAACACATATAAAGGGCTTAGTGTGTGGCACATGGAAGTGCTCAGTGGTACCCATTATCCAGCCTCAGTTCCACTAAAACTCCAGCCATCTTAGCTGCCCTCCTTAAAACTTCATTCACTGAGGGGCACCAGCTGGAGAGGGGTTGCATCACCACTCCATGGGGGAACACTCCTCTAGCTCAGTCAGCTCCTGACTAGGAGCTGTCAGAAGCCACCAAGGAAAGGTCCCATTGAGAACTGAGCACAAAAGCGGGGTCACAAGAGCTAACTGAATTAAGCAAGTTATCAGGCAGTAGAAAATGCAGTTAGATTTGCATCCATGAAGCAGATGGCCTGCACAAAATGATTAAATTAGTTTTATTAAGTTTGGAGAAATTAATTTGTCACTTTATTATTTTTTCTTTTATTTATAAAAAAAAAGAAGAGATGTGAGTTTGTTATCTCTGGTAAAAGAGATTTATAGCAAGTTTATCCGCTAGTGGAAAATAAGAGTTATGGTAGGACCTTAAAAAACAATTGTCTTTTTATTGTCTATTAATAGTCGGTACAATTATGTAGAATGTGGCCCAGAGAATAGAAATGCTGCCACCTATTGCTGGTAAAACCTGGCTTATGTTTCCAATCATATGGGGGATATTTTTTTCCCGTTAGAAATAAATCTTCACATCATGGGTTATTGAGTATTTAATTCATTTTGGAGACATTTTTATGCTACTGGTGTTCTTAGGATCTGATGTTTTCTAGTTTATTGATTATTAATTACAATGTCTCACATCAAGTAAACTTGAGGGAACCTCTGGCATTTTTGAGTCCTTTTAATGGTGAAGAAGAACCAAATGCAGAATCTTTTTCTAAGAACAAATGGGAGCTTTTGAGTTAGAGCTCAGGGTTGTTAACTGGAGATTCCCAATACTTATTGTTTGGGCACAAATAGTTCTTTCATGGCCCTTTTGAATGGATCAAAGCAAAACCTGGAGTTTTGAATGGCTTCTTTTTTGTTAAGTCCTTTTATCCTGAACAGTTACTAATGAGTATTCTAGGAAATTCATGCATGCAGGAAGAATTTCTTGTACATAATAACTAGGGTATAAACTTTATATTCACATACCCATGTATGTTTTTTGTGTGTTTACACACACATGAGAGTTTCTGAAATTTTCTCATCTCAGATCAAACATCAGGCTAGCACTCTGCCCTTGAAATGGCTAAATCCACATGTTATCCATGGAGGATTAAGAAATGTCACTCAATCAAACCTTCTCTTGAATTGTACTTTTAAGTAGATGATGTCTCATTTAAGATTCAATAAAACAGAAAATTTTGAAACAAACAAACAAAAAAAGAATTGGGTTTTCAAACCTGGTTGCACACCATAGTCAACTATGGAACTTTGTAATTGTTCTTTTTTAAAAAATAAACTTTAAGACTAGATTTAATTTTACAGAAAATTTGATAGTACGGAAAGTTGTCATATACCCCACCCATTATTAACAACTAATATTCACATAGCACATTTGCCACAGTTAGTGAACCCATGAACCCACGTTGAAATATTATCAACTAAAGTCCATACTCTATTCTGATTTCCTTAGTTTTTACCTAATGACCTTTATCTGTTTCAGGATCCCATCCAGGATACTACATTTCATTTAGCTCTCATGCATCCTTAGACTTCTCTGGGCTTGACAGCTTCTCAGACTTGCCTTGTTTTTGATGCTCCTAATGGTTTTGAAAAGTTATAGTTAGATATTTTGTAGAATGGACATCATCACTATTGCCCCCCAATTGGGATTTGTCTGATGCTTTTCCCCTAATTAGACTGAAGTTGTAGGTTTTGGAGAGGAAGACCACAGAGGTAAAGTGACATTTTTCATCCCATCCTATCAGGGTCATGCTATCAACATGACTTGCTAATGTTTATGTTAACCTCGATCACCTGGCTGAGATAGTGTTTGGCTGGTATCTTCACTGTAAAGTTACTCTTTCCCTCTTTTCCATGTTTTACTCTTTGTGCAGCCCACACTTAACCTTGAGAGCAGAACATCTACATACTTTATTTGAAATTCTATTTACATGGAAGATTTTTCTATTCTATTTATTTAGTCAATCATTTCTTTATAGCGGTATCAATTATTTCACACTTTGAGTTATAATCCAATACTGCTTTGTTTTGTTGCTCAAATTATTTTGAGCTTGGTCAGCTTTGGCCATTGGGAGCTCTTTCAGTTGGCTCCTGTGTCACTTTGACATACTCCATCATTGTGTTTTGGAGTGGGGATATATGCCTACATTTTGGCACTATACTGTGCTCCAGGCTTATTTTAAATACTTCCTGCCCCAGTCCAAGAATCATTTCTCCAAGGATCCCTGGTTCTTTTGATTGGATAATGCTATTAGAAACCAAGATCAGGGGCTAGATCTGCTTGTACTACTGGGCTGTTGTTATTTTTAGAACTTTTCAGCTGAAAGAACAAGGATATGTACACGTATCTACAAATATCCTATCTATATTCCTTTACACTGGCATGCTGTATAGATCAGTATGTAATTTATACTGGTAAACTATACTATCGTTTAGTTTATAAACTGAAAGCAGTTTTTAGTTTCTATAGAGTCTTCAATTCTAATCCATTACCACATGGCTCATCCTAGCCTTCCATCTTTGTTCGTCTGTAAGCTTTCACTCCAACAGTGAGAACATCATGTGAAGCTTGTTAATAAACACACCTGGGCCTGGGCCTTATGGCCTGAGGTTGAGGTAGATGCCCACCTGGGATTTTGGCATCTGTATTTAAATAAGCTCTACACAGATCGAACTCTCCCAATATAGGCTCTCACGATGCCATGTATTTCTCCTTTGTACCTTTTGTCACCATTTCCCTTTGGCATCTTTTTATAATATCTTTATTTGACATCCTTATTTGATTAATATCTGTCAACTCCCTCAAGACAATAGGCTCTGTGTCAGTTTTGCTCATCATTCTGTCCTCAGAAAGGGTGCATTGTAGGTATTTATTAAATATTTGTTGAATGAATGGGTGGAATGACACACAGCAACACTGAGGGGGAAGAGAAAAATGGGTGTGATTTATCGAACTCTTCCTACATGCTAAACAGCTGTCTAGTTGCTTTCTAAATATTATCCAGTTCAGGGATTTGAATCACGTCTGGCTGACATCAGAATCCACATCCTTTCTGTTGCGGAGTTCCTGCTGGTAGGAAGCCTCTTGTCTTCTGCTTTGCATGTCATGGGCTCTCCTACTGGACTGGATGGAGCTGTGTGGGTGGCCCAGGAGGAGGTCAGAGGGGGAGAAATGGCAGCACCCATTTAGAGTGTCACCCAGGCCCCATTAGGAAATTGACTCCAATTTGGTTTGGGAAGGGGGGTGTTTTTTCCTGCCTTTTCATGCTCACAATGAAGGTGACATTGATTTACAAGTCAGTGGGTTGGAGCAGGAAAGGCAGGCTTCTATGGGTGGAAAAGATCAATTAAATGATTATCCCAGCTGCCACACACTAATGCCTTTCTTACTGAGTTTCAGAATCAGGAAGCAGAAGGTTACCACATTTAGCCTTTTACAGGAAATCTAATTGCCAACCTTGTGGTGCCAAGGTTTATTAGATTGGGAAGAGTTGCTCTTAGTGGCTGGCAGTTTCTGGCATGACAGAAAGCTTTCCACTGGCCACCTGGAATTGCAAATGACTGCCTCCTCTTCCCTTTTGCGTGCTTTTGCTAAAGTTTTATGCATATAGCCTTTTGTGATTTTTATCTTTTTGTGATTTTTATCTGGATTCTAGGGGGATGGGACTTAAGCTTGGCAAGCAGTCAAAAAAGTATTTATTCAATTCCTACTATGTGCTATGCCCTGGTCTAGTGGCCGAGAACTGCAGTGGTGAGCAAAACAGATTCACGTTGTCTTTAGAGTCCTTTGCCTGGAATGGTCTTCCTATGGCTTAGTGGTTCCCAGACTGTAGTGCGTATGAGGACCACCAGAATGCTTGTTCAAACCCAGTCTGCTGATTAGTTTTTCCATCGCCTTTCCATGGTCCTGTCCACATTGAAAAAAGGCAATCTCAAGAGCAGACCAGAATTCAGTCCAGCAAGCAACTCTTGCACAAATTGCATGGCTAAGCTGCCACCCCCACGATTTCTGATTCAGTAGGCCTGGAGTGGGGCCTGATAATCTGCATTTATGATGAGTTCTCAGGCCATGCTAATGCTGCTGGTCTGGGAGAACCACTCCCTGAGCCTTTGCATGGTTGCTGTCTTCTTATCAGTTGGGTCTCTAATCAAATATTACCTCCTTAGAGAGGCCATTCTTGATTTCCCAACCACATTATCCCTCCACTCCTGGCCATTCACTCTCTAATGCATCTTCATAGCATTTATTATTCTCTAATATTAGTTTGCTTATTTTTTATTGCCATTTTGTCTCTCTCTCCTACCTCTCATCCTCAATAGAATAAAGCCTCATGAGAGCACTTCCTTAGACACTGTTGAATCCTCTGAGATTATCAGAGTACCAGAGTATGTGCTCAATAAATACCTGAATAAATTAACTAATTACAAGTGTAATGAGTCATATGAAGGAAAGACCTAAGATGCCTTGGTAGTGTAACAGGTAGACCTAAGGTGGAGCAAAGACATTGCATTTCATCCTACTTGGAGCAGTTTCTAGATGTGGCCTTAATGCCTAATTTAAACACTGCATACCAGAGTTTTGTCTTCAAGGTTACAGGCTGTGGGATTTGTTTGCGATCATAGTAGGCCACTCTGGATTTGTTTAGTTTTTCCATCGCCTTTCTATAGTCCTGTCCACAATGAAAAAAGGCAATCTTAAGAGGAGACCAGAATTCAGTCCAGCAAGCAACTCTTGCACAAATTGCATCGTGAAGTTGCCAGGCCCCTATCTCTGAGCTTGGCAGGAGGCAAGGCCTGAAATGTACTTCTTCTAATAACCTTCCACCTGAAGCCTATACTCATTCCCTTGTTGGAATCTGGAATCCGGCACCCATGCCAATGCCTCAGTAGCCTTTTCATAACCTCCACAAAGTTGAATGAAGGCTCAAACTCTTTGCAGGAGTGAGACCTTTCGGTGAAACATGCAGATTCCTCTCCTGCACTCGCCTTTTAGAGAAATGTAAGGGCAGGCACTGTTGTTTTTTCTTTTCAACAGAGTCAAGCAAAAGATGAGGCATGTGGAGGCACCATGCGACTAAAAGCTCTGAGGATGATTGTCAAAACCCCACTGGAGGAGTTGGAAGGCATGTAAGGTTTTGCTCTTGTGTGGCCTCAGCAGCCACTGCCTGGTTCAAGTGAAGTTTGCACAGTCCCTTGGCCTAGAGCTTCATGCCCAGCTTTTGCCAAGCATGGGCCAAGTGGGGGAATGATTCCCCAGGTTTGTTTGCCTGGGGCAGCCAAAGAAACGGTGATTTATTTCCCCTGAGTGTGTCATGAAAATGTAAGCACCGAGAGTTGGATTATTTTGGAGGGTGAGAATTTGATGGGGGAGATGGAGATGGAAGAACTGCAGCAGTTTGGAGTCAGGGCTGGGGGCCAGAGGGCTGCCCAGTGGGTTGGGGTAACATAAGCTGCCGCTATTCAGGAGGTGGCCTGTGTAAGAAAATCTGACCACAGCGGGTGCGTGACTTCGGCTAAAATTAACCTTGGAGGCTTCACACGCTTCCACAGTGCTTTGAACTAGACACCCCCAGAGAGGGCACGGGACGTTGACTGCTGAGGACTGCACTGCTGCTGTGGGTTGAGCCATGCCTATAAGCATCAACTTATGGGTTCCCGCTCGGGGTCAAAGTCGGGATTCCTGTGACCATTATAAAGTGGTAAGCAACCTCCAGGGATGTTGGCAGGGTCTCTGGGGAGAGACAATGAAGTTTATTTGAATTGGACTTGTGTTTAAAGATGGTTTCAATTTATTTTCTATGCAGAGCAGAGACCACGAGCCTTCCAAGCAGGACTTTCATCTGTGGAAAGCTAAAAGAGCTAGCTGCCACCTTTGTGCTGCTTTTTTGTTTCATATGTCCGCCCAGGGTGAGGGCTGGGTGGTGTATTTTTAGAGCAGGTAGAGAAAGATCTGTCTGGACATTGTTGGTGGCCTGAGAAAATACAACTGCATAAACCAAAGGCCAAGCTGAGGAAGCTGAAATTGGGAAGGTCCTGTAGGTCAATAGGTGTGGCAGGTTTTGGTTGTTTTCTTAATTGTGGGCCTCAGCAGGTGCAAAAGAGTTGGAGGAGATGTCAGGGAGTACTCCTGAGAGCTTCATTGAAGGAAGGACTTGCTTGGGGGAAACTGGAAACAATTTCCTGTTCAGTGAGACCCAGGGATGTCTGGGAAGGGCCCACTGCCCTCTCCCTCCCCTGGCCAGGGCAACCTGAATGGGATCTTTTAAGCTGGAAGGCATCTGTACCCACGGCTTTCCACTTGCTGCCGAGAATCCATTTGGGAGCATGCATTCACAGAGCGAAAAGGCAAGATGCATTTTTATTCCTTTATGCCTCCTTAACCTTCAGACGGTTACTGTAACTCAGGGGCTAATGGCAGTCCTGGTGCCTGCAGCTGTGTGGTGCTCTGGTTTCACAATCAGAATGGCCATTTTTTTGTTTGTTTTGAGAGAGCGGATCTCACTATGTTGCCCAGGCTGGTCTTGAACTCGTGAGCTTAAGCAATCCTCCTGCCTCAGCCTTCTAGAGCAGCTGGGACTCCAGACTTGAGCCACCATGCCCAGGTAGAATGGTCACTTTGATGTGGTCAGAGGCCATGGCTTTATGACAGAAAGAGAACCTTCTTAGCCTATTCTTCTTGCAAAAATGCTGTAGTTTACCCTCCCCTCCTAAAACTTATCCTTCTCCCCTACATATCTCACCCAACTTCCTAGGCAACATTAGCATTATTAGGTGGTTTGGCAGGGGCTTATTTTCTAGGAAAGAGTGTGCTTCTTTTATCTGCTTAATGCTTACTGTATACAGCTGACCTTGGAGTGATCTGTTATAAAAACGTTTAAACCCCCAAAGCATTTGCTTTGGTGAGCAGATATTCTGTATGGCCCTTTATGTATAAAGATATGAATGCTGTGGGTATGAAAGGTGTAGGGAAAAAAAATCCCTGCATGAAGATACGTTTTCACACAGTTTTGAGGTCATTTTCCATGTGAGCCACTTTACTGAGTCCTCTGAGTGTTTGATATCCTCTTGTTCCTTCATCCTCTGGGTGTGTGGCTCATTAAAGGTGGAAGGCTGCTGGGATATTGGACATGCTTGTCGTTTGCTCTAGATGTGTAACACTACCCAGGCCAAGCACAACTAATGGGGATGTCCCTGAGTTATCATTATTATTTTTAACTCCTGGGGTCTAGGCTCACTGCCCTGTGGAAGAGATTTCTTTTGAGGTAGAATGTTAAAAATAGACATTTCAATAGGAGGCAGCTATGGTATATGGTTCTGAAGTTGGATGAACACATCTTATATGCCTGCATGGGAATTTCCATCCCCTGCTGGACCTGGCTGATTAGACATAGAATTCAAATTCCCGTCTTCATAGGAACACAAGGCTCCTCCCAGTTCCATCCTAGAACTTCCTCTTCATCCTGACCATCTGAATGACCTGGCCTGATTTTTCTAACTGCCTTGTGCCATAAAGATGACTGGACTGAGTTGGAATACCTGGTCTGTTAGCTGGACAGATGCTAACCTTGTCCAGCTGGTATCTCACTGGCTTCATCCATGCAATAGGGAGAAAGCAAGCTGCCACCGCCCATGTTTCCCAGGATTGTGGTGAGGCTCAGATTGGATTGTGTTTACGAAAGAACTTTATAAATGGTAAGCACTGCAGACGGGAGGCAGAGACAGCACTGTTGTTAGGACTTTATTATTCTTCTTGAGACGAATCAATCAGGGCCTTCTTCCAGGACTTTGGAGAATAAATAGTATCTTTGTGCAAATTGTTCTTTTGTGCTCTGGGCCAGGTTGTCCCCTGGGTAGGAGAGACACCCCTTCTTTCCTAGGTGTCAGCTTGGTGTTTGGTAGTCTTCGTAGTAAACGCCTAGTATAATAAAAATAATAAACATGAAAAACCCGAGATGCCCCCAGGCCTGAGAGCTCTGACATCTGGGCTGGAGAAGGGCCTGGGGCACAACGGTCATTTCCACTGTTGCCAAGTCTCTTGGCCATGGAGTTGCTGAGAAAGGAATGAGGCTCCCAAATGGGGAAGGAGCGGCAAGCGCGTTCCTAGGGCCAGGCAGCGCCAGCCACTGCTGGGAATTGCCTGCCTTCCAGAGTTTTTTAAAGCCTTTGCTACACAACTTTCCCACAAATGACACAACAGTTTTTGCCAGGTTCTGTGCCTCTCTGCCTAACGGGCTGGAGGGCCATGGCCATTTATGAGAATGTCAGATCTCAGTCCCTCTGTACCTTCCTTCACCCTGTCATCCCTCTGTCCCTTACCCCTCCCTGAGTGCTTCTGCAAGTGTGCTCATAGGTGCTTCACATTTTTTTCCTCATTCAATTCTTCATCTAAGTTGGTGCAGTAGATGATATTATGATCTCCACTTCACAGATGAAGCTGCATTTGAAGAGTTTAAGTGACTTGCCTGGACTTGGATACATTAGCAGAAAATTCAGGGAAGTTTATGGTTATAGAATAACATCAACACAGAATATCTGCTCTCCTAAGCAAATGCTTCCAGGGTTTAAACATTTTGCAATTGATCATTCCAAGGTCAGTGCTTTATGGTCCATTGTTTATGGTTGGCATCATTATGTAAAATATGTAAATATACATATATCTATTATTTATAAACAAAATATAATTTTCAGGCCCTTCCACCTCCATCTTTCTCCAGGTGAAACCAGAGGAGGCTCCCACCACCTTTTTTTCTCCCCTCTGTGCCTTCGGTCACAGCCCCTTATGCGGAAAAAGGGACTCCACCTGGAGCCCTCTCTGGATCTACTTCTCCCAGATAAATCAGTCTGCTGTGTAATCTTTCGGGAAACCTGACCCCTCGTCTCCCAGGGGAAATCCTTAAACTACCCACCACCCCACTGCTCAGGTTTCTTGGGTAAGAAACATCCTCAAATAATCACCATGAGTGCACACAGTTTGCCTTTGGTATTGGGAACTTTAATAAGCAATGTATACCTTATATAGCCACTCACCTGCCCTGGTCTGAATGGCCCTAAGAAAACAAAAACAAAACAACAAAACAAAAATCCTTTACCATTAAAAAAAAAAAAATCTCCCAGGCTTTCCAGAGTGATTACATATCCTCACATCAGTCTCCTGGGGTTAAAGCATTGAGAATCCCATTGGAAATGTAGATGTTTTTTGGGAACCGTGACTCACCTTTCTCTGCCAGAGCTGTGTGCCTGGGACCTAGCAAGCCCTGATGGAATGGAATGTGGGTCAGGTGAGTTTGGATCCCCAAGTCAGGCAGAGACAGTTAGGTCCAGTGTCTGGGAATGGGGGAACACCTGGAGCGGGGCTTTTGGGACATCTCAGTGGGTGACGAGGTCCGAGTTGGGGGAGGGAGAGACTGGGCAAATTGAGGATGGTCAGTGTTTGGGAGACCAGTGCCAAAACCAAAGACACTCATGTGAAAGGAGGGATGGGGTGGCCAAGAGGGCCTTTGAGCCAGCAGTCCTTGAGCAGGTGCTCTGTAACAAGCACGCTGAGAGGTCCTGCAAAGGGAAACCTTGAGCTCATGCTCTACCCACTTGGCCCTGTAAATGAAGCCGGGTCACTCTCTTAATGGGGAGTAACTGAACCTTGGCTCCAGCTCACTTGCTCCTGTCCCTTCACCTACTAGGAAGCGGAACTTGGCACCTCTTGTCTTTTCTGAGAAGGATTCCACTTGCCCTAGAAAGCACCAGTAAGAATACAGATTGCATTGGAGATCTCCAAGGGGAGAGTTCAGATCATATTCAGTCTCCCTAAAGCCCCTCGATCTCATCTCCAGGCTTCTCGCCCACCCAGATAGCCTCTTTGCACCCCGCAGGCTTCCCAGCTCCAGATCTTACCTCTCTCCCTGAATTCCCTTTTTTTCATGCAAATCGTTTTAGCACAGTCTACTGTCCCCTAAATGTGCATACTCTTACCCATCATTCTACAAAACAAAGAGACTTCCAGTTTGGGGGAGGGGTAGGGGTAAGGAGGGAAAATAATAACTCATGTTTTTTTCCTGTCCCACCTGCGTGTATTTAGTGATTTTTTTTTTTTTCTCTGTCTCACCTGTCTATACTCAGTGATGTTTAACAGTCGGCTCTCCAAGGAGAAAAGCCTGATAGGTAGTAATTGCCAATTACCATGGTGTAGATCCTTCTACCAAGACTGATTTTAATTTACCCACTCTGAGCTGGGAAGAGATGTACAGTAGTGCATTATTATATAGTATTTCCCTTATACAGATATAATAGGTGTCAATAATCTCATGACCATAAACAATAGTAAAATACAGTAAAATAATTAGAAAGGGATGAGTTTTAAATATTTACTATCACTTTAAAAATATAATTTTAAGTTTATATAATTTAATTATTAAAATAGTGGCTGTAGTTAACAGTCACCTCTAAAATTTACTGAAAATGTTACAACCAACTCTCTTGAGCCAGTCCATTCCTGCCCTGGCATACCACTGTATGTGTGTTTGTATCTTTGAAAATAGCACTTTAGCATCCACCGTCGGATGGGTCCTACTACCAAGCTACTGAAATTGTCTCATGACAGTGTTACTTACCAGTGCCTGCTGTGGGCCTTTTGCTATGACTGGTCTAAAAGCTACGTGAAATATGTTGGTTTTATGGACTTTATAATGTAGGCAGTGAAGGGGAACATACTCATTCATCTGTCCCACCCATTAGTCCATCTGTCTATTTATGCATCCCCCACGATTTAATCATTCATCTGTTTTTTTCCACCCACTCATTCACACTCCCATCCATCTGAACATTCACCAGTCTGTTTACCCAGATCTTCCTCCCTCCCTTCCTCCACCCATTTTTCCTTTCTTCCATTCATCCATCTACCCACCCACCGGTAAATCAATGAGTGCTTGTTTATCACGCTCCTGTATTGAGTCAGGTGTTGTGCTCGTGTTTTAAATATGTATAAAACTTGTTTCTACTCTGTAGAAGCTCCTGATTGAGAGAGATGTGAGTAGTTACAACAGCCAGGATAAAGGCAGATGCAAAGTGCTTTCAGAGGTGTGAAAAAGAAATGAGTAATTCTGTTAGGAGTAGGCAAGTAGGTTGGGAATGGCTTTCCGGGGACTGACATTTACTTTGCTTTTAGGTTTCAAGTGGGCATTTCCTAGGTGGTGGGGGAAGGGCACCCTAGGCAGAGAGGGCAGCGTGTGAAAAGGCACAGAGGCTGGGGAGCCTGTCCCACAGGGGTGTTTTAATTGCCTTCTCTGAACTCCCAGTTCACACAGAAGCCTGGCAGGCAGGGTTGGCTTCTAGGAGAAGGGGGCGTTCTGCTAAGTGGAGGGGACCAGGGAGGCACATGGGACCAGAGAACCTGCCCATAGGGGCTGAGGGTTAGAGTAGCATGGAACTGTGGTGTGAGGGATGCCACCAGCTGATGCACTTGAAGGCATTTTTTAGGGACATGGAGATGATGGAAATAACGAAAGGAAACTAACAGTAAAGGCACCACCTATGTGCTAAGCACTTTACAAACATTGAGTCCTCATAGTAGACACAGTAGTCTTTACAACAGATAATAGAGTATTATCCCATTTTACAAATGTGAAAACTGGGGCTTAGAGAATGGTGGATTGCCCAAAGCCACAAAGCCTCAGTGTAGTCTGTGTCCAAACATGTGCAGAGTTCTGCAGATCCAATCTCTCATTCTATCCCCTCAGCAATCCTAAGATGTTAAGCAACCTGTCAGACGTCACCCAGGACTCCAAGGTCTTGGCTGGGGATGATAGGGTCAGACATCCTAGGGAGCCTGTGCCTGGAAGGTGGAGCTGAGGTGTTTGGCTGGATGAGGGCAGCTGACAGTCCCTTTATCTGCAGTCTGCAGGTGAGGGGAGCTATGGAAGTTTGAACAGCTGGATGGAGGCTACGACTTAAAAGGTTGGTTTGTGACCAGACCAGAGAGAGGCCTTATAGGTCTAGGTTCTCACTGCCCACTTACGTGTGGCTGCCCTGCCAGGCAGTGGCACTGATTGATGTCTGCTGTCAATAAGTGTGCTTGCAGCTGCTCCAAGCCTTTCTGCAAGAGCCTGATTGCCATCATACCAGAGGAAGCACTTGGAAGGAGAATGCATCTGATTAGTCAGTAACTAATGAACGCAGGGAGAAAAAACACTTGAAAAATTCCTAGTGGGGCTCTGACATTTGGCTTTCTGGCAGCTAGTAGACATTGTGGTTAAAAGTTGTTCAGATCTGGGTTCTAAGGTTGGAGAGGGTGGGAGGAAGTGCTGCAGAAAGGGACTCAATTTTGTTCTGAAGTGACCAGTAAGAATTCCAGTTTTCAGCCTCACTTGGACTTGATTTTCCAGGGAGTTTCCAGGGAGACCTGGAGACATATTTTGCCATGGTGAGAGGTGGTAGCCATGAGGCTGGTCAGCTTGGGTCAGATGGAGCCTCACCTTTTATTAGCTGTGTGATCCTGTGCACCTTAACCTCTTAGAGCCTGTTTTCCAGTATGTAAAATGGGGCTGATCATTCATTCAACAACTGTTTAGCGAACACCTACCATGTGACAAGGACTGCTCTAAATGTTTGGTCCTGGCCTATTGGAGCTGTTACTCCAGTGAGTGAGAGAGTGTAGATGAGATCACAGGTACAAAACACCTGGCACACAGTAGACAGAAGCACAGACTTCCTAGCACATAGGGGGTAGTGATCAAATGAGGAAATGAATAGGAAAGTACTTTCTATCACGTGAAGTATGAAATGGGGCATTGCCTGTCCAGGAAACAGTTCAAGAGAGGAATATCGAGGGCGGAGCGTGGTGGCTCACGCCTGTAATCCCAGCACTTTGGGAGGCTGAGGTGGGCAAGTCATGAGGTCAGAAGATTGAGACCATCCTGGCTAACACGGTGAAACCCCGTCTACTAAAAATATAAAAAATTAGCCAGGCGTGGTGGCAGGCACCTGTAGTCCCAGCTACTTGGGAGGCTGAGGCAGGAGAATGGTGTGAACCCGAGAGGCGGAGGTTGCAGTGAGCCGAGATCACGCCACTGCACTCCAGCCTGGGCGACAGAGTGAGACTCCGTCTCAAAAAAAAAACAAAAAAAAACAGGAAGCTCGTAGGCACTGAATGTGGGTTATCCTGAGGTGTGGATGAAGCAGGCACCTACACCCTCATCCTTAAAATATCACCTGTTTCTCCCAGCACGTTCACCAGCCTGGTTTATTTTTTTTAAAGGCATAGTTTCAAAACCTCTAGAGGTGCTATGTACACCCACCTGTGGCTTGTGCATGTTCCCAACAGACAATGCCACCATTGTGTGGCTGTGGTGCCATTCCCAGGCATGACCCAGTGTCTGCTGCTGCATGGGGTCCCAGACCAGCCTTGCACACCACAGACTGGAAGAACTGGGGGACTTTGCCCCTGAGTGTTTCCCTACTTGGATACAGTCCTGCAATGGTAACTCATGTTATATTGGCATTTTTGTTTTTGCTACAGTGAGATTGTTGTGAAACTATGTTTGCTTTGTACTTTGGTGACATGGGAAAGTGTCAGCTCCCCTCTTGGGTCTGTTAGTCCTGAGTGACAAGTGGCCAGCCCTGTTCCCAGGGACAGGGGAAACACTGTGATGGGTATTATCAATATGCCTTTCCCTCTCTCTCTGCTTTTTCCACACTGCTGTAGCGTTTGACCTTCTGTGGCTAGTGGTTTCTGTGTGGGCCCCTCAGTAACAGTGTAGCGTCATTAGGAGCCAGTTATTGTTTTCAAACCCTGCGTACTTGTCACATAGCATTGGGAAAGTCACTTTACCTCTTTGAGCCTCAGTTTCCTCATCTGCAAGATGGGGAAAATAGTATCTTCCTCACAGGTGGGTTGGAAACTGAAGGAATCCCTTGTTTGTAAAGTGTTCACATTGCATGGCATCATCTTCATGGTAATTATAATCACAGCTAACCTGTTGAGCCCTTGCCATGTGTCAGGCATTGGTAGATTATCTCATTTCAATCTCACAGTAACCAGAATGGGCGATCCATTTTACAGATGAGGCAACTGAGTCTCAGATAGGGTAACTCTGGGCAAGTTACTAAAACTATCAGGAAATGGTTGGAGCATGTTTGGAACTAAATTATCTGACTCTAAGAAGTGTTCTCTTAATCATTTCGCCATAGACATTTGGCAGATGGTAGTTACTATCTTACATAAGACTGGAGCAAGCATTGCCCCCTGCACAAGTAGATGCTCGGGCAATGTTTGCTTCATGCACCAAGGCACGCATGCAGCTCTAAGCTACTTAACTTGATATTCAGAGGCAAAGTTAGGAGTAGGGATAGTCCCAGGATGTGGAAAAAGATGAAAATCCTAATTAATGAGAAGCTGTGCCACTCTTGCTGGTCACTTGCTCTGTGTGAGTATCCCTTTGAAACAAAGGCTTCCAGGTGGGCAGGTATTAGGGTTTATCTTTGTTTGGTGGTTGTGCAGGCAAGTAGGTTACTGCAGATAAAAAGGGAAGAAACCGGCAGATGGCTATTCCCCTCCCCCTGCTGCCTTCTTGTGGGTCCAGACAGGGATTTATACCCCTTGGTATAAATGTTCATGTTAGCCATATTACAAAACATATGTCAAGAGCAAAGCCTGGCAATACAATTCCTCATATGCTCAGATGGGGAATAGAGAACCCATTCACATCTCAGTGCTCCTGGAATCCAGCTTTCTAGGAGTCTTACCTGGCTCAAGATCAGCTGAGAACCAAAGAGCCTTCCCTGCTGTACCTTGGGGCAGCTCAAAGGGGTGTCACAAAATCCTTCTACTTATGGGTTTTCCTTGAGGGAAAAGTTCCAGCATGGCTCTTGCTTAAACAGTATGTGCTCTTACTTTATACAGAGTTTTGTTTGAGACAGGGTCTCGCTCTGTTACTCAAGTTGAGTGCAGTGGTGATCACGGGTCACAGTAGCCTCGACCTCCTAGGCTCAAACAATCCTCCTGCCTCAGCCTCTTGAGTAGGTGGAAACACAGACACATGCTACCACACCTGGCTAATTTATTTTATTTTGAGATATATTTTCACTTTTGTCACCCAGGCTGGAGTGCAATGGCATGATCTTGGCTCACTGTAACCACTGCCTCCCAGGTTCAAGTGATTCTCCTGCCTCAGCCTCCCAAGTAGCTGGGATTATGGGTGCCTACCACCATGCTTGGCTAATTTTTGTATTTTTAGTAGAGAAGGGTTTTCACCATGTTGGCCAGGCTGGTCTCAACCTCCTGACCTCAGGTGATCTGCCTACCTTGGCCTCCCAAATTGTTGGAATTATAGGCGTGAGCCACCGTGCCCAGCCTATTTCTTATTTTTGTAGAGACAGGGTTTCACCATGTTGCCTAGGTTGGTCTTGAACTCCTGGGCTCAAGCAATCTGACTGCTTCAGCCTCCCAAAGTGCTGGGATTACAGGTGTGAGCCACTGTGCCAGCTTTTACAGTTTCTAAAGACTCTGGGGTCTCTTAAGGAAGGTCCAGCAACTCAGTAGGTCCTAAGGACACATCCCTGTAAACATCAAAACACTATCATTCATAGTGATGTCCCTGGGGCCGGGGCCTGTCGGGGGCTCGGGGGCTAGGGGAAGGATAACATTAGAAATACCTAATGTAGATGATGGGTTGATGGGTGCAGCAAACCACCATGGCACATGTATACCTATGTAACAAACCTGCACGTTCTGCACACGTATCTGAGAACTTAAAGTGTTAAAAAAAGACAAGAAAAGAAAATAAAAACTGCAATTGTGTTAATTAAAAATCAGAGATCATTATAATGTTTGGGAAAAAAATCCCAGTGGAATAGTTTAAAATGTGTGGCTCTCAGAAGTGTAAACCTTCAGCAATCTAGAATGACTTATTCCTCCAAAACTCGGTGTTATTCATTTGAAAATTAATAATCGTTGTTTATTTACTACACACAATGTGCCAGACACTGTGTTAACCACTTACATGATCTCATTTAATCTGTAAAGCAACTGTATATCACCAATGCACCTGTTTAGAAGGACACTGATGTTCAGAAGGGACATGACTCCCCAAGGGTCACCTAGCTTGTAAGGCAAAGCCAGAGTTCAACCCTGGTCCACCCCCACACCTGAGACTGCAGACACTTGCCTTTATGATTCTGTGGTTGCGGAAAGCCCACAAATGTCCCAGGTAATACATCAGAAGATGGCAAGGAGGGGGATAGAATGTTGGTCATTGCCCTAGAGGTTGGGCATGTGGGGCACTGCAGGGACATTGGGCAGAACCGGACTTTTCTGAGAAACCGGAGAGCAGAAACCCCTGTTGTGCTGTGCAGCCTTGAGCAAAAGATTTGCTTCTGTGTGCTCTGCCTGTTTCTCCAGTGTGTAGGGCTGGGGACACCATTTCACCTATTTGACTATTGTAAGGCAGTGGTTTTTAATCCCAAGGTGGGGGCTACATTAAAAGGAGGATACATTAAACTGTTACGGAGAGAGGGAAGTGGTAAAAAGCCACCAGCTAATTTCGGTTTCCTCACCCCATGCAGCTAAAAGGTTATGTGGACATGTGGTTGATACCTGTGGGGATGGGTATCATACTCCTTGCTAGATGCTGCAGATGCAGGAATGAATGTGTCACCAGCTTAGCTCTTGATAACAAATAGTGCATTTCAATTTTCTTAAAATTGTGAACAATTGAATAAGTGGTGACATTCTTTGTGGTGTTCAAGGACAGGATGAACACTTTACTATGGTTGCAAAATCATTTTTTATACTCCAGAGCATTCAGAACTAAAGCATTTAACCACATACTGCCCAGTCTTAGAAATGACATT